>NW_024070200.1:6216576-6654303 GCF_014754425.2 Oryx dammah | reverse complement strand
TAGGAAGATGATGGGAGGATAGTAAGAAGTGGACCCTGGAGTGTGATTTAATCTGATGTCATTTACACAAAGGGTAACGCCAGGCTCAAGAGAAAGGCAATGAGACTTGTATTTAGAACATGGATATCTTTATTCCAAGTGCAGTGTCCATTTTTCCTTCTTTGTTAGTAAAAGAAGGTTTCGAGGAAAGACCAAAGGCTGATAAATTTGTGGACTTAAGTTAGATAAGAAAATGACAATAGAGGCATGTGAAGAAAAGGTGGTATTAAGAACAGGAATGAGGGGGACTTCCCCGGTGGTCCAGTGACTGGGACACTACACTTCCATTGTGGGTACGCAGGTTCAGCCCTTGGTTGGGGAACTAGAGTCCTGCCCACCATGCAACTAGGTGAATAAATAAATGAATAAAACATGCTTTTCATACAGTTCATGAGGTTCTCACGGTATGTATACTGGGGTGGTATGCCATTCCCTCCTCCAGGGGATCACATTTTGTCAGAAGTCTCTGTTATGACCCATCCATCTTGGGTGGTCGTGTACAACATGGCTCATAATTTCATTGAGTTACACAAGACCCTTTGCCATGGCAAGTTAGTGATCCAGGAAGGGACCTTGGTATGAGGCAGGCCATAGCATCGAAGAGTTGGACACAACTGGGTGGCTGAACAATAACAGTCAACAACAAAAATATGCCACTTTAAAATCATTTTAAGAAAGAAAAAAAAAATAGGAATAAGGACCCCTACCTCAATTGAAAGATTTAAGATTAGAGATTCTTAAGAAGAGATTTTGCGTGTGCACAAAGACACACAGAAGCTCTGAGTGCAGGTGGAGAGCTGATCCAAATTCAACAGGAGCCTGAAATGTGTTCTTCTGGGACTTCTTGACAACAAAAATAACTTGGAATGCATCTCCCCATTTAAGACTTGTAAATATGGATTCTACATGTTGGGGATCAAGTGTATGCTTTTGTAATGGATTATATTGAATGGTTTTACATCAATCATGAGCAATTGACAAATTATAAGGCTTTAATCTTAGCTCCCAATTCTCCCTGTAAGAGATGAGGAACTGTGAGTTTAATGAATACCCAAATGGTCAGTTCAGCGTATCAGGTTGAAAAGGTCCATCTTAGCATGTGCCAGTTCTTAACTCCAGGCCAGCACCCACAGGGCATACCCTCCTGTCCTTTCTGGAGTCACTCGCCTGTCCAGCCTTTGTTCTTCCTCCTTCAGTGCTGGGCAAAGAACCTCAGTTCTGCCTCTTGTGTTCCCTTTAAGGACAGCCTCATTCCTTCCTTTGGTCACTTTAAAGTCCCAGCAAACAAAAATGCCACAGAATAATCACTGAATTTTTCTTACCACAAAAGCAAATTTTCAGGGAAGAAAAAGGAAAAAACAAAAAGCTGCTGTTTTCTTTCCAAGAGTCAGCTATCACTTCAGTGTCATATTCTAACACCCATGAATGTCAGCAAAACCAGCAATCTTGTTCGTTTGGAGACCTGAAAAAATAATTTAAGTCACATATCCTTAATAATGAAGAGATATTAAGCCTTTCCTCTGGGGAGTATTATAAATAATATTCTTTTGTTTATTCAGTTGTACAAAAACACATTCAAGCCATGAAGTTTTAATATCTGCATCGAGCAAAGGTTATTGCAAAGGCATAATATCAAGTTTATATAAGAAACAAACATATTTCTACATGTTCTCTATTTCTTAACCTTGGGGATCTAACTCTTTCATCTCTGGCAAGACCGAGTGTTACTTTCTTCTTCTTCTTCTTTTTTTTTAAACCCTGATTTTATTGTCTTTTCTTTCAATTGCTGATGTATTAATTTGCTCACTTTTTAATAAAATGTTGCTTAAACATCCAGGATGATTGAGATTGTGTCACATGTTTTGAACCAGATTAAGATATGAATGCCCTGTATGTGTATTGTTCTGGATTTCTCTATATGATCTTTAAACAATTTCATTTTATGCTTTTGTAAAATCATCTACTAAAAGGAACGGAGTATAAGGATCTGATCTCTGTGAAATTGTTAACACAACAAGAAGGGAAGAAAGAATGTGGCAAGGGTTGAGTTTTGAGGACTCTTCCACTTTTCTTTTAGCGCGCTGGTGTGTTATGGGGAGTTTATTTTCTTGGGCTCCAAAATCACTGCAGATGGTGGCTGCAGTCATGAAATTAAAAGATACTTACTCCTTGGAAGGAAAGCTATGACAAATCTAGACAGTGTAATAAAAAGCAGAGACATCACTTTCTTGACAGAAGTCCATATAGTCAATGCTACGGTTTTTCCAGTAGTCATGTACAAATGTGAGAGTTGGACCATAAAGAAAACTGAACACCAAAGAACTAATGCTTTTGAACTGCGGTGCTGGAGAAGACTCTTGTGAATCCCTTTGACAGCAAGGAGATTAAACCAGTCAACGCTTAAGGAAACCAACTCTGAATGTTCACTGGAAGGACTGATGCTGAAGTTGAAGTTCTAATACTTTGGCCACCTGATGTGAAGAGCCAACTCATTGGAGAAGGCCCTGTTGCTAGAAAAGACTGAAGGCAAAAGGAGCAGGGGACAGCAGAGGATGAGATGGTTAAATAACATCACTGACTCAATGGATACGCATTTGAGCAAGCTCCCTGGAAGAAAAGCTTTGACCAACATAGACAGCATATTAAAAAGCTGAAACATTAATTTGCCAACAAAGGTCTGTCTAGTCAAAGCTATGGTTTTTGCAGTAGTCATGTGTGGATGTGAAAGATGGACTATAAAGAAAACTGAGCACCGAAGAACTGATGCTTTTGAACTGTGGTGCTGGAGAAGACTCTTGAGTCCCTTGGACTGCAAGGAGATCCAACCAGTCCATCCTAAAGGAAATAAGTCCTGAATATTCATTCAAGGACTGATGATGCTGAAGCTGAAACTCCAATACTTTGGCCACCTGATGAGAAGAGCTGACTCATTGGAAAAGACCCTGATGCTAGGAAAGATTGAAGGTGGGAGAAGAAGGGGATGACAGAGGATGAGATGGTTGGATGGCATCACCAACTTGATGAACATGAGTTTGAGCAAGCTCTGGGAGTTGGAGAAGGAAACTCCCAGCACAGGGAAGCCTGGTGTTCTGCAGTCCAAGGGTGTGCAAATAGTCAGACACAGCTGAGCGGCTGAACTGAACACACTGTCTCTGGGAGATAGTGAAGGACTAACAAGCTTGGCATGCTATAGTCCACGTGGTCAGAAAAAGTGGAGCAGGACTTAGTGACTGAACAATGACTACAATAGTGTCATGGGGAAGAGCAAATCTCAAGATGCCCAGGTGTAGTTTGGAATCAGTCTCTAGGTTTTTTTTTTTTTTTTTTTTTGGCTTAAGGTCATTCCAGAGGTTTGCATGGAGTGTGCCTGGCTGTTCCATAGAGCCAGCATCAATGTGCATGGGTTCAGAAGGAGCTGATGCTGGGGAGACAGAGGGGAGGGAAAATGAGCAATGGAGGAGGAAGATATCCCCCTGATTTGTGCAGCTGAGGATGGGGGTGAGATGGGCTCCTCCAGGTCCTGACACCTGTGCCTTGGTTTCCATGGGAAGATTTAAGGCCTAGACTTCAACAATAGAGTGTGAAGTGGAAAAATGAAACCCTGAACATCCACTGGGATACCTTTCAACTAAATTAAAGGATAGAATGACTTCTCCAGGATGCTAGCCATCTGGGATTTCACATTCTGGGCCTTCTGGGCCTTCCAGGACTTATCAGAGGAAAGAGAAAAGCAAGAAAACCCCTCAAGGTAAACAGAATGGTATCCCTCCTCAAAGAGGTTCACATTCCTAAACCTGGGAATCTGGGAATATAGTACTTGACATGGCAAAGGGGACTTTGCAGTTCAGATTAAATTATGAACCTTGAGATTAAATTAAGAAGATTAAAAATTAAGAGAGGATTCTGAATTTTCTAAGTAAGCCCAATTTAGTGATAACAGTTCTTATAAGAAGGGAAGCAGGTGTGTTAGAGGAAGAACCAGGTGGTATGAGCAAGGAAGCAGAGGCATAGATGTGATGTGGAGGTGGCCAGAGTAATATCATTGCTGGGAGGGGCCACAAGCCAAGGAATGCAGGTGATCTCTAGAAGATGGAAGGGACAAGAGACACATTCTCCCTAAACATTCCCAGAAGGGATGAAGTGCTGATGCCTTGATTTCAGGAATTCTGACTTTCAGATAATAAGATAAGTATATTATGTAGTAAATAATAATAAACACATGTTGTTTGGAACCACTGAAGGTGTGGTAACTTACTACAGAAGCCTTAGGAAACTCCTACCCACTTCTTGGAATTTTTGTTTTGACAGCTCCTCTCTCTGAACATGAGGGTGTAACATTTTCAGTGAGTACAAAGATGGGTGATTTTTTTTTCCCCTAACATTTCTGTTTCCCTTTCCCCTGAAACTGATCTGTCTTCAAGTAATATATCCCATGTTGAAACCACTACACACCAAGAATAAGCCTTACACCTCTCTCAGACCCCAATTAAGATGGTTAATTTAATTCCCAAAATAACTAATAGATAAGAAATTACCCTAAAAAATCTTTGCACTAAATTTTTACAATGATCTTGCCTCTTATATTCCTAATATGACCCTGCTCTCCCAACGATTAGAGATCAGAGCACATTTGCAGAATCTGGACGGCAGAAGAGCTTGCCTACTCCCCCTCCCATCAGCTGCAGAGGGGGACAGTATGTGAGGAGAAGACAGGAGAGAAACCATCCATTCTGGCTTCATGCTTAACTATCAACATCTTGGCTCAAAGCCAAAGCATTCAGCTTATAATAATAACTGGCAATAATCCAGAATCTTTTAGAAAATAAGAAAGGAAGGCAGAAAGGAATTCAAAGAAGAGGAGAGAGAAAGAAATCCAAGTGGAGAGAAGAGACTCAGGAAAAGAAAGCCAACAAAATTATATTGTTGATTTTTCTTTAAAAAAAAAAAATAGGAAAGGAAAAAACCGCATACAACATAATTTTCAAAAACCATCTGTTTTAATCATACTCTGTGGCCTGTAATTAAATTTAAGTGAACATCTTACCTTTCCCGCTTTCTGAAATCAGAATGTAAACATATTCATGTCATAAAAATAAAACAACAAAGCAAAAGCAACAAAAACCACACACACATACACCAAAATCATTTGGGCAGGAGCTTTCTTGTTACGAGTCATAGATCAGGGTCATGTGTACAAGCCTGGTCTTACTGAGCTCAGAAAAGACGCCATGAGGACACAGAAGCAGGGGCTGCAGGAAGCACGAAGAACGCATCTCTGTCTGCCAGACACTGTATTAGGCGCGAGAAATACACACAGTCCAATCACCCTTGAAACTATGGTGAGTCCCCTACATACAAATGAGTTCCATTCTGAGAGCACATTCAAACATCTAATTTGTTCCTAAATCCGACAAAGTTGGCTTAGGTACCCAACTAACACAATCGGCTATGAAGTACCTTATTGTAATAATGCTATAATACTTTTCATACAAATAATAGATTAAAAAACAAAAAACCAACAAAGAAAGCACTTTTAATTTTATACTACAGTACCTTGAAAAGTAGGGGCTTCCCAGGCGGCATAGTGGCAAAGAATCCGCCTGCTAAGCCAAGAGATGCAAGAGACCTATGTTTGATCAGGAAGATCCCCTGGAGTAGGAAATGGCAACCCACCCTAGTACACCTGCCAGTAAAATTCCATGGATGGAGGTGCCTGGTGGGCTACAATCCAGGGGGGCACAAAAGAGTCAGACATGACTGAGCATGCGCACAAACACACACACACATTTCTTGAAAAGCACAGTTGTACCAGTTGCATCAGCTCTACTTTTATGCTTGCTTCAGGACATCCCAGGCTTAAAATAAAAATATCATACTACTGTAGTCTATACAATTCTGCACAGCAAAGTACCCAAAAGCACAGCCTCTTGTAGAGGATGCACACGTGTGACAGTGTACACCAGACACATGAACTAACTTGCATGACCGGACCTGCGAACACCCATCCACATCTTTGAAAGTTTGCAACTTGAAAGCTTGTATGGAGGGGACTTACTGTATGTCAGGAGACAAGAACTGTCAACTCCGCTTTTCATTTGAGGACAGTGAAACCTGAAGGGAAGAATGACTTCCTTGTGTCACATTTCCAACAAACAACCCAGCCAGTCTGAACCCACAATAAAGCTCAGTTGATGTTTCGCAGGATCTTTCAGCCTCCCTCACTCTGGTTTTCAGGCTGTTCAAGAAAAATCTTCCCCAGGTCACCCTGGGGAAATGGTACTGTGGGATACTGTGCTCTGTTGAGAGGGACCAAAGACCTTCAGACTCAAAGCCCCTGTGACTTTAAGTTTGAGCATAAAAATAAAACATCTACCTTCCTTCCCCCTGGAAACCCTAAAAACTGCCAACAGTCTCGCAGTTTTCTTAATTGGCTGATGTCATCTGGCACTGTAGGAGTTTGACTAAAAGGAACAAGTCATTTGTCCTGAATAAATGAAGTTAAACTTGCATTGATTGGGGGTGGGGGAGGATAGGTAAAAAGAGAGAGGTGGTGAAAAACAGTGAAATTGAAATCTCTTTGTAACAACAGAAAAATTAAACAGAGACCAGTTCAGTTCAGTTGCTCAGTCGTGTCCGACTCTTTGTGACCCCATGGACTTTAGCACACCAGGCTTCCCTGTCCATTACCAACTCCCAGAGCTTACTCAAACTTGTGTCCATTGAGTCAGTGATGCCATCCAACCATCTCATCCTCTGTCGTCCTCTTTCCTTCCTGCCTTCAATCTTTCCCAGCATCAGGGTCTTTTCAAATGAGTCTGTTTTTCACATCAGGTGGCCAAAGTACTGGAGTTTCAGCTTCAACATCAGTCCTCCCAAAGAATATTCAGAACTGATTTCCTTTAGAATGGACTGGTTGGATCTCCTTGCTTTAGACCCGGGTATGGCGTAAGCCCTCTTGGAGGAGGTCGCCGTTAACCCCACCATAGAGCTGCCAGAACTTACAAAGGACTTGGAAATAGACTCTTGAAGGACACAAACAAAACCTTGTGTGCGCCAGGACCCAGGAGAAAGGAGCAGTGACCCCACAAGAGACTGACCCTGACTTGCCTGTGAGTGTCCAGGAGTCTCCGGCAGAGGTGCGGAGTCAGTGGTGGCCTGCTGCAGGGTTAGGGGCACTGAGTGTAGCAATGCGGTAGCCATTATCTTCATTACCTCCACCATCATTTGGCCTCAGGTCAAATAACAGGGAGAGAACACAACCCTGCCCATTAACAGAAAACTGAATAAAAGATTTACTGAGCATGGCCCCGCTCATCAGAACAAGACCCAGTTTCCCCCTCAGTCAGTCTCTCCCATAAGGAAACTTCCAAAAACTTCTTAACCTTATCCATCTGAGGGCAGACAGAATGAAAACCACAATCACAGAAAACTTACCAATCTGATCACATGGACCACAGCCTTGTCTAACTCAGTGAAACTATGAGCCATGCTGTGTAGGGCCACCCAAGGGTCATGGTAGAGAGTTCTGACAAAATGTGGTCCCTGGAGAAGGGAATGGCAAACCACTTCAGTATTCTTGCCTTGAGAGCCCCATGAACAGTATGAAAAACAGAGACCAAGGATTGTTCATTTCCATTCATATAGAGGGTATCAAAGGAAAACATTTTATACTCCCCTGTGAATGTATCTTTGGACTTTTGCTCCCTACATGGTTGTAGCTGGGCTACAGTATGCAGCCCAGGATGTGGATGGAGGGAAGCTGTGGCCATCGTATTTGGCTCTTAAGAAAAGGTGATGATAAGAAACCATGGTCAGACGCTGACTTAGACCTAGTGGGTGGTGGGTCATGGCCTGAAGATCCCCACTCGGGGAGTTGGAGACTTAAATTCTAGTCTGTTGTACCCCAAAGCCCTACTTTAGAAGGTTCTCCTGCTCTTTCATCTACTGATAACTCATGAAAGGCTGAATGCACACCAGGCATGTGCTGCCCCCAGAACAGGACGGGGTGGATGGCACATTGCTCAACTCATGTTTCCATCTGAAAAACAGGTGCTCACACTGAAAATGAGAACGGTTAGTCTGAAACTCGAGGGTAAAGATGGAGTAGGCTGAGACGAGCATGGCTTTCGTGAGTGCCAGCTCTGAGCTGGACACCTTATGCACATCGCTCGCAGTTTCATTCTCAGAATTGTTGTTTAGTCACTCAGTCACGTGCGACTCTTTTGCGACCCCATGTACTGTAGCCTACCAGGCTCCCCTGTCCATGGAATTCTCCAGGCAAGAATACTGGAGTGGGTCGTCGTTTCCTTCTTCAGGGGATATTTCTGACCCAGGGATCGAACCTGTGTTTCCCACATTTAGTAAATGGTATAGCGGGTTCTTTACCACTGAGCCACCTGGGAAGACTATTCTCAAAATCACCCAGAGTAAATGCTGATTTTTATGTAAATGTAACCTGAGGCCCCAAAACACTAGATGACTTATCAGTTGGAAAGAGATAACATGTATCAGTGCTGAGATTCAAACCCAGAACTGAGTCCAAGACATCTGTTCTCTGAAGTCATAAATCTTGCCTCAAAATGGAAGATAGAGTTTTCTCCACCCTAAACTGTAGATGTGAAAACCGATACACATCAAGGATCAGCCAGCTTTTCCTTCTGTCTTCTTCTATCAGAAAAAGAAGGGGGTATTTTCGGTTGCACTGACTCAAGTAAAGACAGAAGGCCCTGAGATTAATTGAGTTCCCATCCTGCCAGCTGCTCATCCAACATCCAAGCTCTGGACAAGTCTCTCCCCCTTAGGGCTTGGTCTCCTTCTCTGTTCAGTGAAGCACTTGACATAGAGCTCCTGGAAAACCTTGGTCCTCAGAGTGTCAGCTACCTGGGACTTGTAGCATCAGAATTACATGAGATCTTCTGAGAACTGCAGAATCCCAGGTCCCAGCTGAGACCTGCCAGAGCAGAACATGCTCCTTAACAACATCCTGTTCAACAACGTTCATGTTCATGTTAAAGTTTGAAAAGCTGTACCCTGAAGGTCCTTCTACTTTTAATGCTCTGAGGCTTGGTTTTATGTGAAGGGTGCCAACAAAGGCTAATGTAAGGAGAAAGGGCAAGAGAAGGAGATGACAAGAAATGGAAGAGGGGGTTAGCTGAGAGGCCATGGAGAGAGGCAAATGAGGGAGTGAGGGATGGAAATCTGAGATGTTGTGGAAGCAGAGACAGAATATAAACAAAAGATGGGGGAGAGGCAGAGAGATGAGTGAGAGAGAGATGCGTAAACATCAAAAGTTAAACAGAAAGGAAAGGAGAGGAAAGAAAGAATAGTAAAGAGGTCGAGAGCCACTTATTTAGGGCCCAGGCACCAACTAGCTGATGTCAGGAGGGAAACTCAGGAATCCTGAGTGGCCAGGAGATGCTGATGGAGAGGGAAATGCTAGTCAAGATCCCAGGCTGGTGGCCAGGCACAGGTGGCTGCCCCAATCTGTCCACCAGTGTCCAGCATGGTGGCTTTTATGATCCTAACACATTTGTGTGGCAGATTAATCACTCAAGTCAGTTCTATTGTTAATGAGAAAAATCATCATCAACCATTCCTTCCACCCACATGCACCCTTTGCTTGGATGTGCCGTTATAAATTAGCCATTTTCATTATTCTTTGTTCCTGGATGACTCATGCTTCAGGAACTCGACTTCAGCCCGAGTCTGGAGAGTTCGATTTCTGTGGTCATCTGCTCTCTCTCATTCCAACAGGAGTTAACCCTTCAGAAAGTATGGAAGCAGCTGTAGCAGGGATCAGTGATGGCTGCAGAAATGCTGGAGATCAGCTCCCCAGATTCTTAGTCCACCTTCTGGAAACAGCATGGGGTGGACAGGAAGCTGAGATAAGAACTGACTCTATTCCCTTCTGGTTTTAGGGGCAGGTGTGCAGGTGAGGAAACGGCCAACATAAAACCTCTGGAAATAAGCCGGTCAAGGGTTAGTAGGCATCTTGCTCATTCATTTTGAACCAGCTCATTTCATTTTCTTTTTGTTGTTGTTATTATAGAAATAATATCTTTATTTGCTTCATCATGATATTTTATATTGCTCCAGCTTCAAACTCTGGCAGGACATCAGGACACAGGGAAGGACAGGTCAATGTTTCTCTTTGCTGCTTTTATTCATGAACTTGGGCAGATCTCTGATACTCTGTTGACTCAGGTGTCAAGTGGGAAAAATGATGCTCAGCAATGATCTGATCACAAGGATAAAGAATAATTTGAATTTTAACTGTATTATTTTTTTTTAATTACCAAACTGAGTTTTAAAATTGAGCAAACAATTATCAGAGTGTTAAAATGTTCTCAAGAAACTTGCTAAAAAGACTAGAAGTAGTTTTGTCATATAGAAGGATGTAAGGATACCCTTATATAAATAAACAAGGATATGAATAACAGAGAAATGGCTTCCCAGGTGGCTCAGTGGTAAAAAATTAAAATCTGCCTGCCACTGCAGGAGATGTGGGTTCAATCCCTGGAAGATCTCCTGGAGAAGAAGGTGGCAGTGCACTCCGGTATCCTTGCTTGGGAAATCCCACGGACAGAGGAGCCTGGCGGGCTGCAGTCCATTGGGTCACAAAGAGACACGACTTCACGACTAAACAACAACTTAGAGAAAAACTTAAAATATATATAGTCAATTTTATTTTTAAAAGCAGTGAATAATCCAGAAAAGCTGACAGTCTGAAACATGCTCTCTGTAGTTTTTACTTTTGCGTGGGGTCTGATGACGGCTGTAAGGGCCTTGGAAGCTTTCTTGCCCAAGTGAAGGTGCAAGGAGAAGCTCCGGGTACTGCTTAGAAGAGGGCTCCACCAACCCATCCATGCTGACACCTGATCCTGGGCTTCCAGCCTCCAGAACCATGATAAATAAATACCTGTTGTGTATAAGCCAGTTCATCTGTGGGTCTGTTGCAGCAGCCCTGGGGGACTAAGGCACACATGGGAACTCCCCTCCCTTCCGTGTTGAAGCTCAATTGTGTCTGACTCTTTGCGACCCCATGGACTGCAGCACACCAGGCTCCCCTGTCCTTCGCTATCTCCTGGAGTTTTCTCAAACTCATGTCCATTGAGTTAGTGATGCTATCTAAACATCTCATCCTCTGCCACCCTTTTCTCCTCCTGCCCTCAATCTTTCCCAGCATCAGAGTCTTTTCCAGTGAGTCAGCTCTTCACATCAGGTGGCCAAAATATCGGAGCTTCAGTTTCAGCATTAGTCTTTCCCCTCCATGTTCCACCTGCCTAATCTTTGCAATTCTACTTCCCGCCTCCTAGTGCTTTCATCATTTACTGGTTGGCAAACTTCCATTCACCCATCAAGACCCAGCTTAAACATCACCTTCTCTGATAGTGGTCAGTTCCTTTTCATACCCTATGAACAGAGCTCCCCTGGGGCTAGGGACTGGGTTAGCAGTTGGAGAAAGGCAAAGACCTTTCAGGCAGGGCTCTGAGGGCTCCAGGCCACTCTGAGCACCTCCATGCACTCAAGGAAATCCAGGGTCAACACCAGGATTCTCTCTGTTATCTCAGATCTCTTTGAAGAGAAGGTGTACCTCCTATTTATTTCCTCCAGGTTCAGAATATTGCCTGGCACATGGTCTGTACTTATTATTTTGTGGAAATGAATACTGTATTAATGATGGGCTCCAAAATCACTGCAGATGGTGAGTGCAGCCATGAAATTAAAAGACGCTTACTCCTTGGAAGAAAAGTTATGACCAACCTAGATAGCATATTCAAAAACAGAGACATTACTTTGCCGACTATGGTCCATCTAGTCAAGGCTATGGTTTTTCCAGTGGTCATGTATGGATGTGAGAGTTGGACTGTGAAGAAGGCTGAGCGCCGAAGAATTGATGCTTTTGAACGGTGGTGTTGGAGAAGACTCTTGAGAGTCCCTTGGACTGCAAGGAGATCCAACCAGTCCATTCTGAAGGAGATCAGCCCTGGGATTTCTTTGGAAGGAATGCTAGAGCTGAAGCTCCAGTACTTTGGCCACCTCATGCAAAGAATTGACTCATTGGAAAAGACTCTGATGCTGGGAGGGATTGGGGGCAGGAGGAGAAGGGGATGACTGAGGATGAGATGGCTGGATGGTGTCACGGACTTGATGGCCGTGAGTCTGAGTGAACTCTGGGAGTTGGTGATGGACAGGGAGGCCTGGGATGCTACGATTCATGGGGTCGCAAAGAGTCGGACACGACTGAGCGACTAAACTGAACTAAACTGATCTTTAAATCAGTGTGCATCTTCAAATCAAGTTGGCTTTGCTTGTGTTTGTTTCTTTTTATTTATTTATTTATTATTATTATTATTTTTTACTTTACAATTCTGTATTGGTTTTGCCATACATTGACATGAATCCACCACGGGTATTTATCTGGTTTTGTTGGTACCAGGGTGGCTAAGCTGGATGTCAATTACAGATACCATTGTGAGGGGGGAAAAGGACCTTCACATTCCTGCCAACATTATGAATACAAATACCGTTGCATGCAGAAAAATGTACAATGAACAGAAACAAATTGGTCAGCTGCTTATATCTTTCAAGATAATATAAATGAGTTGGGTTGTGGGAGGATCTGGCAAAGGAGGCTCTACCTCCCATCCCTTGGATATCCTTGTTCATTGTGTTCCAAAAGCCAGCCCTCTCCCCTGAAAGCTGTGATTCCAGTGGTGTCTGGTGTGTGTTCTGTGGTGTGAGATCCCAGAGAGATCACATTTTCACACTTACCCATCTGCCACCACCTGCCTCTCAAAGAACCAACTCAGTCATACTCTTTAAAGAGCCCTGGCTGCCTCAGGAATGTATTTTGAAAATGAAAGAGAATCAAAAGATGAATGCACCCCATCTGCAGCGCCCTCCAGGCAGGGTCAGAGGCAGAGGCCTGAGCTTTGGTCCCTGTCTGCCCTTCAGTTGCCTCCCAGCCAAGCTCCCTGCATGGGGATAATTCAGAAAGAAGTCTTTGCTCCTGCACAACCATTTATAGCAGGAGCTACTCAGATACTCTGAGAAACCAACCTGGGCAACTTGGGTGCCTCACATAAACTGTTATTTTGTAAATTTCTTTCCATTTGGTTTCAGTGATTATGCCTTTGACTTTGTGATATATTCATCGCTGCCTCTGTATCGCTTTGTTCTCTACAATAGACTAGGGGTTGAGAGATGTTCCAGGAGAGAAACCCGGTTCCCAAGGAAGAGAAAGGGGGCACATAGCTCGCAGGAGATGATGGATGGAGAAATGCAAGGGATCCAAGGATCGGATAGATATTTGGCAACATTTGAACAGGAAACACAGTTACTTCTGGTTTCCAAACATCCAGTCAGAACTTGAAGCAGGTCTCTTTTTTACCTTCTGCTGAAATTAGCTTTTATTCCCAATCAAAATCCAGGGCCTGGTTTGTTTTGATTGTTTTCTTTGCTTTCATCCCTCCCCCCTCCTTTTT
This sequence comes from Oryx dammah, assembly GCF_014754425.2. NCBI lineage: Eukaryota > Metazoa > Chordata > Mammalia > Artiodactyla > Bovidae > Oryx > Oryx dammah. The sequence goes on along the minus strand of NW_024070200.1, from coordinate 6,640,777 downwards.
TTAGTTCACTTCATGCTAAAACAGAGAAAATTCGAGGGCTCACTAAACAACGCAGGCACTGGGACTCTCTACCACTTCTGTGCTATTGTCAACAGTTTGCTTGACACAGGATATTAGCACATTTGCTTAAGACACAGCGGTGGATTCCAACCCTCACTGGACCTTCTGCAGAGAAGCTATGAGGCCTGGGGCAAGTCAACTGCCCTTTTACAACTTCGTTTTATTTGTTCATTAGGAAAATGCAGGTAATAAAACTGACTTCCTAGGATTGTTGAAAGGATTAATGAGTAATCAGTAGAGTCGTTTAGCACAGTGCCTCTCACAGGGTAACCCCGGAGAGTGTGGATCTTGTTTTATCTGTATTCTCTCTATTTAAACACAAATAAAAAGGCATCATGGCTATAACAGCAACAATCTAGCTAATGAAATATCATGGGAGGAAGGTGGTCAACGTCACAGCCTTCTTACCCATCACAGTCCTATCTTCTGAGCAGGGAGAGAACTAGCAGGAAATTAGCCATGCTCTTTCAGACACTTGGATGCCTGTTAGGAATATTCACTCCTTCAGGCCAGGCATGGTCACTGCCTGTGTGATCTCAGACCACCCCTCCCCAGCCACGCAACACTGTTTTCCTGACTTGACTGCCTTCTGGCTTCCTGGACAATTTGTCTACAGGGAGACCAGAGGGTGAAAAGAGGGGAGAGACAAGAGTTTATTTCTCTGAGCATCTCAGCAGTTGCTGTGTATTTGTTGGTTCTGGTTCCAGTAGATGACCTTTTCTTCCATGGTCTCCCCTCCCCTGGGCAGTCCCTGCTGTGCATACCCCCTTGATTTAGATGACATTTCTCTACTCTCCATCTTATGCGTTGCTAATTCCCATAGTAAACATTATGCTTCTAAGATACCTACATTGAGTTGTTTTTTTCTTGACTAGACTTTGATTTCAACTGGAAAGATGCCTTTGCACTTGAGCTTGACACTGCCATGAATCAGGGAAACTCTGCAGATGACCCCTTTGGTCTACGTCTCCCCTAAGCCATGCGAGCAGTTCTTAGTCCGTGTGGTTGCTTCTTTGCGTTTTCAGCTTGGTCTGCTCATTTGCTTGGTAGTTACTGCCTGTTGAGAAGCCTTCTTAAAAATCTACCAAAGATAGTACATGACCCAGTTCATCAGTTCTGGAGGGTCAGTTCTGGATCTTTTTCTGGATCCAAAGTGACTGGATATGCTGCTCTATCAACGGGCTCTGTATCTCCAGCAGAGCCTGTAGCCTCTCTATACCCTCTGTGAAATCTTCCCTGTGTGCTAATGTTGGAATACCAGAATTCAGCAGTGATGCTCTCATAGATTAGTGAGGCTGAGTATTTAACTGCAGGGCACGAAGTGGGAGACAACACACTAGACAAACTAGAATGTTGGTCCAACTCTTATTGGTGTCTTGCTTTGGGGTCTTGCAAATCACTCTCCTATTCAGAAACAGAAGATTGTTGGAGCAAGAAAAAAATGAAGTAACAGGATACCCAAGAAGTGTCCCATTATGGGCTGTTTATAAAAGTAGAGCCTGTCCCAGGGCGGTCTACCTTTGAACCCCAGCATCTTCTTGGTGGACTAGCTTCTTGCTGGTGACCAATTTCAACTGACAAGCAAGAATACTGCTTGGTTCTTAGAAAATATTCACCCAGTGTTTGCAAAATGTGGGTAAAACAAATCAAGGGAAACTAACTCTGAAATCTCATTGCAGCTCACTGCTTTTTCACTGAGGAAATGAGACAAACTCAGTTTGCAGGGCTCTTATTTTAAAACAATATTTAGGGCAGATGGTGACCCACTGAAAGGTGAGCAGAGCAGCTACACGTACTGGCTTTAACTCACTTGAAACTCCAGCACTGTGGCTCTGGGCAAATCAATAAACCTCCATAAAGTGTGGTTTCCTACAATGTAAAGTGGAACTTGTGAGACCTAATCAGATTACTGGGAATGTTTAATGAAAACAATAAAGTACTTACCATAATAGATATGTCTGGGCCACTATGGCTCAGATGGTAAAGAATCAGCCTGCTAATGCAGGAGACCTAGGTTCAATCCCTGGGTCAGGAAGATCCCCTGGAGAATGGAATGGCTACCCACTCCAATATTCTTGCCTGGAGAATATCAAAGGCAGAGGAGCCTGGAAAGCTATAGTCCATAGGGTTGCAAAGAGTTGGTTGCGACTAAGTAACTAACACACATAATAAATAAAGTAAATGTGAAATGAGCAGTTTCTCTGTTTATTATTTTACAGAATAGATATTACTAATAAGCAAATAGGCACAGATATCACTCTTATCAAAATATACACATGCAAAAAATCTAATAGCTAGATTCCTCAATTCCCCACTTCCTACAAGAAGTCTCCTACAGCAAGGAGATCAAACCAGTCAGTCCTAAGGGAAATCAACCCTGAATACTCATTGGAAGGACTGATGCTGAAGCTGAAACTCCAATACTTCGGCCACCTGATATGAAGAGATGACTTATTGGAAAAGACCCTGATGCTGGGAAAGATGGAAGGCAGGAGGAGAAGGGGACAGCAAAGGATGATATGGTTGGATGGCATCACCAATGGATGGGAACTTGGGTGAAATATGGGAGACGGTGAGGAACAGGGAGGCCTAGTGTGCTGCAGTCCATGGGGTCAAAAAGAGTTGGACAGGATAGCAACTGAACAACACCAACAAAAACAGGAAGTTTCTTTGCAGTTGAGAGGAAGCCTGAGTGGATCTATATTTTAAGAACTGAGAAAAAAAAAAAAAAGAACTGAGAGATCTAAAAGAAAATGGAAGGTAGAAAGAGAGCCACATGAACAGAGGATGGAAGACAAGATGTTTCTGTGTGTTTATTGTAGGGAGATGTGTTTAAGAAGAGTGACACCACAGGCCAGGGAAGAGCACTAGGAGCATTCTGGGAACTGTTGCTAACCATCCTCATATCCCTTTCAATAGATTGTAGAAAAATGCAGTAGAGAATTGGAATATTTTTAATTACTCTTGTTCTATAAACTTGGACATAATAAAACTGCATGACCAAACTATGTGTGCCCAGTGCAAACAGGGTTGTAGCTATAAGCCATCACTTTCAGGAACAGAGTATTTCTAGTAAAATCAACACTGACAGCTTTGTGCCTTGGGATGGAGAACTCCTTATCTCAAAGGCCAGAAGTTTTTCACTCATCTTTAGTACAATTTATATAAAGAGAAATCTTTCCCAGCCTACAAATTAATAGAAAATATTTCATTCAGTCTAAAAGAGCAAAAAGCAAAAGAACAATGACAACAATAACAAAAGCAAGCTCTTCTAACTCAAGCAACCCCCAACTGTAGTTCTTCATTGACTGGTCCTCACCCAGCTGGACTGGTGGCTCAGGTGGTAAAGAGTCTGGCTGCAATGCAGGAAATCCAGGTTCAACTCCTGGGTTGGGAAGATCCCCTAGAGGAGGGAATGGCTACCCATTTCTCTTGCTTGGAGAATTCCATGGGCAGAGAAACCTGGCAGGCTACAGTCCATGAAGTCGCAAAGAGTTGGACACAACTGAGTGACTAACACTTTTACCTGGCTGGGCAACGATCAGCTAGTTTACTTCAGGGATGGGATGGCTAAGTAGAATTTTAAGGAAAAGCATCTTAGTAAACAACATCTGGGCAAAGCAAAGAAGAAACGGGAATGTAGTCGGGCATCACCCGTGCAGTGACAGATTGCATCTTTAATAAGCAGGCACTTAATTAGAAAAGTAATTTGTAAGAGACATTAACGGAATGTGAGTATTCAACTTTGACCAACACACTTGCATTGGAATCTAGGCTCTGTCACATATTGAGGCTTATGTTTCAAATCTGAGGATGATGGCCCCCATCCGTGAGCTCTCAGTGTGGATTCATAACTGTACTGGTTGCGAGAATAATACTGACTATTTGCAAGTACTTTAGAGAGAGAGTTTACATCTGTTTGCTTCCCTTCCCCCAGCAGAAAGCTAATCAAGAGATGAAGACAGAGCCTGGGGACTGAGGGATGGGAGGGTGCCCCTTACCCACAGTCATGGTATATGCAGTTAGGAGACACACTGAAGCCTGCTCAGAGGATGTCCTCATTGCCAAGAGTGGATGCCTGAGGTCAGTTGTCAGTCAAGGGACAAGGTGAATTACAGACATCAAGGAGGTGGAACAAAAGCCCAGGCTGAGATAAGACAGCAAGAAATAACAAGAAATTGCAGCTCAGGACAGAAAACTCCATCCAAACAATTGTTTTCAACTCCAGTTGGACACAAGAGTATAACTTTTTAATAACAATTTTTTTTAATATTTATTTATTTGGCTGAGCCATCTTACTCGCAGCACATGGGAACTTCAGTCTGGCATGTGGGATCTTTTGCTTGAGGCTTGCAAACTCTTAGTTACAGCATGTGGGATCTAGTGCCCTGTTGTGATATTTAGTCACTGATTCCAACTCTTTGAGACCCATGGACTGCAGCACACCAGGCTTCCCTGCCCTTCACTATCACCCGGAGTTTACTCAAACTCATGTCCACTGAGTTGGTGATGCCATCCAACCATCTCATCCTCTGTCACTCCCTTCTCCTGCCCTCAGTCTTTCCCAGCATCAGGGTCTTTTCCAATGGTCAGTTCCCCTGAGCAGAGATCAAACCCAGCTACTCTGTGCTGGGAACATGGAGACTTAACCACTAGACCACTGGGGAAGTCCCAGTAGGGCATACATTTTAAAAACACTGAAAACAGTAGCCCAATCTTGATCCAAAGAGATGAGAAATTTGGTCACTGAGACCAGACCTTGTATGTTTGTTGATTTGTCTGCTTTAAGTTCCCCCAGCTGAAAACCACCTTAATATGAGTATCTGAGGGTAGCATGTTGTGAACATGAGAAAACAGCTGTGGAATTAGCCAGGTCTAGTTTGCTGTCCCACATTTGTAAAAACATTTTTTGTTCATTTTTGGTTATCATAAAAACAGGAAGGCTTTCATCAAGTAGGTCTGAGCCTTATAATTTCCCATCTGTAATACCAAAATAATAATATTGCCTGCTTAAGGTTTTTGCTAGGATTAATTTGATATTATCTGCAAAATTTTGATACTCACTATGTCACTCAATCTGCCTTCTAGTATAAAATTATTGTGTTAATTTCATAAATACTTATTAAACACTAAATATGTGATCCCATATTCCCAAATGAAGAAGTCAGAAATAGTATTTATTCTCCAGAACAGCAGCTCTCGAAGTTAACATCCATCAGAATCTCCTTAAAAAAAGATGGCTGGTCCCTCATCCCAGTGTTTCCTCCTGTAGGTCAGGGTTGCGACAAGATTATTAATTTTTCTAAGGCATTTCCTGGTGACTTTGGTGCCACTGGTGGTGTGTGCGTGCATGCTAAGTCACTTCAGTCATGTCTGACTCTTTGTGACCCTATGGACTGTAGCCCACCAAACTCCTCTGTCTGTAGGATTCTCCAGGCAAGAATACTGGAGTGGGTTGCCATGCTCTCCTCTAGGGATACTTTCTGACCCAGGGATCGAACCTGCCTCTCCTGACCCCTGAATTGCAGGTGGATTCTTTACCTCTGAGCCACCAGGGAAACCTCAATACCCCTGGTGGGAGAAGACCTTAATTTGAAAACCATTGTCCTAGAAAGTGAGAGACTGTTAGGAAGAACAGGCAGTTAATGAGTAAATGTTATGAACAAGGAGTGTCTAGGTGGGAGATGGGAGCTTTAAGAGAAAAGAGGAGGTGATCTTGAACCTATTTCAGAGAGTGGAGATTTCAAGGAAGGCTTCCTGGGAAGAAGTAAGGATGAGAAAGACATAACGGACAGGAGAAGTGGAAGAGTCTCCCTGTGGAGGAAATAGGAAAGGGAAGATTGTGCTTGGGGTGCATGGGGACCCAGAGAAGGTCAGTGAGGTTGAGGCATGGAGAATGGTGGAGCGGAGAGAGGGTGCTGAGGACCGACAGGCAAGGGGCAAAGCTGGGGAGGGAGCTTGATGCCCTGTGGTTGTTCAGTCACTAAGTTCTGTCCGACTCTGCAACCTCATGGACTGCAGCACACCAGGCTCCCTTGTCCTTCACCATCTCCTGGAGTTTGCTCAAACTCATATCCATTGAATCAATGATGCCATCCAACCATCTCATCCTCTGCCACCTTCTTCTCCTCCTGTCTTCAATCTTTCCCAGAAAATAGGATCTTTTCCGATGAGTTGGTTGTTTGCATCAGGTGATCAAAGTATTGGAGCTTCAACTTCAGCATGCAAAGGGTGATTGGGGGTAGTTGAAGAGTGCCAAAGAGATGCCCTGATAGTCAGTATTCTCTTATGGAAAGATCTCTATGACAGCCCCCACTCTAGCTGTTCTGTTCGTGGGGAGCATACTGGGATGGACCTGGAGACTGAAGGGTCCCCAGTCTGAGAGAGTTCTTGGGCTGGAACTTAGGGAATTTCTTGTCTCGAGTGAAAGATAAAGACTCTGGTCCACCAGACAAGGAAGCTTGGATATCCAAAGGGGAGCCCCTTCTGAGTCTTGGGACTGCAACATCTTCCAGGGTAAGTTCTGAGAGATTTGAAAGAAAAGCCAGTGAGGAAACCTTGGGAAAGCACAAATTCTAGGGCCACCTGGAAGGCGGCTGCATGTGCTTCCTGTGAATGCTCTGACAAATTCCCGCAGACTTAGTGGCTTACAACAATAGGGAAAAAAATTTCTTTTTAAGTTCTGGAGGTCTTCTGGATGCTCTAGAAAAAAAAAAAAATCCATTCCCTTGTCCTTTTCAACTTTCAGAGGCTGCCCACACTCCTTGGTTCATAGTCCCCTTCTGGCAATGGCATCACTCTGACCTCTGACCCCTGTTTCTAATGTCATATCACCTTTTTTTTGTAAGTACCATTGCAACTACATTCGAATTGCTGGATAACCCAGGATAATCTCCCTATCTGAAATCCTTCATTTAATCACATCTGCAACGTCCTTCTTGTGGTGCAAGGTAACATATTTATTTACAAGTTTTAGGAATTAGACGATGGAAATATTTGGGGACCTTTATTATGCCTATCATGATGGCAAAATGGTAGGTGGGTGATTACTTGAGGGCACAGTCTACAACACAATGGAAGACACGAAGGGTCAGAATGCCTAAGATTAAGAAAGAAAAATATAAAATGAAATTGAAATCCCTTCCATGAGCCAGTTTTGTGTTTTTCTTTTTAAAATAACTCAGTAGGACAGACATAAGTCAAAAATCTTCTGTGTAATGATTGATGGAATGATTTTATTTTCTCTTAATTTATTTATTCAAGGTAAGTTGAAGGTTTTAAAACCTATCTTCCTTTTCTCCCATTTCCTCTCTCTTTCTCTCTTTCCTTCCTTCCTTCCTTCTGTCCTTTTCTGATGCTCTTTCAGTGGATTCTAATTTCAAAACCTTAGAAATAGTATAGCAGTAGCTATGTGACAGGACCTGAGATAACAAACTCGTTTTCCAATAATACAAATGTTTTTAAAACTCCCTGAACCATCCCAACTTATTCTTGCATATATATATATATATATATATATATCCATATATATGAATCCATATATATATATATGGATTTTTGTCTTTTCATCTCTTCTTCACACTTTTCTCTTATTTTTGAAGTTCACATTCATGTAAATAGTTTGAAAAGATTTATTTTTCCTTTGGAAATTATCTCCCACACTCACTAAATAATGTGATTTTTAAAATATGTGTGTTTTAAGTCTGAAAACAATTATCTTTATGGAGTATGTTGATGAATCCCCATGGTTTCATGTGAAGTGCTTTTCCATTTCTAAAATAATTTTGCTAAAGAAAATAGGACAGTACTTTTTTCTTTGTAGTCCAGAAGTACTTTCTGACATATGATAGGAGTATGGCAATGAAATTAATTATTTTTAACTTTTTTTTAATCTGTAAATTTTTGAGGTAAATGTGTACATACTTGCATATGTACAATAATACTCCCTTTTATTAAGACTCTTCTGAGGACAAAATAGTATTATATCCATTTTGAACAGCTGAGGAATTTCAGTTCTTTGCAAGCTAATAGAAAAGAATAACTACTGGAAACAGAATTACTTGAACAAACATAAAATTACTCATTAAGATGCACCCACAGAGCAAGTGAATTCCACACTTTAATCATGTTATAGGTAAAGAATTAAGGACATAAAGATATTTGTTTCACGCACAAGATCTGAAGCAGTGTACTAATTCTAGAATCTCACCAGAAAATAGAAAATCTTCATGGATGGAATCTAGAAAGAAAATATATGAAGTGAAAAACAAAAGGTAAAATTCAGCAAAGACAAGAAGTAACAGAGGACAAAGAAAATGTAATAAGTAATAATTATTGACAGTAAGAATAAGATCCTGTAGTGGAAGCTCTCATAGCTACAAATTTAAGACTGATAGACAAAAAGAAAGGAAAGAACAACCAAGTCTCAATACAAGAGTTTATTTTTATTTAAAATAAATTTAATTTTTACTTACAATTTTTACCTGAAAATGGTTCACTTGCCAACACTTTGGGTCGAGTTTTTTTAATCTGTGTGTGCCTTTGCTGAATAGTTTTCTGTATGTCATTTCTGACAAATCATCTGCTTTACATCACTAGCATTTTTTCTTTTAATTTCTTTTAATTAGAAAGAGAAATAATTAATTTGACAAGAAATCGGAGTGTCAGATCTTTCTGGTATTTTATAAATATTTTCATTCTTTTACATTTATCTTACCTACATGTAATTAGACAGCATTTTTATGTTACTCATCTTTCTTGAATCATTCAAATCACTCAGGGTGGTTTTCATGGTAACAACTCTTTCCTTTTGTACTTAGGTTCTGATGATTTGTGTAATATTTAATTAAACCATGTAATTTACACCTGGTATAATCAGCTTTGAAGGGAAACATAAGTGGCCCTTTCTATGAGAGCAGAGGCCTGCAAGACAGCAGCTTTGCCCCATGGTGGTGGGCTCTGGTCTGCATTTCACAGAGAAAATGCAGAGAATTGGTGAAGTCAGTTAATTACAGGTCAGCTGAGGCAGTCTCTGCTGTCCCTCTGTAGCAACTCATATTAAATGGTGATTTTATGTGTTTAATAACAGACTGAAGCTAAATTTCTGGGAAACGATAACATGGAAAGAGTGCAGAGTAAATGAAAGTAGAAGGAGATGAAAGTCTGTGTCTTCCTCAGGTACATGGAGGGCATAAAGATAAATGTCAGCTTTTGTTTTTTTAACTTTTATTGGTGCATAGTTGAGTAACAAGTTGTTAGTTTCAGGTATAAAGCAAAGTGAATCAGTTATACATAGATATGAATTCACTCTTCTTTTAGATTATTTTTTCATGTAGGCCATTATAAATGCAGCCTTTCTCAAAAAGAAAAGTTAAATGTGGGTGTTAAGATACAAAAATAGTCATAACATTTATTAAATGAATCTATAGCTTCTATGCCGAAAGAGGGTAAAAGAGTCTTTCTAATACAAGGCTGAAAAAAAAAAAACCTGACAGAATAATAATAATAAAAAGCAAAATAATATGATTTCCTTGTGCCCAAATATATATTTAATACAATAAGTATAAGAAAATGTAGTTTAGTTTCACCAGTTTAAAAAGAGACTAAGATTTAATTTTTTATTTAATTGAACTGTGCTTACAGTTTCTGTGTCATGATGGTCTTGTGGTTATATAAGAAATGATTCATTCACAGTTTTAAGAAATACTTACTGAGAACATTTACAGAAATGAAATATGTGTGAATTTCCTTTAAATTATTTCATTTCAGACAAAAAAAAAAGGACAAAGTAAATATTGTAAAATCTTAGTAGTTGTTGCATCTCAGTGAAGAGAACACTCAAAGTTCATTGTTCTATTACCTGCTATTGATGTTTTTATGAAGAAAAATCTGGAGGATTTAGCTAAAATGGGCTCAGAAGGAAACACATAGCTGAAAAACATTTACTATAAAAGAACAAAGGTTGAAAATAAATGAGTGTTCAACCCCACCAGGTTTTTAGGTCAGTTTTATTAACTGTCACCATTTAAAGGTGAAAGAAATCAAAAAGGACACTAATAGATGGAGAAATATACCGTGTTCATGGATCAGAAGAATCAATATAGTGAAAATGAGTATATGACCCAAAGCAATCTATAGATTCAATGCAATCCCTATCAAGGTACCAACGGTATTTTTCACAGAGCTAGAACAAATAATTTCACAGTTTGTATCGAAATACAAAAAAACTCAAATAGCGAAAGCAATCTTGAGAAAGAAGAATGGAACTGGAGGAATCAACCTGCCTGACTTCAGGCTCTACTACAAAGTCACAATCATCAAGACAGTATGGTACTGGCACAAAGATAGAAATATAGATAAATGGAACAAAATAGAAAACCCAGAGATAAATCCATGCACCTATGGACACCTTATCTTTGACAAAGGAAGCAAGAATATACAATGGAGAAAAGACAATCTCTTTAACAAGTGGTGCTGGGAAAACTGGTCAACCACTTGTAAAAGAATGAAACTAGAACACTTTCTAACACCATACACAAAAATAAACTCAAAATGGATTAAAGATCTAAACGTAAGACCAGAAACTATAAAACTCCTAAAGGAGAACATAGGCAAAACACTCTCTGACATAAATCACAGCAGGATCCTCTATGACCCACCTCCCAGAGTAATGGAAATAAAAGCAAAAATAAACAAATGGGACCTAATTAAATTTAAAAGCTTCTGAACAACAAAGGAAACTCTAAGCAAGGTGAAAAGATAGCCTTCAGAATGGGAGAAAACAATAGCAAATGAAGCATCTGACAAAGAATTAATATCAAAAATATACAAGCAAATCCTGTAGCTCAATTCCAGAAAATTAAACGACCCAATCAAAAAATGGGCCAAAGAACTAAACAGACATTTCTCCAAAGAAGACATACAGATGGCTAACAAACATATGAAAAGATGCTCAACACCACTAATTATTAGAGAAATACAAATCAAAACAACAATGAGATACCATTTCACGCCAGTCAGAATGGCTGCTATCCAAAAGTCTACAAGCAATAAATGCTGGAGAGGGTGTGGAGAAAAGGGAACCCTCTTACACTGTTGGTGGGAATGCAAACTAGTACAGCCACCATGGAGAACACTGTGGAGATTCCTTTAAAAACTGGAAATAGAACTGCCATATGACCCAGCAATCCCACTACTGGGCATATACACTGAGGAAACCAGAATTGAAAGAGACATGTGTACCCCAATGTTCATTGCAGCACTGTTTATAATAGCCAGGACATGGAAACAACCTAGATGTCCATCAGCAGATGAATGGATAAGAAAGCCCTGGTACATATACACAATGGAGTATTACTCAGCCATTAAAAAGAATACATTTGAATCAGTTCTAATGAGGTGGATGAAACTGGAGCCTATTATACAGAGTGAAGTAAGTCAGAAAGAAACACAAATACAATATACTAATGCATTTATATGAAATTTAGAAAGATGGTAATGATAACCCTGTATGCAAGACAGCAAAAGAGACACAGATGTATAGAACAGTCTTTTGGACTCTGTGGGAGAGGGCAAGGGTGGGATGATTTGGGAGAATGGTATTGAAACATGTATAATATCATATGTGAAACGAATTGCCAGTCCAGGTTCAATGCATGATATAGGATGCTCAGGGTTGGTGACTGAGAGGGATGGGATGGGGAGGGAGGCGGGCGGGGGGTTCAGTATGGGGAACACGTGTACACCTGTGGCGGATTCATGTTGCTGTATGGCAAAACCAATACAATAATGTAAAGTAATTAGCTTCCAATTAAAATAAATAAATTTATATTTTAAAAAAAGAGATTAGAAACCAAAACAACAACAAAAGTATAATTTGGTAAGTTTTGAGAAAATGCATACAGTTGGAATACCATCACCCAAATTATGATACTGAACATGGAAGATTCAATATTTAAAGGATGTTACTTATCTCTCATTAAAGCTATAAATATATAGTTTAATGCAATCCAATAAAAATCCAGTAGGCTTCTTTAGGATATGACTAATTGATTTTAATATTTCTCATGGAAAATAAAAGTACAAAATAAACAATAGAAATTCAAAAAGTTTTTAAAAACATATGGTTGAATTTTCTCTACCAGATACCAATATATATTAGATACTATGGAACTTAAAATGGCAGTGCATTGTCCAACAAATGATAAACAGGTGATTGAACTATCAGTATGAGTACAGAAGCAGATCACTATGTGCAATTAGAACGGAGCATGGATGGAGGAGAGATGACCACCAGTGGATGAGGATGATACACTGCCAGATGTATTTCATTTTCTTCCTGGGCCTGTGGGACACTGACATTTTCTATCTCCCTTTGCATCTAAGAATGAGTCAGTGGATTTAGATGGAAGTAACATAAGGCATTTCCAGAAATGGCCCATAGAATGTTCCAATGATGATTCACATTTTCTTCACTCTGCATGACTGGAAGTGAAGGACACCAAGATGGTAGAAGTTCAAGAGGGAAGGAACTGATCTATGAACTTTCCATGAGAAAGAGGTCCTGGTGGAGCACATTTATCTACTCTGAAGTATGTAAGTCACAGGGAAACAAGGATTATTTCAATAGTTAAAGTTTAATCCCTAATTATACAGTAGGGGAAGCAACCATCAATATGTGATTGGAGGAAATGGCTATCTATTATAAATAAAAAATAAGATCTCCAATATAATTAGCACTCTGCTTTGAAGCAGAGAGAAAAGAATTTCAAGGAGGAATAAATACCCAATAATTTAAAAATACTCTTAAAATTACAGTAGGAGAATACCCTGTGACTTTGGAATGAAGAGGTCTTCCTTAAACAAAATACACAATGGAACAAAACAAGAATCTTTAAAAATTAAAAAAAAAATGACACTTAAAGATATCAAAATCCTAAAAAAAAAAAAAAAAAAAGAAAGACAGAAAGAAGAAGAAGAAGTAATTTCAGACCAAAAAGCTCAATAGACACAATACAAAACTTAACACGAAGTACTAGGAGAGATGACCTTCACCTTCACTATATAAAACAGTATCATTATTTACAATATATAAAGAATGTCTAAAAATTTATGCTGAAAATTCAAACCATAAAAAAGAACATAAGTGAAAACAATGGGTAGAAGAGCAAATTCAAATTGTCCCTACATTGAGGAAAAGATGCTCAGCTTCTCTAGTCAGGAAATGCAAGTTAAATAGGAATGAGATGGCATTTATCATGTTAGATAGTTCAGTTCAGTTCAGTAGTTCAGTTCAGTTCAGTTATTTGCTCAGTCGTGTCCAACTCTTTGCAACCCCATGGACTGCAGCACGCCAGGCCTCCCTGTCCATCACCAACTCCCAAAGTTTACTACAACTCTTGTCCACTGAGTCAGTGATGCCATCCAACCATCTCATCCTCTGTCATCCCCTTCTCCTGCCCTCAATCTTTCCCAGCATCAGGGTTTTCCCAATGAGCCAGCTGTTCACATCAGGAGCCCAAAGTATTGGAGTTTCAACTTCAACATCAGTCCTTCCACTGAACATTCAGGACTGATTTCCTTTAGGATGGACTGGTTGGATATCCTTGCAATCCAAGGGACTCTCAAGAGTCTTCTCCAACACCACAGTTCAAAAGCATCAATTCTTCAGTGCACAGCTCTCTTTATAGTCCAACTCTCATATCCATACATGACCACTAGAAAAACAATACCCTTTACTAGACAGACCTTTGTTGGCAAAGTAATGTCTCCGCTTTTGAATATGCTATCTAGGTTGGTCATAACTTTCCTTCCAAGGAGTAAGCGTCTTTTTATTTCAAGGCTGTAGTCATCATCTGCAGTGATTTTGGAGCCCCCCAAAATAAAATCTGCCACTGTTTCCCCAACTATTTGCCATGAAGTGATGGGACCGGATGCTATGATCTTTGTTTTCTGAATGTTGAGCTTTAAGCCAACTTTTTTACTCTCCTCTTTCACTTTCATCAAGAGGCTCTTTAGTTCTTCTTCAGTTTCTGCCATAAAGGTGGTGTCATCTGCATATCTGAGATTATTGATATTTCTCCCAGCAATCTTGATTCCAGCTTGTGCTTCTTCCAGCCCAACGTTTCTCATGATGTACTCTATATATAAGTTAAATAAGCAGGGTGACAATATACAGCCTTGACGTACTCCTTTTCCTATTTGGAACCAGCCTGTTGTTCCATGTTAGATAGGCAAAGATTAAATAGTTGGACAAGCCAAGTGTTGGAGAACTCATGTGGATAAGCCAAGTGTTGGAGGACTCAGAGTGCTGGAGACCCCATGGACCACAATTGAGCATTGCCTAGGACAGCTGTGCATGCCCACCTACCAAGCAATAACATTTGTAAGTGCTCTCCTAGACCAACATTTCCACACAGGCATGGTAGACCCAAGCAAGATAGCCAATCAATCACAATTTGCAGGAGCAAAGGTATTGGAGATTATCTTAAAGTCCATCAACATGAGAATGGTTAAATAAAACATGGAATCTACATACAATGGAGTAGCTTTTAAAGAAAAAAACTGGATGATGGATTTTCTCAATAATACATATCACAGAATATAATAGGCTCTGTGTTGCAGAACACTGCATCTAGAACTGTCCTATCCATCTAAGGATGTAATTGCACGCAGATCCTGTCCATTACTTTTTTCTTTGGAGCGCATGTAAATGTAAAAGTATGATACTGGGATTACAGAAGCACACACTATTGTTAGAGTTTTAACAGATAACTGATGACACACTGAAATTGAGTAATCTGGGATAATCTATATTTCTTTCCATTTGTTTTTACTTTTTATGGGACAATTTGTAAAGATGTGGTCAGCTTTGTGGTCAGGGAGTTATAAAGGCATGGTGCAATAGTTGGATCTTCTAAGAGTAGGAACCTGGGCCAGCCCCAGGCCTGAATGGGTCCATGTCAGGAGTAGTTGCTGGAGAGGAGTTTGTATGGAGAGGAGTTTGTATGGAGAGGGACATAGCAAATCCATAGCAACCCTGCACAGATGGAGCTAAGGAAACAAAAACTCCAAGTTTAGTTATTTGTTCACTTGATAGAGTTCCTGTCTACATGTCCTTTGTCTCTTTCCCTCCTTTCCTAAGTCTCTACACTATGAATGGTTCCTTACCCTGATTCATGATGAAAGTTTTATTTTAAAATCTGAAAAAATCAATACTTCCCTTCTGTTTCATTCTGATCCAGTATTCCTTCATTGCATTGCAATCGAAGGACTGGAAGACAGATCGGTGGGTTCTTATCATCTTGTGTCTGCTGCTCATTGGACATGAGAGACAGCAAGTCATATTTGCTTTCTGGATCTCAATTTTCCCATCTCTAGAATAGGGATGTATATAATAGTGACAGCAAAGGGTTCTTGGGAAGGTCATGTGAGACAAGATGATCTCCTTGCCTCCTAAAGTATTGCCTCTCAGACTTTGATGTGAACAGGAGACACCTGGGGATCATATTAAAATCAACATTTCAGATTTGCTACACATGGGGTAGAGTCTGAGATTATACTGCCTATGGTGTCAGAGAAATGATCATACCTCTTGTGGCAAGCCTTTGGACATAGACATGAAAGTGTTTCATCCCAAAACAAGTCTAGGAAATTCTAAGGGAAAAAAAGATATGTTTACTGCTAGACTTTCCAATAGCTCAGATCTACTTACTGCTTTCAGGGACTCCTCAGGGAGATTAACAGTGTGCACAGCAGAATCTGAGAAAGGATGATCAACAGAATAAATCAGAAAAAAATAGCTTGGGACTGGGACTTACAGACCACCCATGATTCAAAGCCTTCTTACCTGGCCAGACCCAGATAAGTCAAAGCAGAAAGTAAAATATTCAACATGTAGTGAATAGATTTCACCATTTAATAATCAAGCCCTTAATTAAAAATAAGTAATTCATAAGAGTGATTAATATTAGGTGGCTAAGTAGGTTTGTTCAGTGCTCTTGGCATTTAAATAGAGGATGAAGATTAGAATTCTGTTCTTATCCCCCAAAAAATATTTCTTTAAGAAATGAGTCTTGAGCAAATGCATTTTTTTTTTACTTAATTTGAAGAGAAATATAATCCCTACACTGGATGATACTGTAATGCTAGGCTACTGGCAAGTACATCCTTGGATAGAGCACTTTTAGGATTTGCTTATCAGCCAACAAATATTTATTTTTACTTTGGCCACCTCATGCGAAGAGTTGACTCATTGGAAAAGACTCTGATGCTGGGAGGGATTGGGGGCAGGAGGAGAAGGGGACGACAGAGGATGAGATGGCTGGATGGCATCACTGACTCGACAGATGTGAGTTTGAGTGAACTCCGGGAGTTGGTGATGGACAGGGAGGCCTGGTGTGCTGCGATTCATGGGGTTGCAAAGAGTTGGACACAACTGAGCAACTGAACTGAACTGAAACACCAGTATAATATGAGTTGTACTGTGGAAAAGAACAGCCACAGAGCTTATCACCACCCTCAGGAATTTTACATTCTAGATGGCCAAACACTCACATATAAGTAAGCAGGGAGTTCAATGAAAATATAAGACAGGGTGATCTAACAGAGTTACTGGGGAGGCTGTTTGACTAGGAAGGCCTCCCAGAGGAGGTGTTCTTTAAGAGGAGACCTACAGAATGAGAATTGGGAACTTTACAGCCTGGGAAAAGGGGCCAAGGCTAGAAACAGTTCAGTTGGCTAGAATATTTGGGAACAAAGAGATAAGTAGCATGCCACGACACTGGGAGAAGAACGTAAGTGGAGACCAATTTCTATATCCTGTATTGTGTATCATAATGAGAGCTTTGAATTTTAATTTTACTTTAGTGGCAATCTGTTGGAATGCAGTCTTTTTTTATTTTGTTTTTTAAGGATGAACAGATTTAAAATTTCATCCTGGGACTTCCCTGGTGGTCCAAAGGTTAAGAATCTGCCTTGCAATGCAGGGAACATCAGTTTGATTCCTGGTTGGGTTACCTAAGATCCCATAAGCCTTAGAACAACTAAGCGTACACACTGCAACCACTGAGCTCACCTGCTACAACTTATGAGTCCATGAGCCACAGCAAAAGATCTGACATGATCCAGTGATGATCTCCAACTAAGACCTGCTGCAACTAAGACCTGAAGCAGTCAAATGAGTAAATAAATAAATATTTAAAAAGAATACTTCACCCTGGTTCTCTGATGGGCCAGTCAGGAAGCCATGAGTTGGTAGACTAG
Organism: Oryx dammah; assembly: GCF_014754425.2. Taxonomy (NCBI): domain Eukaryota; kingdom Metazoa; phylum Chordata; class Mammalia; order Artiodactyla; family Bovidae; genus Oryx; species Oryx dammah. The sequence continues at coordinate 6,623,455 of NW_024070200.1, read as the reverse complement.
TGTAGTAAGTATTGCAAGAGGTGATGGTAGCCTGGACCACCAGCCAGTATCATGACATTGGAGTCGGGGGCTGGTGGGGGAATCGGGGATGTGAGTATGGTTCTGAACCAAGATTTCTGCCTCTGACTCTAACCCTGAGGGTGCAGGAAGAGCAGGCAGGGGAAGGGATGTAGGAAGTGATCCAGGGAAGATTAGGAAGGAAAAAGGTTGGGTTATAAGGGACTGATTTTGAACAACATATTTTTGAGGTTCCTGTCATATACCCAAGCAGAGTCAAACATCTAGAGCTCATTAAAGTCTGGGGGCCATTGGTTTATACATGCTATCTGAAGCCACAAAAAAGAATGAGAAAATCTGGAGAGAGATTAGAGAGAAAAGAAAGATCAGGACCGAAGGTGGTGTGAGGGTTTACCATATCTGGAGATTGGTAAGGTGTGTCCCGTGTGCAGGAGGAGCACTGGGGGTTGGTGGTGTCAGAAAGTTAAGTGAGAATAGTTTCATGAAAGGGAGACAGATCAAAGCATAGGATATTCAGCCAAGGGGCTGAAAAAGCAGCCAGCAGAAGCCCAGTCCTGGACCTCGCTGTGTGGTGAGTAAGGTGGGACAGTCTCTGCCTCAAAGGACTAACTGTCTGGAAGGGACATTCATGTTCACGGTGATGAGTTTGCCTCTTGGAAGCCTAGTGGTGATGCCATACCAGGGGCTGCCAGCCAGTCAACCACTGATGCTCTTTGGAGAAAGTAATAGACATTTACTTCCCTCCACTTCATGTTTTTGTTTGTTTTTCTTTTTTATCTCTAACACTAGATTATGAACTTCTCAGTTCCCCCTATTAGAGCTTCATCAGAGAAAACAGTCAATGAACATGTACTGAATCATGAGTTAAATACATGGAAACTCTTACAAAACTTCATGTTTTTAAGTTTCATATGCATACTGTTATTTTTATTATTTTTGTTGTGCTAACTGGTAAGTTCACATCTTCATCAGGCCTAGCACAGTATCCGAGAAAATATGGTGATAGTATTTTCATAACAAATGACAAGCACCGCAAACCTCCTTCTGCCACTCCCCAGAATATAAAACAGAATTTGAGGTGGGAACGAAATGACCCATTATCATCCCATTCATCATCTACTAATGCTCTTTCACTGGGGTTGATTCCTCCTCCAGTCTCCCCACCCAACCTTCCGATGCAGAAAGGACAGAGAAGAAGATACTGCGAGAAAGTCAAACACGGAATGTGTCGGAAGTGAGCCAGAGAACCCACAAGACTTTGAATCATACTGAGGTCTGAGGAGTGAAAATAAAGAGGCCAGGGGGACAGAAACCAGCCACCTGGAACCTCTCTGTCAGAGGATGTTTCCATTCCACTCCTGCTAGCTGTGTGTGTGTGTGTGTGTGTGTGAGTGTGCGTGTGCATGTGTGCATGTGCGTGTGCGTATGTGTGTGTGTGCTTAGTCACTCAGTCATGTCTGACTCTTTGCGACCCCATGGACAGTAGCCGACCAGTCTCCTTTGTCCTTTGGTATTTCCCAGGCAAGAATACTGGAGTGGGTTGCCATGCCCTCCTCCAGGGGATCTTCCCAACCTAGGGATCTCGGCCAGGTCCCCCACATTGTAAATGAATTCTTTCCTGCCAGAACCACCAGGAAAGCCCAGGAATATGACAGTGTGTAGCCTATCTCTTCTCCAGCGGACCTTCCCAGCCCAGGAATCAAACCTGGGTCTCCTGCATTGCAGGTGGATTCTTTACCAGCTGAGCTACGAGAGAAGCCTGCTTGTTGACCAGCCCCTTTATCAACACACCCCGACCTCCCTCCCACTCTGCTTGCTCATCGTCCTGTCCAGGCAGCCATCAGAGTGGCCTTGGGGGACCCAAATCTTCAGGTTGAAATAATAGATTTGACTATAGAAGGGAAGCCAGCTACTCCTAAAGCACAAAACCAAACAGTCCAACCTGAAGAAAAATCAGCCTCCATTGCTTCAGGATATACGAAAACTCTGAGAGCTGGCAAAACACTACTCCAGAGACTTTGGGAAAACTGCAACCTTTGCCATCTCCAATAGAGGGGTAAGCAGGCTGGAATTCTATATAGTGGTGATGGTTTGGTTGCTAAGTCATCTCTGGCTCTTTTGCGACCCCATGTACAGTAGCCCACCAGGCTCCTCTGTCCATGGGATCTTCTAGGCAAGAATACTGGAGTCGGTTGCCATTTCCTTCCCCAGGGGATCTTTCAGACCCAGGTGTTAAACCCACGTCTCCTGTGTCTCCTGCATTGCAGGCAGATTCTTTACTGCTGAGCAACCAAGGAAGCCCAGGTCTGTGCAAGGGAGGTGTCAAATGACATGTTTGCTGTGTACAAAGTGACTATGGAGATGTGGGCAATAAACAGCTTTAATAGCAACACTAATGTTACAGTTTCTATAAGCCACATTCTTGCATTATCCTCTATGATACACTTTGAGTAAATTATCATCATCTCCACTCTACACACTGAAAACCTAAGTAAGAATGAGGAACGTGTGTGAAAGCCATGACAAGCTTCCCCTAACCTGATGTGTCCTAACACAGTCCCTCCTCAGGCTCCAGGCACGGGTTTCAGGATGAGGGTGGGTGAGTATCAGCGTCTTGTGTTCCCAGTACCATTTCTGGAGAAATGGTGTGTGGAAGTCATATCTATCCTAGGAGGAAAGGGTGAATTTGTGTGGTTAAACCAAGGAAGCTGATCAGAGATTGCAGAAGAAGATACAAAGGACCAGGTGCTGTGGTGAGTCTACTGTATGGCATATACACTGAACTTGGAAGGGAATGGAAACCAAGAAGGGAGATTCATGCACTGGCAGGCCGGTGAAATTCCAGCAGCCCAGCTCTTGCTGAAAGACCAGGTGCACACGTCATTTGAGAGCCTCGATTTGGGGGCTGTTTGGCTTTGACCTCCTGGAAACTCCAGAAGAGCTTCTCAAGCTTTGGTTCCCCTGCTTCTGTGCTCATGCTGTGTCCCTCAACTGGAATGCCTTGCCCTCATATTCCCCTCCACATCTCTTTTTCTTCTTCACTTCCCCATCCAACAAATGTGGTGCTCCTCCCAAAAGCCACCTGGGAACAGATGAGCTCAAGGATTCGATCTGTTCCTCCATCTCCATGTGGAATGGCCTCTGAGGCCACTGGATACCAAGTATTTGTTACAGAGCTGCAGTAATAGTAGTAGTGGAGAAGTAGATGTAGCAGAGATAGTGAAAGTCATAGAAAAGGGAATCACCATCATTGTCGCCATGATAGCAGCAACAGCAGCAACAGTAGTAACAGCAAGCACAACAGTAGCAGCCGTAGGAGTGGTCACAGCAGTAGAAATGAGAGTAACATAAAGAACAATAATGGATTAAAGGCTAGGACTTCCCTGGTGGTCCAGTGGTTAAGACTTCACCTTCCAATGCACATGGAGGGTTGAGCCTTGGTCTGGGAGCTAAGTCTCCACATGCCTCGCCACCAAAAAGGCAAAACATAAAACAAAAACAGCAGTCACATTGATACAAATTCAATAAAGACTTTAAAATGGTCCACATCCAAAAAATCTAATAAAAAATAGCATTAGTAAAAAGCAATAAAGAAATGGTAAGACGAGGTGGCAAGAATACACAGGAGGACTACACCCAGATAACTGCAATGGTGTGATCACTCACCTAGAGCCAGACATCCTGGAGTGTAAATTCAAGTGGGCCTTAGGAAGCATTGCTACGAACAAAGCTAGTAGAGGTGATGGAATTCTAGTTGAGCTCTTTCAGATCCTAAAAGATGATGCTGTTAAAGTGCTGCACTCAATATGCCAGCAAATTTGGAAAACTCAGCAATGCCCACAGGACTAACAAAGGTCAGTTTTCATTCCAATCCCAAAGAAAGAAAATGTCAAAGAATGTTCAAACTACTGTACAATTGTGCTCATTTCACATGCTAGCAAGATAATGTTCAAAATATTTCAAGCTAAGCTTCAACAATATGTGAAGTGAGAACTTCTAGATGTACAAGCTAGATTTAGAAAAGGCGAAGGTGCAGAAATCAAATTCTAGCCTCCATTGGATCACAGAAAATGCAAAGGAATTTCAGAAAAACATCTACTTCTGTTTCATTGACTATGTTAAAGCCTTTGACTGTGTGGATCACAGCAAACTGTGGAAAATTCTTAAAGAGATGGGAATACCAAACCACATTACCTGCTTCCTGAGAAACCTGTTTGCAGGACAGTTAGTACTAGACATGAAACAATGGATTGGTTCCAAATTGGGAAAGGGATATGTCAAGGCTGTATATTGCCATCCTGTTTATTTAACTTATATGCAGAGTACATCATGTGACATGTCGGGTTGTATGAATCACAGGTTGGAATCAAGATTTCCAGGAGAAACATCAACAACCTCAGATATGCGAATGATACCACTCTAATGATAGAAAGTGGAGAGGAACTTAAGAGCCTCTTGTTGAGCATGAAAGAGGAGAGTGAAAAAGCTGGCTTAAAATTCAGCATTGAAAAAACTAAGATCATGGCACCCAGTCCCATCACTTCATGGCAAATAGATGAAGAAAAAGTGGAAACAATGACAGATTTCATTTTCTTGGGCTCCAAAATCATCGCAGATGGTGACTGCAGCTAAGAAATTAAAAGATGCTTGTTCCTTGGAGGACAAGCTATGACAAACCTAGTGTGTGCTCATGCTCAGTTGTTTATCATGTCTGACTTTTTGTGACCCCATGGACTGTGGCCATGACAGACCTAGACACTATATTAAAAAGCAGAGACATCATGTAGTCAAAGCTATGGTTTTTCCTGTTATCGTATATGGATGTGAAAGTTGGACCATAAAGAAGGCTGAGCACCAAAGAACTAATGGTTTTGAATTGTGGTGCTGAAGAAGACTCTTGAGAGTCCCTTAGACAGCAAGGAGACTAAACCAGACAATCTTCAAGGAAATAAACTCTGAATTATCATTGGAAAGACTGATACTGAAGTTGAAGCTCCAATACTTTGGCCACCTGATGGGAAGAGCTGATTCATTAGAAAAGACCCTTATGCAGGGAAAGACTTAGGGTAGAAGGAGAAAGGGGTTGACAGAGGATGAGATGGTTGGATGGCTTCACTGACTCAATGGACATGAGTCTGAGCAAACTCTGGGGGGTAGTCAAGGACAGGGAAGGACAGTGGGGGCTACAAAGAGTCGAACATGACTGAGTGACTAAACAACAATAGTAGTAGTAGGCATACCAGTGGTATTAGTAATTGTTAAGTTGATAGTTCATCTTGCTTTATTATCTCCAGTCATAAACACAACCATAGTTTGGCCACTCAGGGTGGTATCAGGAGACAATCAGTCTCATAATAGAAAAATAAATAAATGCCTTTTAAAATGTGCTTCCAAAAGTAGATAACTAAAGGTGTTTCCATTCGTTTTGCCAATCCAAAGGAAAAAAAAATCTGATCTAGAATTATGATAGTGTTTGCAAAGTCTTCTACTCAGAAGTTATAAAAATATGAAAACAGTGTATCTGGAATGAGAAACCAAATTTCCTATTTCAGGAAGAGCTTCGAGGGCTGTAGGACCACTGGTCATGGTGAGGCAGCTGCCCAGCTTAAGACTCAGGAGACAAATGAGAAATTGGCTGTCCCGCAAGGCATGGGTTTATTCTCAAAGCCGGTCCCAGAAGATCTTAGATCCCAGTGGTGTCCGCAGGCTGTGTCTCTCCCTCTGGCTTTCCAACTTGGCTTGTGCAAACAATCTCATTAATCTGTGGTCAACTGCAAGCATGCAAGCACTTGATGAAAGAGAATGAAAGAAAGGATGGTCCCTGGATCAACAGCAGCATGAAGACTCCCAGGATGACTCCCTTCCAACTTTAGCATCAGCCAGCGAGTGCCGCCCGGAGCAGCTGAACTTGGTGTCTGTACCCCCAATCCTGCTGGCCAGCAGCTTGGTTTGGAAACAGCCTCCAGCAGACCGATCTGATATCATTAACAGACCTCTGTTTTCTAATGTTGGACACATCCACAATTGTTTGTGACAGTCCTGCCTCCACCCCCATAATTATTTAATTCTTTTGGAATGTGGAAAATTGGCATGAGGCACTAGACTTGGAGTCCATGGCAAGTCGGCTTCCTTCTCTATTGACCCAGAACATCTTCCCACCTGGAGTTGCAAGGATGGGACAGAAGTCCATCAGAGAAGAGCTTGTTCATTCTGGTTGGAGTTGAGATCAGACTTGACTGATGAGCTCAGTGCTAAAATGACTGGTGTCTACTTGGGAGACAGTCAATGGACGGCTCCCAAAGTAAATGGATTTGTGATCCTCTTTCTCGCTGCTTCTCTTTCTCTTTTTTTAAGATGATAAAATTGCAAAGCCAAGTCCATTAAACAATTCATACTTTGATTTGCAAAAGACAACAAACATATCCTCTGAGCAAGGGAAGCAAGTCTTTTCTTGCATCTGAGTTCAGGAACACTGAGTCTTTCCATTCAGGCCCTTCAAGGTACATCAAGTTGAAGGGTGATCTAATTGGTTTTCAAGGCAAAAAGAGTGTTCATTGTCCAAGTGGTTTTATTTAATAATTATTCTGCCATTGAACACACATAGACTCTTCATTTAACACTGATTCTTACATCTGCAAAATGAAATCAAACGTCCCATTCAAAGTGCAAATACAGAGAAATTGGGTGCTCCCAGCATAAGATTTGACCCTGCATAGGTGCTCAAAAGTATCTGTTAAAGGAAAGAGTGACTTTGTCTAAGTGAACAAAATAATGATTCATAGAAGTGAGAGAAGGAAAGGAAGTAATAATAAATACAGTTTAGCACTCCCACGTCACTGATGAAGAGCTAGACCCACACGAACGTAGTGACTAAGCCAAGGTCAAATGAACGTGTCATGGCAGAACACTAGAGTGCTCCAAAATCTTAGGCCAACACCTGCCAACTCCAGGCCAACGGATAAAGTTGTTGCTAACTAAGGGACAGCTGGAAATTCCCCTTCCTCTCTCTGTTTACATTCAAAATAATTTGAATGGTAGTAGTAAGAAGAGCATTAAGAGACAAGTTGCCCTCTTGACAACTTCTCATTTTCTTACAATTCTTAAGAAACAATGATGCCAATAATACCAAAAGGGATACTGGGTCAGTGGTACTTGGAGTTCAGTTCACGGATCGGCAGCCTCAATATCCCTGGGTAGCCTGTCATCCTGGGTGGGTCCCAGGAATCTGTATTTTAACAAATTTTCTGGGAAATGCTTCTTTAGACTACATTTTGAAGATGGCTGATCTATAGACCGATGCCCATAAAAGCACCCAGAGCCTGGAATAGAATGCTGTAGCAAGGGTTATTGGCTGATTACTTACTCTCTTCTCCCTTGTCTGTCTTTCAGTGCAGAGACTTCAAAAGTCAGGGGTTTTCTTGTGGCTAGGGGTGGTCCTGAAACTGAATTCTCCCCAATGAGATGTATGTAGGGATCTAGGAAAGAGTAGGTTTTCCTGATCTGAAAAAGCTGCATGAGGAAAAACCCCATGTCTATGTCAACTTAATGTTCCTGACTTTGAATGCAAGGCATGTAGATCTGACAAGTGTTGTACTACAGCTGTCTTGTAGCCAAGAAGAGGAAGTCAAGAGAACAAAAAAGATGTCAGCCAAAAACAGGGACTTAGGGACACTAAGCTATGCCAGTATATCCCTGCTAGACAACAATGACTGTGTTTCTATTTACATATATATTATTAAAGATACCATTTTTCTCAGTTTGCCTCCACAATAACCATGAGTAACTATTATATAACAAAATGAAGTATACATTTCTGCACAACTTGCATTACAATGAAATACAATCAACTCCTAGATGGAAGCTGCCAGATAAAGTGGTTAAAAACTATGTAAAAAAGCAAAAGGTGAAGAAAAGCCAAGAATGACAGGGCACGGCCTTGATGAGGCATCTATTCCTTTCCTAGGGTTATTGTAAGAAGCTACTCACAACCCAGGCAGCTGAAAGGAACAGAACTGTACTCTCTCCTGGTTCTAGAGGCACAACTTTGACTTCAAGGTATCAGAAGTGTTGTTTCTTTCTGAAGACCCTGGAGGAGATGCTGCTCTGTCTCTTCCGTTACAGATTGAACCGTGCACCCCGGCAAAAGATGCAGAGACGCTCAGTCTTGTGCGCATGCGTGTTAAGTCGGTTCAGTCGTGTCTGACTCTTTGTGACCCCGTGGACCATAGCCCGCCAGGCTCCTCTGTCCGTGGGATTCTCCAGGCATGAATACTAAAGTGGGTTGCCATGCCTTTCTCCAGGAGATCTTCCCGTCCCATGGATTGAACCCCGGTCTCTTAAGTCTGCCGCAATGGCAGCCGCGTTCTTTACCACCAGAACCTCCTGGGAAGACCCCTATTCTCAGTCCATGGAGTACCTACAAATGTGATTTTTTTTTGAAAATAGGATTTTTACAGATGCAAGTTAAAATGAAGTTATTAGGGTGGGACCTAATCCAATATGACTCTGTCCTTATAAAAGGGAGACATTTGGACACAGAGGTAGACATGCATAGAGGGATGGCAGTGTGAAACAAATACACACACAAGCCAAGGAACATGTGAATCTTCCAGAAGCTAGGAGAGGGCTGGGGCCTGCCAGTGCCCTTCTGGCTTCTGGTGGCTGCCAGCCATCCTTGGGATTCCTCGGTTTGAAGGTGTGCGCCGCTCCCATCTCTACCTTCATCTCCATTTGGCCTTCTCCTCCATGACTCTGTGCCTTACATTTTTCTCTCTTTTCTCAGGAAGCATCTGTCATTGAATTTAGAACTCACTCTAAATTCAAGAGGATTTGACTTCAAGACAATTATTTTCATCTGCGAGATCCTGTCTATAAATCAGGTTACATTCACAGGTACCAGGCTTAGGGTTATACACATCTTTGGGGGGAATACAATCCAACCAGGTACAAGGTGTGAATATTCATGAGTGTGTGTGTGGGTGTGCACGCACTCAGTTGCTCATCACGTCTGACTCTTTGTGACCCCATGGACTGTAGTCTGTCAGGCTCCTCTGTCCATGGGGTTTTCCAGGTGAGGATACTGGAGTGGGTTACCATTACCTCCTCCAGGGGATCTTTCCAGTCCAGGCATCGAATCTGCATCTCCTGTGTCTCCTGAATTAGCAGACAGATTTTTTACCATTGAGTTACCTGGGAATCCTGTTAATATTCTAGTAGGAAAATAAAATTTTATGGTTAATAATGTGATAACTCTATAAAAGACCCATTCTATGCCTTTTTGTTTCCTCAATAACCACAGTGTCAGAAAAGGGCAAAGAGAAAGAAAGGTTAAACTGGAGAATAATTGGTTGGCTTTGAACTGTTCCTTCAGTCCAGAAGGCTTCCCAGAAAAGGCAGAATTTCTTTCGGGCTGGCCAAAAAGTTTGTTCAGGTTTGCCCGTGCCATCTTAATAGAAAGCTCAAGCAAACTTTTTGACCAACCCAACACCTTATTAGACTCAGGGAAAATGTTTTAATATCTCTGTATCTCTCTTTCCACCTTACAGCTTTACTTAAAACAATAATTGGCCCTGTGATTAGAAGGATAAAAGTCAGCACAACAGGTGAATATGCTAATTATTCTTCCTTGCTGTGGACATAGCCAACTTCAGTTTTTGGTCCTAAGCTAAGTATGACATCTCAGTGACAAATTAAATCAATTAAGTTGAGAGCTCCTGGAGTGTGAATAATGGACTGGGAGAGGATACCAGAGTTGAAGTAAAGCCTCCACTGCTAATTAGGAAAAGGAGTTTCCACAAGACCCCACCCTCACGTGGCCCTTACTCCTTCATCTGTAAAAAATAAGAGGTTGGCCTGTCTCAAATTCCTTCCACGCTATGATTCTTTTGCAAATATTTCCTTCAGAATTTGGACAGGAGTTGAGTAGTGCTTTATTTTGTTTGTTTGTTTTAATGCACATGATCAATATGGAGATTTATGGAGACACTTGCTTTCTATATAGCGAAAGAGGGAAACACATACACACACTGTACACAATAGCAGTGAGAGGACCTTTGCCAGTCTAACATACATTTATGCAGCAACAGCAGACACAGTGACACCAGACTGCACGTAGGGAAAATGACTCTGTCAATATTTACGGAGGCCGAAATGGCAGCGCAGTCTGTTTCCTTCCTTCCACACAACGAACATGTGTGCAGGCCTTGGTCTCAGCCCTGTGTGCCAGGCACTGGGTCCAGACACTGAAGAGAGTCATGAATAAGACATGGGAGCTGCTTCAAGGCAGAGATGGACAGGGTGGCAGAGCAAGGTGGCACGTGTGTTATGATGGGGCCAGGCTTCAGGTGCTGTGACAGCCCCACCTACAGCCTTGGGGTCATTCAGAAAGGCTTCGAAGGTGTTCTGAGCCAAATTCTGCAGGATGTGTTGGAGGGGAAGGTGTGGGTTGCCTTGTTGCTACCTCAAGTTTCTAAACAATTCGAAATCTACAGTTTCTCATCCTTTAAGTGAACCACAGTGAAGCAGGAAGCTTCTCATTCTTCCCTCTTGGCTGAGATAAGCCTTTCTGGATGTCTCCCAAAGTGTATCAGTTAATTCCACCAGTTATCATCTTAAACCATAATTCAGATCAAGCCACATCACTTCCCAAAAATGTTCAAGGATGCATCCCAGCCTGGAGATTGACACCACCATCTGGACCTTTCCGCTAGTCAAGACCCTTTGGTCTTGGTTGACCTCTTCAGTATCATCTCATACCATAAATTGAAAAAATATGACACGTCTACTGGAGGTAGCTTTGCCTTAGTTTGTGAGCTTCCTTGATGACTAAGAAGGCAAAGGCTCTGCCTTCAATGCAGATTCCAGGCAAATTCCTAGGTCAGGAAGATCCCCTGGAGAAGTGAATGGCTACCCACTCCAGTATTCCTACCTGGAGAATTTCATGGACAAAGGAGCCTGGTGGACTACAGTTCACGGGGTCACAAAGAGTCAGACACGACTGAGCGACTAACATTCATTCATTCACTTTATTTAGGTACAATGAATCACATGGATAATCTGAAATTCATGTCAGCTGGCCTGATCTGTGTGGTTACAAATGTTTATATTCAGAGTTTGTATAGGGATAAACCCCAGGACATTGAGTCAAAAGATTTAATATCCACACCTTGCTGTGCTGCCTGTGGACCCGAGCCAGCCTCTTTTCTTCCATTTGTAAATTGGAGAGAACAATCCCTGGTCTGGCTGCCTCCTGGGAGTGAAAACCAAAGAAGTCACATGAAATCTTAGTCGTGCAACTTCCTTCATCAAGGCCCAGAGAGTTACACGTAAAGAGAATCAACTGTGATGTCAGGAGGCTCGAGTTCCAGTCAAGAATCTCATTCCTTCTTTAACTCTTCTTCTTACCTGTCCCAGACTTGCTTCTCCATCTAGAAGCATGTGTAGGTCATAGATGACCTCTCAGGTCCCCCAGAATTACTGAGGAATTCTATGAGTCCATCTGTTTCTTTCCCATTAAGAACCAGCATTTCCTCTGTTTAAGCGATATGAAAACTTTTGAAAGTGTGCACCCACCAGAGAAATAATTTATTATCCCATTACTTGATCTGTGCATGCAGCTGATCCTGGAGTTGTTGCTTCCTCATGGCCCAGGCTGGACATGGTGTTGGAAGGCTACATTCTGTGCCCAACTTCAGGATACCTCCTGATCAGAGTAAGGGTGTCTGTGAGGGTTAGTTTGCTATGATGTGTATATTCCTTCCAGTTCACCCGGGTAAATGGCCATCCGTGGGTGGAGACATCACTGTGCTTGCCTGGGACCAGGACTTGGAGCCAGGGCTTTGGAGATGTGTGCCTGGAATCTCTGTTCTCCAGGGCCCAGATCCAGTGTCTGGCAGAGTCAAGTCGCGGTAGCATGGTGGAGGCTCTCCAGCCCCCACCGTGGAAATTGAATTTCTCTCTGAACACAAGCATTCTCCCAGATCAAACATTCTGAGCAGACTAAACATCTCTGACAATGAGCCCAAAGTTTCATAGCAAAGCAATTTCACTTGGTAATTTGTTCAGTACTAGATGCGTTTAGTTCTCCTAAGTTCATCTCTCACTAAATTATTTTCCCAGGACCATTCATTTTTAACATAATAAGGCTAGCATGCCTACGCTATAATAGGACCTTTGCAAAACGAGTGCATATGTTACAATGGCTTATTTTCTGTCATGGAGATTTAATCAAATTCACTAAGTTGGAGGGCTATAATAGAGATTTTCAATAATATATGTTAAAAGGGTTTTTATAGGATGTCTTGCGACTTGTGAATAAGATCAGATGGAGTGTGTGTTTGGTACTTCCACCAGATGTTGAATTAACTGGCCCAGGGGAGTCCACAGAGTTCCTCCTAGAGCAGATCTTGTAAGCCAGCATGGTCTGGACCAGTTTGTTTGGTAAAGTTTCAGCAACTAAAGAGAGGTGCATCTTTTCACAGAGTAGACATAAACATTTTCTTTGGGCTTTCTAAAATCGAAAAAGAATAGGAAATGAATCTTAATTGCAAACGAGCTCCTTTATCAGTCCACTTCACCATTTACCAGGGGCTTCCCTTGTGGCTCAGTAAAGACTCTGCCTGCAACGCCAGAGACCTGGGTTCAATCCCTGGATAGGAAAGATCCCCTGGAGAAGGAAACAGCAACCCACTCCAGCATTCTTACCTGGGAAATCCCATGGACAGAGGAGCCTGGTGGTCTACAGGCCATGGTGTTGCAAAGAGTCAGACATGACTTGGCAACTAAACCACCATCACCATTTATGATATCCAATCCACTGTGGCTTTCTTGTTTGTTTTTATTTTCTGACAAGCCATTATAATAACTCATTCAGGTTCAAAATACCTATAATTTATTCCAAAGATGCTCACTTATTAATTCAGTGAGTTAAAAATGGCCTGGCTCTCGCCTTTCACATAGAAATGGAATCTGTGTGGATTTTCCAGAAGGGCCTGTTAGTTTTATACATGTAATACCTGCATCATTCTTTCCCTGCAACTTGGATAGTTGTGTCTTCTGCCTCTCATCACTGTTTCTGTCTTTTTCTATATCTTAAATTTTATTTATTTATTTATTTTTTAAATTAATTTATTTATTTTTAATTTTTACTTTACAATTCTGTATTGGTTTTGGCATTATATCTTAAATTTTAAAATGACGCAAGGGTAATGAGGCCCTTTTATCTCTCTGAGAAGAGAGAGGAACAGGACCTCTGGAGTGGCCTACTGAAAACACACAATATGTGAAGAAGATGGGGTTCTCTTCTCACGTGTCTTTTTAGTGCAACCACATGAAATTGCCAGAGCTATTTGCAAAGGAACAGAGCAGAGATTGCCTAAATAGCAAGCCCAATGTTTTCTAAAGTTCAACTACACGTACGCCCACAATTCCATAATAAATTCATCCTACTTTTACCTTCTTGGGACTACCTCCATCCAAGTGTGTAAGTCTACCATATCACCTTTTGTTCTTGATTGAAGACTTTTAATTACTGACCCTTGTATTGTCATTGTTCCCTTATATTGCTATTTGAGATTCATAGAATCATAGCAGACAATTCAGCATACTGTGATTTTATCACTTCCTTTTTTGGTCATTTATTAAATATTTATTGGGTTTGTACACCATGCCAGATGTGCTGCTCAGCTTGTAAAGCATCAAAGCAGGTTGTGACTGTAAGCTCCTTGAAGATGATGATTCGATCCCTTCTTGTTCATCCCTGTGCCCACTGGGGTTGAGGTCTTAAGAAACAAACCCTGATAAGACCTGCATACACAGCTTCCATTCTGCTCCTGGCATAACATGTTTGGTTTAAAAAAAAAAAAAAAAACACCAGTGAGTTAATCTCAGTAACCTGTGCATGGGGATAAAAAATAAGACATCACTGAAACAGAGAAGAAAATCAATTGGACCACACTGATGACATTTAAAGTGATATACAAAGCATAATGTGCCAATATAAAAACTTATATACAGATACTGGGTCAAACAAAGGATGTGAATCCCAAATGTGGAGACAATGTTTGGAATGAGCATTTATTCTAAAGACAAATAATAAATTAACCTCTAGCAACAAAATGAAGACTGTTTAGAAGGGGGAGGTACAAGGGTACTCTTGTACAAAGGTACAAGGTGGCATTATTAAGTACTTGATTACAAGCCCAGCTCAACAACTAAGTCCATGTGTTAATGGTAATAGGAAATAGCCCCTACCCTGTTTGCCATTTAGAAAAAGAGTCAGATAAGATTTTCCTCCCCAGTGAACCACGGGTGGGAATTGTGTTTCTTCAGTTCTTTCATTCAGTCAATATTTATTAAAGACTTAGAATATATCAGGGGCTATTTTAGGTCCTAAAGAAAGAGTAAAATTAAGTCAAAGCCCACACTGTCATGTGCCCAAGAGATAGAAAATCAACAGACATAAGTAATTAATTTTAGAAAAGCCAGGAAGTTCACAACTAAGAGAACTTGAAGCATGTGATAGAGACAAATGATGCTCATGGAAAGTTGAGGTTGAGTGGTCAGGAAAGATGTGATCAAGGAGGGACCATTTAAGCAGAAACCCATCTGTTGAGAAGGAGCCAGACATCCACAGAGAGTGTGAGAAGAGGGTGGGACTGGTTCCCGGGCAGAGCGGCAGCAAGTGAAAATGCTCTAGTGCAGCAAAGAGATGGACATGTTGGAAGAAATAGCAAAAACAGCCTAGGGGGAGCCTAGAAAATGAGCAACCAGGAGTGGAAGATGATGTTGAGGAGGCTGGAAAGAACTGTATGAGTTAGGATGACTTTAGTAGGCAGTTGTTGTTAAGCAAATATGGTTCATTATACACATAACTTTGGTAGGATACTTCCAAACCAAAAGCTATCTTCAGATGGACAGCTGTATGGTTGAGATACTGCTTTAGCTAGACTCTACCAGATGGGATTCTGTCACATGGGAAATAGTTCATCTTGTAAACCTCCCTATGTGGAATGCATCACATGTGTTTGAGAACCATGTTTGACTTTAGACCAAAGTAATCAGCCACTTCATTCTCCAACCCACATTGCTCTTGACCTGGAAAGATGCTTTTCCTTGTGAACATATAAGAGTAAGTTAATAAGAACTTCAAACTGCTTACGCATCCAACAAGGAGGGAGAGGCTTGGAATACAGATGGCAGCTGTAGCAGAAGGTCACAGACTTCAGAATCAGGTAGCTTTGGGTCAAATCCCTTGTGATGTAAACTTATAAACCTACTTACTCCCACTGCTGCCAGCCTTGTGCTCATTTGTGAGATGGAGATCAAACTTTCTTATCAAGATCAGGCTTCACCCTTGCCCTTCCTTGGGCTAACTCCTGCTCATCTTTGAAGACTGAACCCAACCAAATACTCTCTCCACTCCGTACCTTTCCCTTAGCCCCCTAAAACAACTGTCTTTCCCAGGGCTAAGTCTTCTTTCATGGGCTCATATTGTTCTTGGGGTTACTGTTATTACTAGGATAGCACGTACTTCATTATAAGAACATCCACATAGCATTTTGGTAGTTATATAATGTCTGCTTCAGCTTGGTGTTCCTTAGTATAGAATAGGGGCTAAATATGCTTGCCCAACTGAACTGAACTCAGTTTAGGAAACCTTTACTTGTACATACTTTCTTTTTTTTTTAACTTTTAAATTTATTTATTTATTTTTAATTTTTACTTTACAATTCTGTATTGGTTTTGGCATAGATTGACATGAATCCACCACAGGTGTACATGCGTTCCCAAACATGAACCCCCCTCCCACCCCCCTCCCCACAACATCTCTCTGGGTCATCCCCGTGCGTCAGCCCCAAGCGTGTCATATCCTGCATCATCAAAAATTATAATTTGTACTCAAATTAGTGATCTATTATAAGCCAGGAATGAGAATATAGTCATTTTGAATATACATCACAGCTCTAGTCACTTCTTTTGAACATTTAAAAAAAAATGCCAGTATTTTAATTATAAGAAATTTAATGTACATGAATATTTTAGTGTGCTTCATTTCATTAATAAAAAGGCACTTTAGGATTAAATTGTATAGCTTGTACTTTATTTCTCTAGACTAGATTTATAGATAGTTACACGTTTTTCTATTGTTCAGAGTTTTTAATTCATTATGTCTGGGTGTGCAAGAAAAAAAATCTGTAGTAAATATCTTGTTTGATTGTATCTCCTTAATTGCATGAGATAGTTCCTGCCTGGAACTCTAGGGATTTGTTGGAAAGAAGGCGGATCCTCAGCATCGTTAATGGATGTAATGCAGTAAGGGATTGCTCTGTCTGTGAGAAAGATGTCCTTGGAATAGAGTCCAACAGCCTTAAACTAGGTGTATGTTTCTCGCAGAAGTGAGCACCTGTGCAAATTCCCCAGTGCATCCCCACTAAGACCTAAGAGTTCACACTGGGGAAAGGGACAAAATGAGTAAGGCACTCTAAATAATCATGGGTCCCTGAAATTGATAATGTATATCTGAACCTATTCAGCAATGCCTCACACAGTGCCCTAGTCATCGTAAAATCTTGCCAAATATTTCTTAAAATAAACAAAGAACACTGAAGCACTGGACACTGGGGTCATTTCAAGGCAGAGACAAATATTCATCCACTGTCAAAGATCATCACCTCATTTCATCTAGTGCCATAGTTTAGAGACCCTTATCAGCTATCTATTGCCAAAAAGTGTAAGTAACAGATAGCCACAGACTCCCAGAAGGATGCAATAATAAGCAGTGAGTGTTTTTCAGGAGGCTTTGGGTCCTGGGAGGGTCTAGGCATTGTGTTGGGCTAGTTTCTGTCATCTGTGCTTGACCATAAATCTTTGGTCAACTGGTAGGTAGGCCACAGGCAAGCTATTCTACATGGTCTCAGCTTAAACCATGTCTCTACAACATGTAGTTCCTCAAACATGTGCAGCCTAACTTGAGCTTGTTTTTCTGATAACTGATAGGGGTCTGAGAGAGCCAGAAAGCCCCCAAAGACTCCTAAAATCTAAGCTAAGGACTGGCATATAATCACTTCTGTTACATTCTAATGGTAGGTCACAGACCAACCCAAGTTCAAGGAAATGGAAAACAGACCCTAACTCATGATGGGAAACATTGCAAAGTCTTGTTGCAAAGGATGTGGACTGAGGCAGGAGGGGGAATCGATGAGTTTTGTAATCTCTTGTGATCGCAAAGAAAATTTAGCTTATATACGTCATTACATATTTCAAGGAAATCAAGAAGTTATGTGAAATATTTTAGAAGGCTTTTCATACAAATTGATGAGAGAAAGCTAAGCAACTAAGTATGAGCTTAGAAAATGCAAATTATGGAACAAAAAAAGACTATTTTTAATATAACTAAATGTATGCATAATTCTATATAAAATTTGGAAATTCTAAGAAGTACAAAGAAGAAAACACCATTTAATTTGCCACTTCTCTGAGATAATTCTGCTATTATCTTTTTTAATCATGAAAATTGCTAAACATGCAAAAAGCACCCATGTGTCCTTTGCCCAACTTTGGACAATTTATTAGTCTTGTTTCATTCATCCTCCTCCCATTTTTTTCTTCCAATTTTTACCTGAAGTATTTCATCAGTGCAATTTCCTTACAGGTAAGGGCAAAGCACACACACATACACACACATATACACACTCATACACTCAACAGATGGCACTTCAATTGACAAGAATTTCTTAAGATCATCAAATAGCTAGTTCATACAGTACCACATCCACGTTCAGTTTTCTCCCTTGTCTCAAAAATACATATCCTTATAGTTGGTTTGCTTGAATTATGAGTTAAGCAAAGTTCACACCTTGAATGCATATTATTACCATCATCATCATCATCATCATTCTCTTGTCATATATGATAAGCAGTCAGTCTCATGGGTCTACAGTTGGCTGAAGATAGACTAATCCAGTTGAGCTAAGCTGGGGCTCCATTCAGGCTGAGACAGCAGGGCAGTCCTGCTTCCTCTGGAAAGCCACGGTCATCTGGGGGGCTGCTGATGTATAGAGGGCATGCCTGCTTCATCAAGATCTGAACAGAATCAAGCTGAAGAACAAGTTAATACAAAGACGTTCACGAAATGATGACTGTTCCCTAGACCTCAGGGTGCTCTTTTCAAACAAACTACTGGAACAGATTCCACCTAGCTTCTGCACTAGACAAATCTTGGAAACAGAGTGTTGGGTGAAGTAGGAAAGAATAGCATCATTGCTTTGCCAGGCAAAGGGGGACACTGTGGGCCCCTGCCCTCCAAAACTGTGTCCCCATCTGGGAGGATTTGATGAGGGAATTTATAGCAGTGGTTCAAGGGTGTGGTGCTGATAAGATTGTACTTAGTTGCTTAGTTGTGTCTGACTCTTTGCAACCCCATGGACTGTACCCCACCGGACTCCCCTGTCCCTGGGGATTCTCCAGGCAAGAATACTGGAGTGAGTTGCCATGCCCTCCACCAGGGGATCTTCCCAACCCAGGATCAAACCTCGGTCTCCTGCATTGCAGGTGGATTCTTTACCATCTGAGCCAATAGGTGAATTATCTCTCTGCTCCCTTACTCTGGTCTCAGGTGATCTTCTTGAAAATCTTCTCTGTTATGAAAAATGCTGACATCTTCCATTTGCTTAATTTTAATTCTCTAAAGAGCTTAAGGACAGGGACTTCCTTGGCTGTCCAGTGGATAGGAATCTACCTACCAGTGCAGGGGACATAGGTTTTGGGAACACCCCACATGCTGAAGGGCAAATAAGTCCTATGCACCACAATGATTGAGCCTAAGATCTGGACCCTGGAAACTCCAATGACTGAAATCCAAACATCTAGAGCCTGTGCACTGCAACAACAGTAGCCACCACAATGAGAAGTCTGTGCAGTGAAACTCACTGTAACTAGAGAAAGCCCGGGCAAAGCAATGAAGACCCAGAGCAGCCAAAAATATAAATAAATTAATAATTAGAAACCTTACAAAAATTTAAAAAGAAAGCTTAAAGACAATGTTTTGTGCATCCTTTGAAGGGAACCAAGTCACTGCCCCAAGACTTCACTATTGTTTCTTGACTGTCCCTTCCTTTTTTAGTGTGCATTCCATTGATTCCTGGCTTAGCAACTATTCTTTCCTGCCCTTTGGAACTCAGGGAAGGTCTTGAAGGCTGGCGTCTGTTCCCTACAAGAAATTGGAGCCAGAGAAGCTTCTGTGCCCAGGAGCCCTACAGGGTCCTGCTCTGTTGCAGTTGTTATGAGGACACAATTGGTGTACATGTGTAACAGTGCTTGGTGAGAAATAAAATATTTCCTGCCTTGTCATTAAACAAAGCGTGTCACAGGCATCAGAAATTGCACTATCCAGGGATGGTGAATTGGTGAGCCCTGTGATTCATGGGGTCGCAAAGAGTTGGACACGACCAAGCAACTGAACTGAACTAGGGAACTCAGAAAGGAAAGAATATCTGCCATCCAGCAGCCATCAGACTGCAGCCACTCCCCACAGTGAGTCCTGAGGAAATTCAGAAGGTTGTAAAAACTCAGGAAACTGGCCCCAGATAGCTGAGGTGCATGTCAAAATAATGATTTCAGTGAGCCCCAACTCTTGCTTCTTCCCATAGATATAGAAAAGCACTAAATTCCTTAAAGTGGAGTACTTGATTTTCTTTCATTTACAATAATTTTTGATGTTCAGAAAACCTGCCTTTTGTTAAAAAAATTCCTATAAAACCTAGCTTCTCCACTAGGCTCCTCCTCAGAGCAGTTCTCTCAGGGTTACCTGAGATGCTATTTCTGTGGCTTGAAGTCCTAAAAACTTCTCACTGAATCTTAAAATATAATTCTCAACTTTTAGGTTGTGGATATTTTTAAGTCCACACTGGAAATCAGTAGCTGGGCCTTGCCTTCACTTGAAGAAGGATCAGAAGATAGAACTGAGTTCTGCATTTTCCAGCCGATGGGTTTTGACGTGGGACTGTGGTAGAGGGTGGGGCATTGGATGAAGACCTCTTTCCCAGCATCTGTTATGTGAAGCAAGCCAGCTAGAGACGCTCCAACTCCACCACTCCCTTCCACAGCCAGGTATCCAGGATTTGAGCCCTGGGGATTGGTTGATATTATTGTTCTGTTGCTCAGTTGTGTCCAACTCTTTGTGACCCCATGGATTGCAGTACACCAGTCTTCCTTATCCTTCACCATCTCTGAGAGTTTGCTCAAACACATGCCACTGAATTGATGATGCCATCCAACCATCTCATCCTCATCCAGGGGTTTGAGGCTGTGCTTTCTTCCTCAGAAGAGAGCACAGTTTTCCTGGGGCAAGGTCCACAATCAAACTGACACAAGAAATTAGCCTGAGAGAACACTTCTGGGGTGGTTCCCTGACTTCCCTTTTCAGGCCAAATTTGCCGCTTGAGCTGATGAGATGTGACTGAGAAATTATTTGTACCTGCCTGCAGTTTATGAGGACAATGAATAAAGTAAGGCAAAGGTGCCTCCTGCCAGGTTCATGCCTCCTGGCATCCTGAGGATACAAACATCCCTCCCCTGACGGGCACGTAGGCAGTGCCTCTCTGTCCACACCTTCTTTGTGGAGCTGCCAAAGAATGTTGCTGTACAATTCGTTCTGTTGGCAGGGCTTGTGTCCCAGGCCTCTGTGTTTGCCTTCCTCTTGGCGGCTTGGCCCTTCCCCAGGTTAGAATGGTGCATCAAGAGGCCTGGTTCAGGACAGTTTCCAAGCTTGGAGGGGGGTGGTTGGGAGAAGTGGGCCCGGGGTGGTAGATGACAACCTTCAATGACAAAATCAGCTTTGGATTATGGTAATCTCCTACTCATGGGGGATTCAAAAGCTAAATTTTTGTCATATATTAGTCTCTTCTCTGAATAGGATCACAAGAAACTCAAACTAATGTTCAGAAAAATCAATATAGTGAAAATGAGTATATGACCCAAAGCAATCTATAGATTCAATGCAATCCCTATCAAGCTACCAATGATATTTTTTCACAGAACTAGGGCAAATAATTTCACAATTTGTATGGAAGTACAAAAACCCTTGAATAGCCAAAGCAATCTTGAGAATGAAGAATGGAACTGGAGGAATCAACCTGCCTGACTTCAGACTGTACTACAAAGCTACAGTCATGAAGACAGTATGGTACTGGCACAAAGACAGAAATACAGATCAATGGAACAAAATAGGAAGCCCAGAGATAAATCCATGCACCTATGGATACCTTACCTTTGACAAAGGAGGCAAGAATATACAATGGAGAAAAGACAATCTCTTTAACAAGTTGTGCTGGGAAAACTGGCTAACCACCTATAAAAGAATGAAACTAGAACACTTTCTAACATCATACACAAAAATAAACTCAAAATGGATTAAAGGTCTAAATGTAAGACCAGAAACTATAAAACTCCTAGAGGAAAACATAGGCAAAACACTGTCTGACATAAATCACAGCAGGATCCTCTATGACCCACCTCCCAGAGTAATGGAAATAAAAGCAAAAATAAACAAATGGGACCTAATTAAATTTAAAAGCTTTTGCACAACAGAGGAAACTATAAGCAAGATGAAAGACAGCCTTCAGAAAGGGGGAAAATAATAGCAGACAAAGCAACTGACAAAGAATTAATCTCAAAAATATACGAGCAGCTCATGCAGCTCAATGCCAGAAAAAAAACGACCCAATCAAAAACATGAGTCAAAGAACTAAACAGACATTTTTCCAAAGAAGACATACAGATGTCTAAAAAACACATGAAAAGATGCTAAACATCACTCATTATCAGAGAAATGCAAATCAAAACCACAATGAGGTATCATCTTATGCCAGTTAGAATGGCTGCCATCAAAAAGTCTACAAACAATAAATGCTGGAGAGAATGTGGAGAAAAGGAAACCCTCTTACATTGCTGGTGGGAATGCAAACTGGCACAGCCACTATGGAGAACAGTGTGGAGATTCCTTAAAAAACTGGAAATAGAACTGCCATGAAAGAGACACCTGTACCCCAATGTTCATCACAGCACCATTTACAATAGCTAGGACATGAAGCAACCTAGATGTCCACTGGCAGATGAATGGATAAGAAAGTTGTGGTACATAAACACAAAGGAATATTACTCAGCTATAAAAAAGAACACATTTGAATCAGTTCTAACGAGGTAGATGAAACTGGAGCCTATTATATAGAGTGAAGTAAGTCAGAAAGAAAAGCACCAATACAGTATATGAACACATATATATGGAATTTAGAAAGATGGTAACGACATCCCTATATGCAAGACAGCATATACATATATATACACACAGATATAAAAAAGAGTCTTTTGGACTCTGTAGGAGAAGGCAAGGGTGGGATGATTTGAGAGAATAGCACTGAAACATGTATATTACCATATGTGAAAAAGATGATAAGTCCAAGTTTGATGCATGAAACAGGGCACTCAAAGCAGGTGCACTGGAACAACCCAGAGGGATGGGATAGGGAGGGAGATGGGAGGGGGGTTCGGGGTGGGGGACACGTGTACACTGTGGCTGATTCATATCAATATATGGCAAAAACCACCACAATATTGTGAAGTAATTAGCCTCCAATTAAAATAAATAAATTAATTAAAAATATAATATAAAGAATAGTTTAAGAAAACCTTTCATATCCAAAAGATGAAATAGTTTCTAGCTCATTTCAATTGTGAAGACTTTTGTCTTCAAAATAATATGGCAACAGACTTGTGTGTAATATAGGTGACAAATGCAGAATGTAAAATTAAATAAGAAACAAGTTCAAGATTGTCCCAGGATGAACTGGTACTGGAAATAAGCCATTTTCAATAATCAATTTGGAAGAGAAAAGAATAAAGATTTCACAGTTAATAATGGAACAAAAAAGATTCAATTGGCAATTTACCTTGAAAAACAAAATTGTCATTATGAAAATGAACGTTTCATGTCTTTCATATATGTAATATAAATAGTTTATATTATAGACCCATGTAAATTTTTAAGTGAACAAAGAATGAAATAAGGGGGATTTGCTTTGATTGTTTTAAATAAAATTGATTACTAACATGATGAAATAACCTTTGTATGGTACTTAGCTTTTTTGAGAAGTTCATAAAGAGGTCACTTTTTGTAAAAATATGTAAGATTTGCAGCAACTTTGCCAAGGACTTCTCTTCCTTTTTCTTCTTCAAGTTTGCTCTTTGGAAACATGCGTCATTATTTTATTCATTCGACAGATATCTACTGAGTATCTATTGTATGTCAATCAGTTTTCTATAAGCTGGACTGAAGGAGTAAACAGTAACAACTTTGGGTAATATTCTAGATAGGAAAGCAGGGCATTAATTTATTGAGCACAGATAGATTGACCATCTACTATGTTCTGAGGCACACTTTCTAGGTGATTGGAACACATTAGAGAACTAGAAACACAAGAATCTCCATAGTCCTGAAATGTATTTTCTAGGAGGGCTAAAATATAGAAACAGATACAGCAGCAGGAACGTGGATGTTGACAGTTTTCCCCACCCAGTCTCTACAGGTGATTCAAACAATACTCCAACAATGCCATCAACTTTAGGCCATCTTACATGTTTGCAAGACTTGTAAATTCATTTTTCAAATGACAAGCATCCTCTTTGCTTTGAATTGACAGATTCTTCCAGAATCTCTCAGTTGGTGAGTCAGTGTGACACTGACCAACAACGATGGTGACAAGCCACTGTCAAGGTTGTAAATGGGAGGACTCTGACATTGTAACAGTGGTTTTGTGTTCCGGGCCACCTAGCAGGCATGGAGAATTGTGTGAATACTCCTACAGGAGTCGTCTGTGCATGGGTGTGTGTTATCAAGCATGTATATTACAATGGTGTACCTCATGGATAGGAAGACTAAGGAAAACTGTACTCCATTCAGCTGTGATTTTTCACGTAATGTGCCATGTACTTTGGAGATATAGTAAGTCCCCTCCACATGAATGAGTTGCATTCTGAGAGCATGTTCATAAGTATAATTTGTTCCAAGTCCAACAATGTTAGCCTAGGTACCCAACTAACACGATCAGCTATATGGTACTGTTTGTGTCATAGGTTTATAATACTTTCCACATGAATAATACATAAAAAACAAATACAAAAAAAAAAGGTTTTAATCTGACAGTACAATACCTTGAAAATGCAGTAGTATAGTACTACAGATGGCATTCAGGGGCCGGCATTCACTGAACAGGCAAGAGGAGTTACTAACTGGAGGAGGGAGTGGAGGTGGGAGATAGTGGAGTTGAAGGATCGTCCAGCAATAGGAGATGAAGGCAAACTGCAACTTCACACAAGCCTGATGTTGATGGAATGCCCCTTTGCATCTTGAGAAAATCAGAACTTACTGTAGGGGACTTACTGTACCCAGTGGCAAATAAATGAGAAAAGTCCTGTTCTGCTCCTAAGAAAGCTCTCCAGTACCCGTTAGTTTCCCTCAGGGAGTCAAACAGGCTGATCTTCTAATTCCCTAAAGGGAAGTTCCAAACGATTAAAATAGTCCCTCTTTTCAAAATATGGCAAGTTCCATCTTCAAAAGTCATCTTGTTCAAGTAAAAGAGAAGGACTAATTTCAGCTGCTTCTCTTTCCTGGGGTTTGTTCAAGTAAAAGAGAAGGACTACTTTCAGCTACTTCTCTTTCGTGGGGTTTCCTGGGGCTTCCCTAGTGGCTCAGAGGTTAAAGCATCTCCCTCGAATAAGGGAGACCCAGGTTCAATCCCTGGGTTGGGAAGATCCCCTGGAGAAGGAAATGGCACCCCACTCCAGTACTCTTGCCTGGAGAATCCCATGGAGGAAGGAGCCTGGTAGACTACAGTCCATGGGGTTGCAAAGAGTCGGACACGAATGAGCGACTTCACTTTCACTTTTCACTTTCATTCATCGGAGAAGGAAATGGCAACCCACTCCAGTATTCTTGCCTGGAGAATCCCAGGGACGGGGGAGCCTGGTGGGCTGCCATCTATGGGGTCGCACAGAGTCGGACATGACTGAAGTGACTTAGCAGCAGCATACCTCTATATAGGGTTTTTTTTTTTTTTTCTTGCATCTTCCAGTTGGTAATTTAGATATTTTCTTTAAGCCTTTAGGGGATTGTTTTACAAATTTCTATTATTTTTAAAGGTATGTATTTCTCTTATGGGCTTCCCAGGTGGTTCAGTGGTAAAGACTCCACCTGCCAGTGCAGGAGATGCAGATGTAGGTTCAGTCCTTAAGTTGGGAAGATCCCTGAGAAGGAAATGGCAATCCAATCCAGTATTCTTGCCTAGAAAATACCATGGACACATGACGGCTATGGGCTACAGTCCATGGAGTTGCAAAGAGTCATATATAATTGTGCAACTGAGCATGTATTTCTCTTATAAGGATTGAGAGGGGAAACATTACATGGTGTCTTAACTGGATTACTAAATATTAAGGGAAATTAGAATACCCCCAAACTTTGTAATTTTCATGTTTAAATACATTCTAAAAGGTACACTTTATATAATTGCAAGTATTTTCTTTTAATATCAGTTAAAATCTTTAGACAAGTTCCTAGGACCCGGAGAAAAGGTCATTTCAAGATTGAGCCCTGCCCTGTGTTTTCAGACAGTGTTTCATGACCAGCTCCACAGAGTGAGAGCATTCTATGCTTTATCCAAAATCAGCTTTATTACTGTCTGGTCCCTAGAAGTTTCCAGAAGGCCCACCCCTCTACTGGTGTGTACTCCTTTCTTCTAATAATTCTCATCTCCCAGCTCTTTCTCCGTGGTCCCATTCAAGCACTACTTCTTTGAGGTCAGTTTCCTTATCCTTTGCCATCTAAACATTTTAACTGGAGGTCTCCTCTCTACTTCTAGGTCACTTTGTGGGAATTAAGACAGGCCATTCCATGGACTAGTGAAGTAATTGATGCTTTCAAACACAAGCTCCAAACCTGACTTGCTATGAGACCTTGAGCAGCTGTACTTAAACTGTCTATTATCTCAACTTCCCCATCTATAAAAGATAGGCAATGATAGTTCATAGCTCATTGGGTCAATGGTGTTAATATCAAATATGTTGACATGTGTGGAGCACTTACTAAAATTCTTGGCACAAAATACGTTCTATGAAAATGCTTGATTTTAAAAATAAATAAGAATTGTAAATGGATTGCTCTTCTCGCAACATATATACATGTGGAGAAGCAGTCACTAGTCATCTGTGGAAGTCCTGCTTTTGAACATGGCTCCCATAGTCACTGCTGCTGCTGCTGCTGCTGCTGCTAAGTCGCTTCAGTCGTGTCTGACTCTGTGCCACCCCATGGACAGCAGCCCTCCAGGCTCCTCTGTCCACAGGATTCTCCAGGCAAGAATACTGGAGTGGGTTGCCATTTCCTCCTCCAGAGGATCTTCCAGACCCAGGGATAGAACCCAGGTCTCCTGTATTGGCAGGAGATTCTTTACCATCTGAGCCACCTGGGAAGCCTAACACCACACAGCAAAGTCAGATCAGTTTAGCAATGTCAGCAGTAGCCAGGGATGAGAGGTGATGTCTGTAAAAGATGATAGAAGATGTGTTTGATAACACAGAATTCAGTACCTCACATACACACAACAAATAGTTTTGGAAAGTGTAGAGATGGTTCGGTTGTGTATCATGATTCTGAAACAACTCAGGATCAATGCCAACAAAACATTAGTGCAGAGTCTGCAGGAGAAAACTGATGGAGGGCAAGGAAGAAAGAGGAGAGATTTGAGGATCAAGAGAGAACAAACATAAGGCCCAATGGATAAAACACCAAATGCAAATCATTAATGAAAGGCATTGAAGGAAGATTGCACCTTGGAAGAGAACTGATGTGTTTTTGAGTCCATCAGCACTCACAGACCACACTGCACAGCATGCATGCCTCTCTTCTCATATGACATAAAGATGGCATCAATTCAGTTCAGTTCAGTCTCTCAGTCATGTCTGACTCTTTGCAACCCTGTGGACTGCAGCACTTTCCTGTCCATCACCAACTCCCAGAGCTAGCTCAAACTCATGTCCCTCAAGTCAGTGATACCATCCATCCATCTCATCCTCTGTCATTCCCTTCTCCTCCTGCCTCCAATCCTTTCCCAGCATTTGGGTCTTTTCCAATGATTCAGTTCTTCAGATCAGGTAGCCAAAGTATTGGAGATTCAGCTTCAGTCCTTCCAATGAATATTCAGGACTGATTTCTTTTAGGGCTGACTGGTTTGATGTCTTTGCAGTCCAAGGGACTCTCAACATGCCATGCATACTCCAAAGAAGACAATTCCCTTTATTTGCCCTCCACAATGATCTCCAGAAAACCCCAAAGGCAGAATTTTCACAGCCCCTGTTCAGGCCTCTTGAAACCTGTATTTAATCATAGACTAAGGATTGCTCTCCCAAGAGGTCAATCACTAAATTAATGATTGCATGTGAGAAAAGAAAAAACTGTATATGCCTTGTTTTTGCACTGAAATATATGAAAAAATAAATAAAATGCATTAATATTTTATTAACAACTTTAAGAGCTACTAGAATAGACTATATTATGTTAGTAATAAAAGTGATCATAACATCACTACAACAATAAGAACAACTGCTTTCATACAATGCTGGGTTTCTCAACATCAGGCACTATGATGGTGACTTTATAACCAACATGTGAGGAAGGTGTTATAACCAACATGTAGGTTAGTTCCCCTTTTTCTGTCCACTTAATGTGTTTTAAGCACTGTTTATGTTTGCAGAGGAATTTCTGGCCTCTGGTACCCCCTTTGCTGCAGCCTGGACCCATACTTGTCATTCATTTCTCCAGATACACTCCAGGCACACTATGATAGTTAATTTTATGTGTCACCTTGATTGGATCACAGGATGCCTAGAAATTTGTCTAAACATTTTTATTTTATCCTGTGAGGGTGTCTCCAGATGAAATTAGAATCAGTGGACTCAGTAGAGCCAATCTCCCTCCTCAGGATAGTTGAACATCCAATCTGTTGAGGGCTGGATTAGAATAAAAAGGCAGAGGACGGAAGAATGCTGTCTTTTTTCTCCCTCATTATTTGAGCTAGTATATTGATCTTTTCTTGGCCGTAGCACTCTTTGCTCTCAAATGTTCAAACTCAGTGAATTATACCACCAGCTTTACTGGGTCTCCAGCTTGCAGATGGAGGGTCAGTCATGGGAATTCTCAGTCTCCATAACTGTATAAACCAATTTCTTATAATAAATATCTTCCTATACATACCAGAGAAAACCTGTTGGTTCTGTTTCTCTGGGAACTCTGGTTAATACAGATGCTGAGATGGGAAGTAAAAGATGCACAGAAGGGACCATTAGACCCACTGCAGGGCTGTCAGCCAAGACTAGGTTAGAGACGAGATCTGTTCCAAAGATGGGTGTCCTTGTGGCTTCATGAGCAAGACTAATAGGGTTGCCATACAGCCCCACCATCAGAGTCGGCAGTGACCTTTTCCCATCAGCCCACTTCTGGAAACTTAATATGAAACCAGGATCCACAGATATCTCAACTGCTCTGCAAGATATTTAGTTTTCTTCTTTGCATTTTTAAAAATTGTGCCAAATACACATCACCTGAAATTTAAATTTGCCACTCTAACCATTCATTTTTAAGGATACAATTCAGTGGCAGTAAGGATCAGTACATAAACTTTGTCTGGCAACCATCCCACTATCCACCTCTAGAACTATTTTCATCCTGCAAAACCGAAACTCTGTCCGCATTAAACACTAACTATCCATTCTACCCTTCTTACAGCCCCTCACAACCAAACAGCTACTTCCTTTCTCTATACATTTGAATACTCTTTTGCTGTTCTTGTTGTTTAGTGGCTAAGTCGTGTCCGACTCTTTTGCTACCCAATGGACTGTAGCCCAGCAGGCTCCTCTGTCATGGGATCTCTCAGGCTAGAACATTAGAGCAGGCTGCCACGTCCTTCTCCAGAGGATCTTCCCAACCCAGAGACAGAACCTGTGTGTCCCAGGTCTCCTGCATTGTCAGGCAAGTTCTTTACCGTCGAGCCACTTAGGGAGCTCTAGGCACACCATCTCAATGGTATAATGCAGTATTCATCTTTTTGTAACTAGATTATCTCACTTAGCATAATATTCTCAAGATCTACCCATGTTGTAGCAAGTGTTGGAATTTCTAAAGGGTAGAATAATATCCTGATATATGGTTATACCACATTTATTTGTCCATTGACTACATTTTGCTTTATAGAATGTGCGTAACACAGGTATCATACCTACAATTGTAGAAAATATTCATGATGGTTAATTTTATGTGTTGATTTGACTGAACCACTGAGTAACCAGCTACTTGGTCAAGCATTATTCTGGATGTCTCTGTGAAGGTGTTTGTAGATGAGGTGAACATTGAAATCAATATACTTTTTATTGATAGGCTGATCAAACCAGTCACTCTTAAAGTTCAGTTCTGGGTAGTCACTAGATGTTGGCTGAAGCTGAAGCTCCAATACTTTGGCCACCTGATTCAAAAAGCTGATTTGCTGGAAAAGACCCTGATGTTGGGAAAAACTGAAGGCAAAAGGAAAAAGAGGCAACAGAAGAAGAGGTGATAGATGGCATCACCAACACAATGGACATGAATTTGAGCAAACTCTGGGAGATATTGGACAACAGAGGAGCCTGGCGTGCTGCAGTCCATGGGGTCGCAAAAAGTCAGACACAACTTAGCTACTGAACAATAACAAAATATTAACTACATAATATAGTTACATATAACTGTTATATTATTTTTTATATAATAAAACATCTATTTGTCCTCTCATTCTGGAGAACTCTGACTTTATGACATTCCAGTCTGTGGTTTGATTATAGCTCTAATAAAGTCTTAACGTAAAATAAATAAATAAAATGAAGTAAAATTTGAAGTTCACAGAAAAAAAAAAAAAAAAGAAGAAGGGCCCAGTGTGGCAGAGGAATTGGAGACACAGATAGCTGGAAGGGTACCTCCTTGCAGAGTGATGCTGCCAAGATTCTGGTGAGTAACTAACCTTAACAATTCCTACTTTGATGAGTCTGTTTGCTATAGCTGCCGTAACAAATCCCCACAGGCTGAGTGGCATCAACAGGAGGAATTTCTTCTCACAGTTCTAGAGGCCAGAAGTCTGAGGGTGGGTCATCAGGGTCGATTCCTTCTGAGAACTGTGAGGCAGTCTCTGCTCTGTATCTCTCTCCTGACTCTCAGCTGGTCTGCTGGCAATCTTAGGCATCCCTTAGTTTGCATAAATATCGCTCTGTGTCTACTTCCATCCTCATGTGGCTCCTCCCCGTCTGCTTCTCTGTGTCCAAATTTCTCCCTTTTATAAGAATACTTCACATATACTGGACTTGGGCTCACCCTGCTTCAGGATGGCAGCGTTCTCACTTAACTGACTGATTACAAATCCTATAACTCTATTTCCAAATAAGGTCACATTCTGAGGTCCCCAGGGTTAAGGTTTCAGTATACAGATCTGTAGGGACTACAGCTCAAACAAAAACATGTTGGTGAGCGTTATATGTTTCTATGACACTCAGCTATCTGAGCAAACTCACACCCATTTCACATAAGGAGTCTTGCCCCAGGACTTCCCAGGTAGTTCAGTGGTTAAGAACACACCTCCTAATTCAGATGTAAGACACAAGAGTTCGATCCCTGGATCGAGACGATCCCCTGGAGTGGGAAATGGTAACCCACTCCAGGATTCTTGCCTGAAAAATTCCACGGAGAGAAGAGCCTGGAGAGCTACAGTGCATTGGGGCTGCAGAGAGTCAGACATAACTGAGAACAAACACGCAGTCTTCCCCCAACCTGCTGACTGCAGACGTGACCTCACCAAGGCCCAGGAGTAACACAAGTCCCCACACAGTCTCCTGGCCTGGGCGTGGATGCAATGCTGCACATACATTATTGATAGCTCACAAGCTTGCCAAGCTTTCTGGGTGTGTGTGTTTGTGTGTGTATGTGTGTGTGTGTGTGAGAGAGAGAGAGAGAGAGAGAGAGAGAGAGACACACAGAGAAAAAGAAAACAGACAAAAAGCGTGGACATGGATACGACCTCTCACTGCTAGGAGTTCACTTTCATTAAGAACACATTCTGCCTGTTTTCCAAAGGCACCCTTGACAGTGGCTGTGAAGCAGTGGAGGGTGGAGGTGACTTTGAACTCCAGTGGATACATCCAAAGCAAAATGCTCAAGTCCTTGATAACATGCTTTCAAAGCCCAGTTCCGCAGTGTCCTTCATACTCCCGCAAGGCCCTGCCTCACCTCGACACAGCCTAGAGGCTTCCTGTCCTTATATTCCTCTCTTGCCCCTGCCTTCCCACTGCCTCCTGCTTCCCCTTAATGCTCCCAGGTCCTCTTGGAAGACC
The DNA here is from genome assembly GCF_014754425.2 of Oryx dammah. NCBI lineage: Eukaryota > Metazoa > Chordata > Mammalia > Artiodactyla > Bovidae > Oryx > Oryx dammah. The sequence goes on along the minus strand of NW_024070200.1, from coordinate 6,591,988 downwards.
CAGCCACTTACAGTTGTGCAGTGATTAAATATTTATAACAAGGGCAATGAGTGAGGTGTTAAATAATAAATGCTAAGGCTGAAGCAGCCTTAGATAATTTCTTCAGATTTCTTCATCCATGCCTTCTTTGATTTGAAGACATGCGCAAAACATCCTTTAATTAAATTTTTTGGGGGTGCAGCTGTGACAGTCGATAGACCTTTATTGCTGTTTTGTTCATGAACCGCTGCCCAGCCATTGGGCCATTCTGCTGTCAGTGCCAGGCACCCCAGACAAGGAGATGCCAGGTGGTAAGGTGGATCGTGCCTCATTCATTTCTGAACACCCCCGGGGGAATATATCTTTACAAAACTCAAATCCCCAGACCACGAACTCACTGTAACCATTCTTGGATGTGGAATAAAGTCTTTGAGGCTCAGGAACAAGAATGGATCTTCCTTTCCATAGACCCGCCTGTACATTTTAAGAGGAATAGCATTTAACTCTCACCACAGCTCTCTGGGGAAGCTACTTGTATTATTCTGATTTTTGTAGTTGAGGAAGCCGAGGCACAGAGAGGTAAAGTCATTTGCTGAAAACCTAGAACTGGTAGATGTTGGTTCTGGGATGAGGGCAGGCACCAAACCAAGGAAGAGGGATAAAGAGATGGATCAAAAACAGCCTTTGCCCTGGTCGAAGTTTCGGAGCCATAGGGGAGAGATATCTGAGTACACAGAACAAAGAGTGAACCGCTGTGAGAACGCCAAATAGAAGGAACATGTTTGAGCGGGAGAGCAAGTGGCCAGTTCTGTATGGATGGATCTGGGAAGCGTTACAGGGAAGACATGTGAGCTGAAACTACAACTTTGGTGGAAGTTTGCCTGAGAATGAGCTTGGGGCCAAACCAACTCTTCCATTTTATCGAGTGGTTCTAACCTGTCCTTGTCATGGACATGAACTTGGGCAAACAGGGGGAGATAGTGAGGGACAGGAAGGGTGGCATGCTGCAGTCCATGGGGTTGCAAAGAGTCAAACATGACTTAGCAACTAAACAGCAACAACAACCTGCCCACTTGAAATCCTTTCTGAAGGAACCTGGTAGAGAGTGTCCTCTTCAAACTGGCTTTTCCTTTTTGGGTCAGCATTTTAGTCCTGGATTCAGAAAGCACAGAATCAGAGGGTAATTGAAGATAATTTACATGTGTTCCTAATGAACAGTAGAAAACTCTTATTACTGTAATAGATCAGTTGTGTCTCACCCCAAATTCATATATGGAATCAAAATCCCTAATGTGATGGTGTAAGAGGTGGGGACTTTGAGAGATGATGTCACGAGGTCAGAATTCTCATGAATAGGATCCATGCCTTTATAAGAGCTCACAGAGAACTCGCTTGCTCTTTCTATTATGTGAGGGCACAGAGAAAAGATGGTACAAACCAGGAAGTGAGTCCTCACCAGACATCAAATCTCCAGGCACCTTGACCTTAGACTTCCAGTCTCCAGAACTATGAGAAATGAATTTATGTCGTTTATAAAGGAACTAAGGCATTTTTCTTTTCTTTTTTTTTTTTGGCATTTTTCAATCTATATTTTGATGATATCAGAAGTTATCTGTTTTTGTTTTTGTTTTTTTCCCGGGATTAGGGGCATTTTCTCTACAGAAAAGAATGCTGGGGGAAAAAAAATCTTTTCTTTAATGCAAAAGGAAAATTGTATTCCTAACCAGAGCCAAAGTCTTAAGTGCACCTATTTCCATGTCAGCTTTTGTGTCTCTACAAAATTTCATGGGTGAGAAATCCAGACCTCGGAAACTGTTCAGTGACAAGCCCAGTATCACAAGGATGGAAACTGAACCTTAGGCTTCTTGATTCCAAATATATCCCTATTTCCACTAAAATCCTTCTTCTGCCAGTATGTGGGCTTCCCAGGTGGTGCTGGTGGTAAAGAACGTGCCTGCCAATGCAAGAAACATAAGAGACGAGGGTTCGATGCCTGTGTGGGAAGAACCCCTAGAGAAGAGCAAGGCAGCCCACTCCAGTATTCTTGCCTGGAGGACCCCATGAACAGATGAGTTAGTGGACTACACGGTATCCATAGGGTCACAAAGAGTCGGACATGACTGAAGTGACTTAGCATACACGCCAATATGTAGTACGTCAAGGCTGTCTATTGTCACCCTGCTTATTTAACTGCTATGCAGAGCACATCATGAGAAACGCTGGGCTGGAAGAAACACAAGCTGGAATCAAGATTGCCGAGAGAAATATCAATAACCTCAGATATGCAGATGACACCACCCTTGTGGCAGAAAGTGAAGAGGAACTAAAAAGCCTCTTGATGAAAGTGAAAGAGGAGAGTGAAAAAGTTGGCTTAAAGCTCAACATTCAGAAAACGAAGATCATGACATCTGGTCCCATCACTTCATGGGAAATAGATGGGGAAACAGTGGAAACAGTGTCAGACTTTATTTTGGGGGGCTCGAAAATCACCGCAGATGGTGACTGCAGTCATGAAATTAAAAGACGCTTACTCCTTGGAAGAAAAGTTATGATCAACCTAGATAGTATATTCAAAAGCAGAGACATTACTTTGCCGACTAAGTTCCGCCTAGTCAAGGCTATGGTTTTTCCTGTGGTCATGTATGGATGTGAGAGTTGGACTGTGAAGAAGGCTGAGCGCCGAAGAATTGATGTGTTTGAATTGTGGTGTTGGAGAAGACTCTTGAGAGTCCCTTGGACTGCAGTCCATTCTGAAGGAGATCAGCCCTGGGGTTTCTTTGGAAGGAATGATGCTAAAGCTGAAGCTCAAGTACTTTGGACACCTCATACAAAGAGTTGACTCATTGGAAAAGACTGATTCTGGGAGGGATTGGGGGCAGGAGGAGAAGGGGACGACAGAGGATGAGACGGCTGGATGGCATCACGGACTCGATGGACATTAGTCTGAGTGAACTCCGGGAGGTGGTGATGGACAGGGAGGCCTGGTGTGCTGCAATTCATGGGGTCTCAAAGAGTTGGACACGACTGAGCGACTGAATTGAACATAAGACATAACAGCGAGAATTTGCACATGTTCCTTTTTAAGAGTCAAGGGATAGAAAGTCCTGTTTCCTGAGAGAAGCATTTCCCTAAACTTATCTCTGTGGACTGTTATTTTCATTATGAATCTGTGCAAAAAAGAATTCTCTCAAACAAATTTGGGAGATGCTGGCTTAAACAATGTTAAGACAATTTCTTTGCTATTGGCATTTAGGAAGCTTTTAATATACTGTTGTACACTGTGGAATGCTATGTTCTTCTTCAGTGTTAAATGTGCTGAACAAATATGTATTATGTGTAGGGCTGTGATGGGATAAAATGGTAACAACACCCTACAGAAGTTTCTGTCAGTACAGAGCATTATTGATCCAGTAATAAATTCACTGGTTCACTTCTGTTACTCTACTAATGCCTTTTACTTCCCCCTCAATGAGTTTCTGTTCCAGAGCATCTATAGTCATTCAAATCTATTATTATTATTACTTTACAGATACTGAGATTTTAACATCTTTGAGGCCATGTGACTACTTCTTACAGCCTGTTAAACTCCTGGAAAAAAACGCCTATCACAGGAGCTGACAGAGTAAACTATATATTACATTTATTTGATGAAACTTGACAATAGCAGTTAAAAGCACAGATTTAAATAGTGTTGTTACCACTTGCTATTTGTATCAAGTACATAGTTTTTGTTTTTTTTTTAAGTCTTAGTTTCCACCTCTGTAAAGTCTAGATAAATACAGACATTCAATTGACTATTGGGAGTGCCTCATATTTGCCTGGTAGGCAGTAAGTGAAGGCCACCTTAATGAGACCTGCAAGAACTTCCTGCTCAAAATTGCAACTTCCTTCACCCTGCCCCCCATCCCGAGCACTTCCTAACACCCATTGCTGCTCTATTTAATTTTATTTTTGATCACAATTCTTATTACCTTCCACCATAGGGTCTGATCCCTGTGTCAGGGAGATCCCCTGGAAAAGGAAATAACAGCCCACTCCAGTATTCTTACCTGGATAATTCAATTCCGTGGACAGAGAAGCCTGGCAGGCTACAGTCCATGGGGTTGCAAAGAGTCGGATGTGACTGTCTAACACACTCATCTTTTTGTATGCTTTATTTCACTATTACGTCTATTTTTGTCTGTCTCTCCCGTTAGCACATTAGCCCCAAGAAGCAGAGAACTTGTTTATTGATGTATCCACGGATCAAGATAAGAGGTGGGCATATAGGAGGTGCTGCAGTAAGCTGTGCAAAGAGTGATTGTTTATCAAACAAAGAGTGAGCTATTATCTCATAGGAAGGTGGTGCGAGACATGCAGGGTAAGTAGGCCAAGAACAGAGCAGAGAAGGGTTTCATGTGAATATTTTCAAGGCTCCAGAACCTCTTGTAGTCAAAACTAATAATACTTGTTATCATTGTTGTTCAGTCACTAAGTCATGTTTGACTCTTTGAAACCCCATGGACTGCAGCGCACCAGGGTCCTCTGTCCTCCACTGTCTCCCAGAGTTTGCTCAAATTCATGTCCATTGAGTTGGTGATGCTATCTAACCATCTCATCCTCTGTGGCACTCTTCTTTGGCCTTCAATCTTTCCCAGCATCAGGGTCTTTTTCAATGAGTTGGCTCTTCACATCAGATGGCCAAAGTATTTGAGCTTAGCTGCCCTCTGCTATAAGGTAGAAACTATCCAGCCTGCATTATGGTTGAGAAAATTTAATAATGAGAAAGAAAGGGTAATAATGTGCCCAAGTCTATGGAGTGAGTCCCTTGGACTTTAAAAGCCATGCTATGCCATGCTGTCTTGAATGTGGATGAAACTCTAACAGTAAGTAGACACAGGAGAGAAGAGTGAAGATGGATGGTGCTTTAACAGCTGCAGCTCCAGGTTGTCTCTGATGATGGCTGCATCCTCCCTTTCTTCAGGGTGCTTTTTACACACGTGCTCTTGATATCTGACTGTGTCCGTTAACCTGTGAAAGTGAAAACTCAGTCGTGTCCAACTCTTTGAGACCCCATGGACTGTACAGTCCATAGAATTCTCCAGGCCAGAAAACTGGAGTGGGTAGCCTTTTCCTTCTCCAGGGGAACTTCCCAACCCAGGGATTGAACCCAGGTCTCCCACATTGCAGGCAGATTCTTTACCAGCTGAGCCACAAGGGGAAGCCCAAGAATACTTGGGGGTAGTCTACTGTTTCTCTAGCAGATCTTCCCAACCCAGGAATTGAACCAGGGTCTCCTGCATTGCAGGCAGATTCTTTAGCAGCTGAGCTATCAGGGGAGACCTGATAGGAGATAGTAACCTGTAGGAGACAGTAAACCCAAGACATTGCACATGAAAAATCAATACCCAGGTCAAAGCTCTCTTGCTAGGGACAAGCTGTTCTTTTCAAGCACAGTTTGCTAGCCTCAAAGCAGTATTTCTAAAGACTTGCTCTTGGCCTTGGATGCCCAGAGCAATAGCCCACACTGCTGGCTCACAGCAAGTGGGAAAGAACTCTGGGTTACCACAGTCGCTGTTTCATTCTCTTTCCAACGAGGGAAGGAGAGTAATTGCTAAGTCACAAAAGGATGCAGAGATTTATCACCAGTTGCCAATGCTCGTGGATAGTTCAAGACATCCTGATCCTAACAGGGGCCACAGCAGAGCATTAAGCAGGAAGCCCACGGAGGTAAGGATGAGTGCAGAGTGGGAGCTGGCACCAGGTAAAGATGAAAAATGCCTCTCTGGGAGATTAATCCTTCCTGCAGTCCACTGTTAAAGTAATAAAAGGTTTATGATTCATTTCTTCCTTGATAATGGAGGAGACAATTAGTAATTACTGGATTTATGGTATTTGTTGTGTTAACTCAACCAATAAAGTAGCCAGCAAAATTGTTCTTTGAGGCACCCTTGTTGTAGAATAACACGATGAAAGCTTTAAAAGGGAAAGCAGCTGTGTTCACATGTCATGTATGTTTACAGGCAGCAGGGGGATTAGATGATGATGATCTGCGATCTCAAGATTCTAAGCATTCTCACCCCTCTTTCCCCACTTTATCCTTTCTAGAATTAATTCAAAGAAATACAATCCAGCCAGCAGTGCTACAGTGAAAGTGTTAGTTGCTCAGTGGTGTCCACGTGTTGTGACCCAATGAACTGTAGCCCACAAGGCTCCTCTGTCCTTGGAACTTTCCAGGCAAGAATACTGAAGTGGGTAACCACTCCCTTCTCCAGGGTATCTTCCCAAACCAGGGATTGAAACCAGGTCTCCTGCATTGTAGGCAGATTCTTTACCATCTGAGCCACCAGAGAAGCCCCAAAATGATGATGAAATGATGAAAATTGCTCAGTCATGTCCAACTCTTTGCCAGGTTCCTCTGTCCATGGAATTCTCTGGGCAAGAATACTGGAGTGGGTAGCCATTCCCTTCTCCAGGGGATCTCTGTGACCCAGAGACCAAACCCAGGCTTCCTGCACTGCAGGCAGAGTGTTTAGTACCTGAGCCACCAGGGAAGCTCATGCAATGCTACAACTTTACTTTCATTTACTTTCTCAGGAAGATCATTATCCTCTTCCAGAGCACCAAGCATCACCCCTCTAGTACATCTAGAATGTGAATTTTACATGTAATTGTGTCATTGGTTGATTGATGTATCACCCACCTTAGGCTAAACTGGACCTGAAGTCAGGAGCTAGCCCCCTGACCCTCCTGTCTCCCCTAAGGCAAATCATTGGTAACTGGTGGAAGTTTATGGATGGAGGTCTTAAAAAGATTCAACCAGCAAAGGTTATGCATATTCAGAAATATTCAGGGCAGATGCTTAAATTCAATGAGAGTGACCATGGGTGTGTAGCTCAGGAAAAACTCTTTAAAAATGTAACAGTAGAATTACTTAGGGAGATCACAGTGGCTATAAGGGCACGTTAAAATTGCAGTGTTCATTGCAGCACTGTTTATAATAGCTAGGACATGGAAGCAACCTAGATGTCCATCAGCAGATGAATGGATAAGAAAGCTGTGGTACATATACACAATGGAGTATTACTCAGCCATTAAAAAGAATACATTTGAATCAGTTCTAATGAGGTGGATGAAACTGGAGCCTATTATACAGAGTGAAGTAAGCCAGAAAGAAAAACACCAATAGAGTATACTAACACATATATATGGAATTTAGAAAGATGGTAGTGATAACCCTGTATGCAAGACAGCAAAAGAGACACAGATGTATAGAACAGTCTTTTGGACTCTGTGGGAGAGGGAGAGGGTGGGATGATTTGGGAGAATGGCATTGAAACATGTATAAGATCATATAAGAAACAAATCACCAGTCCAGGTTCAATGCAGGATACAGGATGCTTGGGGCTGGTGCACTGGGATGACCCAGAGGGATGGTATGGGGAGGGAGGTGGGAAAGGGGTTCAGGATGGGGAACACGTGTACACTCGTGGCAGATTCATGTTGATGTATGGCAAAATCAATACAATATTGTAAAGTAATTAGCCTCCAATTAAAATAAATAAATTAAAAAAATAAAATTGTAACATACAAATACTGTAGAAATACAGTAACATTCTTACCAATTATATAAATGGTTAAAGCAGATAACAAAATTTGTTTTTCTCTTTCTTACTTACTTCACTCAGTACATCAGATTCTGGGTCTATCCACATTTCTCCAAATGACTCATTCATATTTTTGTATAGCTGAGTAATATTCCATTGTAATATTTTGCTGTATATATGTAGACATCTTCTTTATCCATTCATCTGTCATTGGATGTTTTGGTTGTTTCCATGTCTTAGCGATTATAAACAGTGCTACAATGAACATTAGGGTTCAGTAGGGTTCAGTTGGGTTCAGTTCAGTCACTCAGTCATATCTAACTCTTTGTGACCCCATGAACCACAGCACACCATGCCCCCTGTCCATCAACAACTCCTAGAGTCCACCCAAACCCATGTCCATCGAGTCGATGATGCCATCTAACCATCTCATCCTCTGTCATCCCCTTCTCCTCCTGCCCTCAATCTTTCCCAGCATCAGAGTCTTTTCCAATGAGTCAGCTCTTCACATCAGGTGGCCAAAATATTGGAGTTTCAGCTTCAACATCAGTCCTTCCAATGAACACCCAGGACTGATCTCCTTTAGGATGGACTGGTTGGATCTCCTTGAAGTCCAAGGGACTCTCAAGAGTCTTCTCCAACATCACAGTTCAAAAGCATCAATTCTTTGGCGCTCAGCTTTCTTCACAGTCCAACTCTCACATCCATACATGACCACCAGAAAAACCATAGCCTTGACTAGAAAGAGCTTTGTTGACAAAGTAATGTCTCTGTTTTTTAATATGCTATCTAGGTTAGTCATAACTTTCCTTCCAAGGAGTAAACGTCTTTTAATTTCATGGATGCAGTCACCATCTGCAGTGATTTTGGAACCCCCCCCAAAAAAAGTCAACCATTGTTTCCACTGCTTCCCCATCTATTTGCCATGAAGTGATGGGACTGGTGCCATGATCTTCGTTTTCTGAATGTTGAGCTTTAAGCCAACTTTTTTACTTTCCTCTTTCACTTTGATCAAGAGGCTCTTTAGTTCTTCTTCACTTTCTGCCATAAGGGTGATGTCATCTGCATATCTGAGGTTATTGATATTTCTCCCAGCAGTCTTGATTCCAGCTTGTGCTTCTTCTGTTCCAACATTTCTCATGATGTACTCTGCATGTAAGTTAAATTAGCAATATACAGCCTTGACGTACTCCTTTTCATATTTGGAACCAGTCTGTTGTTCCATGTCCAGTTCTAACTGTTGCTTCCTGACCTGCATACAGGTTTGGTTCAGGTGTCATTTTAAATTATGGTTTTCTCAGGAATAGAGATGCAGATGTAGAGAACGAATTGTGTACATGGGCTGCAGGGAAGGAGGGGACAAACTTGGAGGTAACATTGACATATATACACTATGGTGTGTAAACTACAGAGCTAGTGGGAACCTGCTATGTAGCGCAGGAAACTCAGCTTGGTGCTCTGTGATGACCTAGAGGGATGGGATAGGGGGTGGGAGGAAGGAAGCTCAAGAGAGAGGGTATATATGTATACATAGAGCTGATTCACTTCATTGTGCAGCAGAAACCAATACAACATTGTGAAATAATTACATGCCAATGAAAAAAAGAGTACATAAAAATCTATACTTGGAACAGTTACGCACATTTCATTAAAACCAAATGCTAACCCAAGTCCTTGCCATTCAGTCAGTATTTTATAAATATTTGTGGAATAAATGCAAAAACTACAGAAAAAAAAGACACTGGTATTAAGATGGCAAGAATACATATGCATATTAGTTTAAATAGCATTTATCTTGTAAAGCTATGTCCATTCAAGTAAATGCTTAAATGAGTGACATTTCAGTTGGATATTCCATTATCTATCTCCCATTTTGTTTTACAACTGTAGTTAAATATTGAGTCCCCTAACTGAGAAGTTTAGCCTATGTAATTTGGAAGGAGGAAGCTGAAAATCCTTGTCCCTTACTATTCCTTGGCTCCTGGGACTTCACAGTTTAGCCGTTTCACCGTCCCCAGTGGAGTTCATCTCAAGCATAGTCTCACTCTGTGTTATCTTCCCAGGATTGAAGCACAATGAGTCTCAAGAGTCCACTAAGTTTGGGTAAAGCATAACCCCCATTCTAAATTTCAGGTCCTTCCCTCAAGACCCAAGTGAGAAATATAAACTCAATTTAAAGTGAAGTAACTTTCCCAAGGTCAGGCCATCATGATGACACCCTTAGGGCATATCCTTTTTTGCTCCTATTGAACCTGAAGATTCCTCAAGTCACACTTAGAAAGGCTGAAGGACTGTGAGCTTGAAAGTAAAATCTGTGATCATTATTTTTGAAAACTCATGAGAAGGGGACACAGGGAGATAAAGAAAGAAACTTAGCTGATTTATGGAATGTCAGACTGACCCAAGAATAGAATGACACAGTCTCCATTCTGATTTACATGGCTAAAGATGGCTGTTTAAACAATTAACTTCCACTGGCCTTGGCTCTGGTCCTCTGAGGCCCATGAACTCAGCTGTTAAAGTCATTATGCACCAACTGTGGCCTGTAAGCTAAGTCCTGTTAGGCAACAATAGAGAAACACATTAACAAAATGTGTCTGTCAAAAATCTAGTGTCTTTACAGAGTACTGAGTAGAGTTCTCCGTGCTATACAGTAGGTCTTTATTATCTATTTTATATCTAGTAGTGTGTATATGTCAGTCCCAATCTCCCAATTTGTCCCTCCCCTCCTTTCCAATCTGGTAAGTCTAAGAAGATTGTTTTCTATGCCTGTGACTCTTCTCTTTCGTAAACAAGTTCATTTGTACCATTTCTTTAGATTCCACATGTCATGTGATATTTATCTTTCTCTGTAATGACCTAAAGGGAAAAGAATCTAAAAAACAGTGGGTATATGTATATGCATGGGGACTTCCCAGGTGGTTTCAGTGGTAAAGAATCCACCTCCCAATACAGGAGATGAAGGAAACATGGGTTCCATCCCCGGGTCAGGAAGATCCCCTGGAGAAGGAAATGAAAACCCACTCCAGGCTTCTTGTCTGGATAATCCCATGGACAGAGGGGCCTGGTGGACTACAGTCCATGGGGTCACAAAGAGTAGTACATGACAGAGAGATTGAGCACACAGACACACACACACATGTATAACTGATTCACTTTATTGTATACCTGAAGCTAATAAATACTGTAAATCAACTATATTCCAATAATTTAAAAAAAACTTCATTTAAAATAATGAAGGCAAAAAAAAAAAAAAAAAAAGCTAGAGTCTACTCTGAACTAAAGCACCAATAAACTGTTGATTTCTTAGTAGATTGTTGTCCCAGTATAGATCTGAGAAAATAGCGCTGGACTTACATTCAGAAGACTTAATTGTATTTATTAAGACACTTTAGTTCTTAGCAGCCATGTGACTTTGGGCTCCATTGAGTTGAGTCTGCAAGTCTCAGCTTACTCGTCACTGAATGAACATAAAATGGCATCTACCTTGTCAATGCTTGTCTTCCAGTGGAAACTATAAGACTTACGCCATGTGAAAGTGGTCCTTTCTGTGAGTTAATGTCCACTATAGCAGCTAGAATTTTAAATCTCATTTTTCAAGGAAGAAAATAAAGATTCCAGAGAAAAGCTCAAATTTGAACATCCATTAAGTTAATGAAAAGAATGCATTTAGTTATCCCCAGACCAGCTTCAGTGATGCCGATGGGCTGTGCATGCCTAGACTGTATCTTGGTGTTTCAGTAACCTTTGAGTGTAAGCCTGACCTATTGGAATGTTTCCTGAATAAGGAGAAAAAGATAGGGATTTGATTGCTCCTAGCTCAGGCAACTGGAGAAGGAAATGGTAATCCACTCCTGTACTCTTGCCTGGAAAATCCCATGGATGGAGGAGCCTAGTAGGCTACAGTCCATGGGGTCGCTACAAGTCGAACATGACTGAGCAACTTCACTTTCACTTTTCACTTTCATGACTGGAGAAGGAAATGGCAACCCACTCCTGTACTCTTGCCTGGAAAATCCCATGGACGGAGGAGTCTGGTAGACTACAGTCCATGGGGTTGTGAAGAGTCGGACACGACTGAGCGACTGCACTATCATGATATATATCCGTGTATATATATATACATGATTATTATATGGTAGAACCATATATGTAACAATACATATGATATATATTATATATACATATATAAATAACACAACCTGTCATAAAAAGGGGAAATCCTGCTATTCGTGACAACATGGCTATATCTTGGAACATTATGCTAAGTAAAATAGGTCAGTCAGAAATACACTGTATTATCTCATTTATATATGTTATCTAAAATATGTATATATATAGTACATTAAATTGTTTCTTGCCCACAGTTTTTATTTTTTTATCTACTATCAGAGATGACTTTAGACCCTAGGCTAACCAAACCTTTACTTTTCTGCAGTGTCAGAGGCTTGATTTTAATAAAAAACTTTTTTTTCTCTTGCACAAAGATCATCATAGTAGGTTAACACATATCTGTATCTTTAATGTTGTTCAATTGAAGAAAAACAGTCCAAAAGGTACAGATGATTTTGCAAAATGTTTTTCCAGATGTTCTGAAGCAGACATGGTCCTCCAGTCCCATCAGGTCAACATGGAGCCCTGGGGGCTTGAGGAAGCCCTCTAGACCAGGCCTGGTAGAGCCCTGCCCTGACAGGTCTTTGGTGGCATAAGGATGCTGTCTCATGACAGGCCCCAAACAATCCTTCTTGCTTTTCTGGTGTAAATGCCATTCCCAGCAAGTCACCGTCAAGTCTGGAGAAGCAGCAGAGGGGAAGTTAAAAGCTGATTTTTCTCTCCTTTGAAATTTTTATGTGCTGAAACGTGAAATCCACTGTCAGAAAAGTAACACTTCTATGGGGCCTCTGGCATCGGAATATCCTAGAACTAGTCCAGGAGCAGGTAACTGTGAATGCTCCACCGGCAGGCTCTCGCACCTTCCCGGGAAGTGTACACATCTCTTCTCAAGTTCACGAGCACGCCTGCCCCTGGGGGAAGGCCCACACTGGCATCTTTCTCATTCAGAGTCGGGGACCATGTGATCTCAAAACCCATGACCAGCTGGCAGAGGACCTGGGAATGGGCTCCAGGAAGCCCAGGTCAGGGTGCCTCCTCTGACTCCGTAAAACTAACTCTTCTCCCTTGAGCCTCGTATGTGAAGTAAGTAGTTCAAGTAATGGATTTTCATGTCAGCTTGTAAATCTAAATGAGAAAAACATCCCCAGTCTGATCTGATGTGTTTGTATGTATGTGTGTGTGTGCATGTGTGTGACAAGGAAGAACCATGGCAATGAGGCACGTGCTAAGCAGGGAGTAGAAAATGATGGCGGAGACGACCCTCTTGGCCGCGGTCTCCCCGTCATTGGACAATTTATGAATAACAGACGAGGACTTGCTCCAATCACACAATTGTGAGATGATAAAATCAGGAATAAAATTAAATTGCAATTTACAAACTGAGCTGTATATGACCCAAAGCTCTGCGCTCTAATCACTGTACTATTGCTGTCTGTTGAATCATAATATTTTAGAGCCATGGGGTCTATCACATAAGCCAGCTGTTCCAACTCTGAAGAAATTCCTTTCTAGTATCCCTGTACCCTCTCCCTGGAGTCCTTTAGGAATGGAGACACCACTTGTGACTGCATAATGTAGCTGACCATGAACACATCCCTCCTCACTCAGGTCCCAAACCCACTTCCCCACTCTGCCATTCTGGGTCACAGGGTGAGTATATATCTCTTAGCCACAAAGGCAAGAGCCGTTTGACTCATTCCTCCTCTAAGCACTTATCGGGCTCCTGATCTGTGCCAGACCTTGTTTGTGGCCCTAGAGACACTGTCCCACATAGAAAGAGATAGTTGCTGCCTTTACAGATTTCAGTGGTTAAGGTTTTCAAGATATAACTGTTACCCTGAGCACGGACCCCAGTCTGCTGGACAAGACAGACATCTATCCTGGGAGCAAGGAGGCCTGTTGGTGAGGGCTGGTTTCCAAATTAAGGGGGAAAAAAAAAACAAAAAAAAACTCAGTTGTATGAATGTTCAAGATTGCCCGCTAACTGTCTGAGATAGAGTTCTTGAAAATCACCAGCTTAAATGAGGCTCAATTGCAACCCTGTGGAGAACCCAGAGGGCTGGGTTCACAAGGAGATGATGTGACGTCACTTTGGAGGGAGGGGGTAGAAGTGGATGTAGGAACGGGGCCAGCTTTGGTGGCATCCTTCCTATTCATCAGGGTGCTCTCTTCATTGCCTGCACCCCATTGCCCCCAGCACTAGTTTGCATGTCCTGTCCTCTCCTGGAGTCCTGTGGAACTAGCATCTTAGCTGTCCTCTTAGGGTGCAGGCACTTAGTCCTGGCCCTACCAGCCTCCCCACAAAGTCATACACTAACTCCTCAAAGCCCTGCTAATCTTCAGAGACTTTTACCTCCATCCAGAGGATCTATGTAGAGGGGACCAGAAGACTGTGCTCAGATGGTCTTGCAGCAGATCCTCTCCCGAGTGGGTGGAGAGCTTGTCCACTGCTGATACCCCTTGAGGGAAGATGGGATTAATCCAATTAAGCAATTAGACTTAATGAAACAATTAAGTAATTAAGAGCAAAAGGGAGTTCCTGCTGATCACAGTGGAATGGCCTTTCTACTGTTGGGGAAAGACAGGCAAGAGAAGATAAATATTTCTTTGGAGTCTAGGGGAGCACAAGAGCACTTTCTCAGAATCCATAGATGTAATTCTTTGGGAAGCAGAGTAAGAAGTGGCCAACTGCCTCTATTGGTCCGGTTAACAAATATCACTTAAGTACCTGTTGTAAGTCAAGTAATGTACCAACCACTATTCCAACTCTCCCAGATGTTAAATTTTAGCAGAGATGTTATGCATTAAGCAAATAGTCATGTAATTAATCAACTGACTGGCTACAAATGAGATCAGGATTCTGATGGATGTTGTGCACATGTTGTTATCATGGAGGGTTTCCTGGAAGAATAAAGAACTGAATAGATGAAAAGGAATAATCAGTAAAGAAGGGAAATGGTGGGTAATCAAAGAATGCTTGAGACTCTAAAGTGAGACCCTCAAAAGTAGACTATGTTGGCCTCAGTAGAATGATACAGTCTGGTCACCTAGAAACAAATATTAAGGGAATATCCAGGGAGGAGGCATGAAGGAGCATGAGTCAGCCATGCTAACTAGAAAGGAGAGGCCTGCCCTCACCCTCCAGGAGTTAGCACCACATGGTAGGTAGCACCACTGCCTTTTTAAGCCAACACATGAGTTTGATTTCTAATTCTTCCACACTAAGTTGTGAGACCTCTACATATGCCAAATGCTTTGATTTTCATTGTCTGGTAAGATGACCACAATTACTTCTTTCTCAGAAGCTTATTGAGAAGATCAAATCAGTCAGTGTATGTACTGTCTACCAAAAGGGCCTAGAAATAGAGATACTCAGTAGCAATGAGCATTCTTAGAACCCAGATTTTGGTTTCTAGACATCATCCTCTAATAAAAGAAATTAGTCTGGAGAAACAGCTGATTCCAGGACTGGTGCAAGAAAAGTACAAGACGAGCCCATATCATCTTCAGTTAAGTTCAGTCGCTCAGCCGTGTCCGACTCTTTGTGACCCCATGAACCGCAGCATGCCAGGCCTCCCTGTCCATCACCAACTCCCAGCGTCCACCCAAACCCATGTCCATTGAGTTGGTGACGCCATCCAGCCATCTCGTCCTCTGTTGTCCCCTTCTCCTCCCACCTTCAATCTTTCCCAGCATCAGGGTCTCTTAAAGTGAGTCAGCTCTTTGCATCAGGTGGCCAAAGTATTGGAGTTTCAGCTTCAACATATCTTCTTAGTCCCTAAAAAATAAGATGTTCAAGAAAAAATGGGGACTTCTTAAATGTACATAGTTACAAATTTGAACTTTGTCCAAATGGCCAAAACTAGAACAATTTAAACAACAGGATACATAACGATGGTGATGGATTCTAATCACAGGACAAAATCAGAACCCATGAATCAATGCTGATATAAATATTCAAATAAATAACATGGAGGGAAAGAAAAAGTCCTTCCTTATAAGAGTCCTTCCTTACCTCAACTTAGAAATACTTACAAAACAATGCAAAATTTTGAAAACTCAACTTTTTCAAACATTGCAGTAAAAATTGTTCCAGTCAAAAGTCTTCAACGAATGCTAAAAATAGTAGGTGAAAGAACAGTGAGAGACAGGATATTCACATGGTCTCACAATTTGGCACCATATTAGAAAGAAACAACATGACTTTCTAGGAGAGAAATCTGGCTGATACCATTTGAGCCCAGTGGCCAGTGACCAGCAGTGAGACACATTTATCTCTGGGACCCTTGAAGCTGAGAAGAGCACTAAATCACTTTTCTGCTGTTTTTACAAAAAAGTGGAAAACTTGAATCTAATCCTGAGGAAACATCAGATAAACCCAAATGGAGACCAAATCTTCTACAAAACAACTGACTCAGTTCAGTTCAGTTCTGTTGCTCAGTCGTGTCCGACTCTTTGCAACCCCATGAATTGCAGCACGCCAGGCCTCCCTGTCCATCACCAACTCCCAGAGTTCACTCAGACTCATGTCCATTGAGTCAGTGATGCCATCCAGCCATCTCATCCTCTGTCGTCCCCTTCTCCTCCTGCCCCCAATCCCTCACAGCATCAGTGTCTTTTCCAATGAGTCAACCTTTGCGTGAGGTGGCCAAAGTACTGGAGTTTCAGCTTTAGCATCATTCCTTCCAAAGAAATCCCAGGGCTGATCTTTAGTTGGATCTCCTTGCAGTCCAAGGGACTCTCAAGAGTCTTCTCCAACACCACAGTTCAAAAGCATCAATTCTTCAGCACTCAGCTTTCTTCTAGGACTCTTCAAAAGTGTCAAGATCATGTCAAATGGGGAACATTTGGAACCCATCTAGATTTCAAAGATAAAGGGACATGGCAAGCAAATGCAGTCTGCGGTCCAGAACTGGATTCTAGAACAAGGAAAAAGGGAAATGGACAGTCTTTGAATAAAGTCTGTAGATTACTTAATAATAGCAATAGTATGTGAACATTGATTTGCTATCTTTGATCATTATCCTGTGGACACACATGTTTGAGGAAATTTGGTAAAAGGCACATGAAAATCTTGCACTCTCTCTGCAGCCCCGTTATAAATCAAATTCTCTCCCAATGAAAGGTTTAACATTTTAATTAAAAAAGAAAACAAACTAGTTTAGCATTCGGCATATAAAAAGGCACTCTGCAAATGGCATCTATCCTCACTTTTAATGAGAAGAATTGATCGCTGGGGAATTTTCAACCTATTGTCCCTGAGAAAACAAGCCTCAGCCTCCAAAGGGCAGAGTCAGGAGGCAAAGTTGTTTATTGTAACTGCTGCAAACTTCAAGGTTGCTGAATGACTATGGGGAGAAGAAAAATGCCCCGTATTCTGGAAAGAATGGCCCCCTTTTCTTTTCATGGGGAAAAAAAAGGACACACAACAAAATTCAAAGAGACAATAAGTCTTCAACAGCCTGTTGCTATCAGGCAAGCCATTGTGAAGGCCTGAGAGCTCAGGGCCACAGCCTGAAAAGAGACTGCAGCTTCCCTGGTTCTTGGGCAATGCACTTAGAATCCCATTGTTTCTGGGAGAAGGAAAATGCAGAGCTGAGTGAGAGCACAGCCTGGCGCACACCTGTACGAGAGAGTTCGGGAGAGGAGCATCTCCACCCCGGCAGTGAAGTGGGGGCCCAACACCAACAAAGACTTTGGGTGCCTCTCCTCTCCTATGACCTCAAGGTGCACGAGATGACCTTCCTTTTGTTAAAAAACAAATTGGGCTCCACAGATGTCATCTTGATATGATCCTATATTGGATCTTGGGATTCTGTGCCACAGAGGATGGGGAAAGGAGGGAGGGAGGTATTTCAGAGGCCACCTTGGATTTTGGCTCCTGCTCTGCTGCAAACAATGGATTGTCTTCTAGCCACTCTCAGGATAAATCCTAGAGTACTTAACAGGTAGTGACAGCTGTTCTTTTCTTGGGCTCCAAAATCACTCTGGACAGTGACAGCAGCCATGAAATTAAAAGATACCTAGCAGAGACATCGCTTTGCTGACAAAGTTTGTGCAGTCAAAGCTATGGTTTTTCCAGTAGTCACATGCAGATGTGAAAGTTGGACCGTAAAGAAGGCTGAGTGCCAAAGAATTGATGCTTTAGAATTGTGGTGCTGGAGAAGACTCCTGAGAGTTCCTTGGACTGCAAGGAGATCAAACCAGTCAAAAGAAAATCAGTCCTGAATATTGGAAGGACTGATGCTGAAGCTGAAGCTCCAATACTTTGGCCACCTGATATGACTCAGTTGGAAAAGACCCTGATGCTTGGAAAGATTAAAGGCCAAAGGAGAAGGGGGGAGACAGAAGATGAGATGGTTAGATAGCATCACCAACTCAACAGACGTGAATTTGAGCAAACTCTGGGAGGCTGGAGGACAGGGGGGCCTGGCGTGCTGCAGTGCATGGGGCTGCAAAAAGCTGGATATGTTTTAGTGGCTGAACAAGAACAACAGGTGCTTCTGACCCAGTCTCCGTTCTTATCTCTCCTTCCTTGAATGTTATGCTCCAGGAATGAGGAACTGCTTAGTTTTATGAGCACATCGTAAAATCACATTCACCCATGACATTTCAGTTCAGAAATCCCCCTTTTCTTAGAAGTCTCTTGCAAGCCATCCTTTCAACCACTCTGAAGAGTTTTAATCATTCCCTGCAGTGTGGGCCCTCCCCTGTTTCCTGTGAGGCACTCACCTCAGCACTGTGTTTCATCACCTGAAGGCCCGTCTTCAGCCCAGACTGTGAGGTCCTCGAAGGTAAGGCGCTGGGCCAATTCTGCCTCTATGTCCCCTGGACTAAGAATAGAACCAGAGACCATAAGTCTTCTCTGATTTCAAATGAGAAGTGCTTGCCTATTGAATGCATTGGAATTTAATGAACAGTCTTTTTTGGTATGCATGTTAGTGGTTAAAATTTATGTATTGATCCACTATAAATTCAAATTTCCCTATTTCCCCAATGATGAAGTGTTAGAAATGAAATGTTTATAAAATTTAATGAAAATATGACACATTATTTAAAAATGCCTAATAAAAAGGAAATATTTCACTTTTAAAGATATCATTCATTACTGTCCATAAACACACATCTGCTCAAATTGACTTCTTACTTTCTGCTAAAGGCTTGCTAGAAGCAATTGACTACAGTTTGGTGTAATAGCCTTAAATCATGAGATGAAGAGAACTGACGTTACTGATTTTTATTCTTGCAGGACATTTGGTACTTTCCAAAATCTTCATGGAGACATGTGGTCCACACAAAAGGACCCTGATACTTGGTCCTGTCCAAAATGCACATTGAGATGATGGTCCGTGATTTCTTAGATAATATAAACATTTAACTGCATTGAAACTTGCTATGCCACCCTTCTAACACATTGTCCATCCTGTGATCACCATTCAGTACTGATGCAGAAACTTTCCAAGTTTCTGGTGGAAATCTTAGAGCTTCTGATCTTCTGGTTCTGCCATACTTTTCCCAGACATATACTCTCTCTACAGAATCCATTAGGTTATCAATGCTTTCTTCTGCAGTCTCTACAAGGTACTCAAAATTTTCATTTACATCTTCCAAACACAACAAATAGAAGTCCAAATAACATGAACATACACTTATGGGTTTTGCTCTCTGTTGTCACATATTAACACCTACTTATTAGACTCAAAGAACATATTTTTTGCCACAGTGATAGTGAAATATGAATCTTCATGAAATTCTGAGGTCAAAGAATATTTTGCCCCAAGAATTTTCTGTTGTCAACTTTAGTTTGAGTATAAAGCAAGATAAATATATTGTCAGCTATACAAGTCTCAAAACAAAAGTAAACCTCAACCTAGCTCAGCACTGAAAGAGCTTCAGATTATAATCAAGAAAATTAGCCAATTATATCAGAAACTCATAGGCAACAGAAGTATACCCAAGTCCTCTGAATGGTATAACTTAATCCATATATCTTTTTTACAGGAAAACAAAAAAATATACTACCGACAACTAATAAATTATTAGTATGATTATGGAATTTAACAATCATGTCAGAAATAATTCTGGAAAGAGTCGCTACGCAATTTAAAACACCTTCCCAACTCATTGAATGGTGTTTCCATCCACCCACGTATTCATGGCAGATAACAGGAAGTCATTCTCACCCTCTTTATTCAAGTATTTACCAAGTCTTGCTCATATTAAGTCCTAATTACCTCCCTGACACATCAGTTTCTTTCCGGCCCCTTGTCACCTCACCTGGCCACCATTAGGTCTGGTGGACTCTTACATCTTCCCCACAAGTCCCTCTGCATGAGGTCTCTCCAACCCTCACTCCCTGTCACCGGACTGATCTTTCTAAAGCAAACATATAACTGTTTCCTATAAACTCTTGAGTGGCTTCAGTTGGATCACAGAGAAATGTCCGCATTTTTGCAGTACCAAGCCCCTGCCTCCCAGTCCTGTGTTCATCTATCCGTTCATCAGTCTGCTCACTCTGTGATGAACTAAACTACTGCGTGTGTGATACTGCCTGTTTGCCAGAGACTACATCAAGCACCGGGGCTTATATGAGAAAATACTGAATAAACAAAATGCTCTGCTCTTGACCATGTATGGTCGCATGGGGGCCCAGTCAGACAAGGATATTAGAGTTAATAATTTAATAAATAATATAAGGTATGTTTATGCATTCAGCCATGGTATTGTGAGGAAAGGGTCACTTGAGAAGTGTTCTCTGCAGAGATGGACAATAACAGAAAATTTGGAGAGTCAGGAATCCCGTGCATTCAGAATGTAAGGGGGTGGGGATGAATTAGAGACACAGGTGGGTACCTGATTGAGGGATACACCAAAACCATGCTAGAAGTTTGGGCTTTTTTTTTTTTTTTTTTTTTTTTTGCAGTCAACAATGATCCAGCAGAAGTTCTGTCATCAGGGGAACTTTCATAACTAATTTACCTCTGAGCAGCCCATTCTTTCAAGGTCCTTTTGTCACTTGCTTGCTAAAACCTCTTTGGGGAGGCCAAAATATGTGTCTTCTCCTAAAATGATTGAGTATTTAAACCCTGTTGGCTTTCAACAGATTTGGAAGCTGCTTGCCACAAAATTCAGAAGGGTTGAAATAGTCCAGGGGTGGTTTGAAGTAGCTGGTAGAGGCGCTGTCCCAAAGTCACCTTGTCATTAAATGCTACGCAAGGTGATCAGGAAGGTCCAGTAGAAATCCAAGCACTAAATTAGACTTGAAAAGAGACTTTAGTGCTTGTTTTTACAGCGACAGTGACTGCATGCCTTGATTGACCTAACATGTCACTGGCTAGCTCGGCTTCCACGGTGAATAGGGGACACTGCTGTAGTGTTTGATAACTGATCTAATAGCGAGTCAGACATCTCTCTGTTGCCCTGGGTTCATTATGCTCTATCACCTTAATAAACGTCCTCGTCCTCTGCCTATTCAGCCGTGGCCTGGTTCTCTGACTTGAATTGTTTGGGACAGCCAGGTCTCTCGTGAGCGACTTGTCGAGTTCTATTATGGTCCCTGACCTACTTTGCACAGGTCTCAGACTGCAGTGCAAGCAGCAGGAGGCCCGTAAGTGTCCTCTGGACCTCTGGGAGGGACAGCAGAGACTCAGAGTCTCAGAAGGGACCCTCAGGATCAGCCAGCCTCATCCTACCCCTTCCCCACCTTTTCTGCACAGCTCCTAGCTGCCCCATCACTGAGGAAAGGCCAGCTGGCCAACACTGACACGTGCCTCCCTGATAATGGGTAACTTTCATTCACTCAACAAATATTTATTGGTCACTGGTTCTGGGCCAAACATTGCCTTAGGTAGCTTGCTGGATAGGACAAGGTAGGCATTGTCTCTGCCAGTCCAAGCAACACTCTAGGTAGTTAATATACAATTGCATAACTGCAGCTTTAAAGGGACAGTATGGGTGATGATGGCAGAGGGACTGTACCTAGGCAGGGATGCTTTATAGGGTATAGGAACTTCCCTGGCAGTCCAGTGGTTAGGACTTTGTGCTCTCACTGCCAAGGGGCTGAGTTCAATCCCTGGTCAGGGAACTAAGATCCCACAAGCCACTTGGCCCAGCCAAAGAGAGCTAGAGGATAAATTGATCTTAAGCAAGAGGTTGGTGACTATGAAGTCTACTTCATTTCTTTTAAGGGCTTCTTGCCCACAGTAGCAGATATAATGGTCATCTGAATTAAATTCCCTATGGTTTTTCCAGTAGTCACCTACAGATGTGAGAGTTGCTAAGCTACTTTAGTCATGTCCAACTCTTCCTGAGCCTATAGACTGTTGCCCACCAGACTTCTCCATCCATGGGGATTCTCCAGGCAATAATATTGGAGTAGGTTGTCATGCCCTTCTCCAGAGGATCTTCGCAACCTAGGGATCAAACCCTGGTCTCTTATGTGCCCTGCACTGACAGGTTCTTTACCACTAGCACTACTTGGAAAGTCCACAAAGAAAGCTGAGCATCAAAGGATGGATGCTTTCAATTGTGGTGCTGAAGAAGACTCTTGAGAGTCCCTTGGATTGCAAGGAGATCAAACCAGTCCATCCTAAAGGAAATCAGTCCTGAATATTCATTGGAAGGACTGATGCTGAAGTGGAAGTTCCAATATTCCAGCCACCTGATGCGAAGAGCTGACTCATTGGAAAAGACCCTGATGCTGAGGAAGATTGAAGGCAAAAGGAGAAAGGAATGGCAGAGGATGAGATGGTTAGATAGCATCACCGACTTAACGGACATAATATAAGCAAATTCAGGGAGATGGTGAGGGACAAGGGAGCCTGGCTGCAGTCCTTGGGGGTGCAAATAGTGGAACACTGCTTAATAACTGAACAACAGAGGAATTGGGGGAGGGATTTGCAGCAGAGAGAAACTAAGTACAAATTCTAAGTGAACAAGGAAATCCTGAAGGTTGTAAGGCTAGCGTGGTTGGATCCAAAAACAAAGGAGTTGGGTGATCTGTGTCCTGTGGGGTTCCATGGGCCATATTAAGAAACCTTGTCTTTGACTTAGAACAATGGGAAAAGTTTTAAGCAAGAGGATGACATGACGAGAATGACCTTTGAAAGGAAATCTTCAGATGGAATTGTTACCATAGGAGATTTTTGTTTTCCTATGTTGCACAGAGCACTACAGTATTTGGGGCCACACACTACTGGGTGTGAATTCTAATTTGATCTCTTACTAGGTGAATCATCTGAGGCAAGTTTCCTATCAGTTCAGTCTCTTTTTTTCTTACCCATCCATTTACCAATTTACATTTACCTGACTGAGCTGATAATCACTCAGGGTGGATCAGAACTTGCACAGTTGTTGTTTTCAAAAGCTCTGCTGGGAACGCTCACTACGATTCAAACACAAACAATTCCTAAACACCTACACATTCCTGAGCTCCAGAGATTGGAAAATAAATAACACATCACTCTGACCCAGGACCTCACTGACAGAGGTCACGCATGGGAGGTTACTGGGCCAGATCCACAAGGCAGAGGTGTTCTGTTTGGCTGGCTCAGAATTTGCTTACAGCAAGACCATGAATTTGAAATAGGGCGTGTGCTCTCTAGATCCTCAGAGGCCTCACCACTCCCTGTTGTCTTAGCGCTCCCCAGATCCATAACTAGGATTCATCAGCTTTCTGGCCCAGGGTGGTGTTTGAGTCTGTGACCCTGGACAGATGGGTATTCACGTAGAAGGAAACACAGGTTGTTGTGTGAGCAGAAGAGAGAGGAAGGGAGAAAATGCAAACAAGCAAAACAAAACAACAACAAAAATACAAATGCAACAAAACACATAGCAAGAAGGTACCAAAAGTATTTGGTCCTCCAAATGCATGGCTGCCCTAAATTTAAGAAAAGAATCCCAGTCTTGAGACACCCAAGTCTGGCCCAGGTTATTGGAGAATACATTACTCTACATAAAATAGATAACTAACAAGGGCCTACTGCATAGCATAGGGAATTATTCTCAAGACTCGGTAATGATTTATCTGGGAAAAGAACCTGAAAAGGACTGGCTCTATGTATATGTACAACTGAGTCACTTTGCTGTACACCAGAAACTAACACAACATTGTAAATCAACTATACTCCAATAAAAAAGTTAAGAAACAGAGAAATTGGACACTTATGGTAACTTCATAGTTCAGGCAAGGAGAGAATAAACTGTGGATAGAAAAGAGCTAGAGAGAAAGTACTCAAGGAGAAAGTACTCAATAAGAGCATGCCAAGTTCAAGGGGCATGTGCCTTTGTACTTGGCTTTCTGCCCCTGTGCCTTCTGTCTCTGCCTAGTTCTCTGGGCTTCTACCTAGGCGACACTCAGCCTGAGTAGCCCTCCACAACCCTGCAGATGGGATGAAGGGCCTGCCTCCTCTGCTGTCCTCGCAGGTGGGACCACTGTGTGTGCATCTCCCACGCCCTGTTCATGCCTCTGTCTTTCTGGGCAGCCATGATTCTGGAGGGCAGGGACAAAATCATTCCTGTTACCACTGTTCATCTTACTGAGTAGTAAGGTGAGAAGAGAACCACTACTATGTGTGCAGAACAGATAAGAGAATCTATGCCAAAACCAATACAGAATTGTAAAGTAAAAATTAAAAATAAATAAATAAATAAATTAATTAATTAATTAAAAAAAAGTTAAGGGGGGAAAAAAAGGATACAGGCAATACTTGTTGTGATGTGGCACTACTCCTCTCTAGAAGAAAAGGTGAAAATAACTCTAACAAGATAATCTTGAATGAGCTGGAAAATCGATTTGTTAATTGGCTTCTTCAATGAATGTTTACTGATCAAGTTTGCAGCCTGGGAATATACTATGGGAATGTAAAAGTAGCTCATTCAGGCCATGCCAGTGGGATGCTGAGGAGATAGAGAGGGTAAGGGAGGGGCATAATATAGGAAGAATTTCCATGCGAGGTGACCATATGGCTGAATCTCTTAATACTCACAGAAACCATATATTGAAGGTCTTTTTTGAAGAAAATCAACAAAATACATATTGTGGTAGAAAGCAATGAGCTCGTCACATAAGTGCAAGCAATCCCTTTGCAAGACAATTAGCCTGTACAGCTATCATCTTACAATATTTCTGCAAAAGAGAACTTTAGAAAACAGAATCTGCAAATCACTTTGGGAGCTTGTTTCAAATGAAGATGTCTGTTGTTTTGTCTCTAAGTTATGTCCAACTCTTTGTGACTCCATGGACTGTAGCATGCCATGTTCCTCTGCCCTTCACTATCTCCCAAAGTTTGCCCAAATTCATGTGCATTGAGTTGGTGATGCTATCTAACCATCTCATCCATGGCCGCCCATTTCTCCTCTTGGCTTCAGTCTTTCTCAACATCAGGATCTTTTCCAATGAATTGTTTCTTCGCATCAGGTGGCCAAAGTATTGGAGCTTCAGCTTCAGCATTAGTCCTTCCAATGAATATTCAGGACCTATTTCCTTTAGGATTGGCTGCTTTGATTTCCTTGCAGTCCAGGGGACTCTCAAGAGTCTTCTCCAGCACCACAATTTGAAAGCAACAATTCTTTGGTGCTCAGCCTTCTTTACGGTCCAACTCTCACATCTATACATAATTACTGGAAAAGCCATAGCCTTGAATATACAGCCCTGTGACAGCAAAGTGGTGTCTCTGCTTTTTGATAAGCTTGTCTGGGTTTGTCATAGCTTTTCTTCTAAGGATCAAGAGTCTTTTAATTTAATGGCTGCAATCAGCATCCACAGTGATTTTGGAGCCCAAGAAAATAAGTCTGCCACTTTTTCCGTTTCCCCATCTATTTACCATGAAGTGATGGGACTGGATGCCATGATCTTCGTTTTTTGAATGTTGAGTTTCAAGCCAGCTTTTTCAGTTTCCTTTCACCCTCATCAAGAGGTTCTTTAGTTCCTCTTCACTTTCTGCCATTAGACCGGTATCATCTGCATATCTGGGGTTGTTGATATTTCTGCTGGCAATCTTAATTCCAGCTTGTAATTCATCCAGCCTGGCATTTCGCATGATGCACTCTGCCCATAAGTTAAACAAACAAGGTGACAATATATAGCCTTGATGTGCATGAACAAATACATATTTAACAAAATACAGCATGGGAAAAGAAATGTATCCAACTTCCTTGATCCCCCCGCCACCCCCCCACACCCCCACCAAAAAAGGCTCTAGAGGGACTTCCTTTGTGGTCCAGCGGCTAGGACTCCTCACTCCCAATGCAAGAGGCTCAGTTTCAGTCCCTCATCAGGGGAGTAGACCCCATGTGCTGCATCTAAGACCCGGAGTAGCCAAAACAAATAAGTTAATTTTTAAAAAGACAATGCTCTAGAAAAATCTTCTCCTAAAGCTTCTCTTCATTCACTCCTACATTCAGCAACAGCAACAAACTGACCCCCTGTTCCTTCGTGGCATGGTTCTGTGGACATGAAGTCATTTAGTGATTAGCATGTGAAATGGAAAAGTGAGCCAGCAGCATAAAATTCCTACACACAGAATACTGAACAGCACAGTCTTCCAAAACTGAAGATACCCAGTCATCTTGCACCCACAGCTGTGGGACTACAGAGTACACAAGTCAGAGAGAGCAGAGGCCATCTAAGATTTACAACAAATTGGTCCAAGTGTCATTTAGCTCCAAAAGCAAAACATAGCCTCCACTGAATTACAAGTCTCTTGTTAACAGTGAGGGGGCTTCCCAGGGGGCACAAGTGGTAAAGAACCCACCTGCCAATGCAAGAGATATAAGAGACACAGATTTGACCCCTGGGTCGGGAAGATCCCCTGGAGGAAGGCATGGCAATCCACTCTAGTGTTCTTGCCTGGAGAATCCTATGGACAGAGGAGCCTGGTGGGCAATAATCCATAGGGTAGCAAAGAGTCAGACATGACTGCATGTCAGTGAACTGGGTAGATGGTCTACTCTACACCAACCCATTCTTCTAAAAAGGTGTTGGAGGATGGGGTCTGGCAAGATGCAGGCTCTCTTGTTCATATTGAGGTCAGTTGGCCAACTGAAATAGAAATGAATTTATTGGAGTTGCTATATGGATCTCTCTAGTCCAAGCCCTCTGGGAAATTCCAAAAAGCCAGAAGTGGTCACTAATTTGACTTGCTAGTCTTTCACTATTTTTCAGTCAAGCATTTCTTATGTGCTGAGCTTCATGCTGAGGACTTCATTTACATTATTTCATTTAATCCTCAAAATCATCTCCTTAAATGGTAGTTCTGTTCTTTTACTTTGCACATAAGGTAACTAGAAAAAGCAAGTGACTTTCTAATGTTGTATGGCTGATAAGTAACTGAGTCAAAATTCCAACCCAGATCTGGGGACCAGTACATTAAGATGTCAGGGTTTTTTTGGTCATTTTCTTAACTCTCTTTGTTATATACATCCTAAGACTCCACTCCATAGCTAATGCTGGCCTTTTGCAATAATGAGCTCTTTGAACTCTCCTCCAGCACGTGGATTTCAACTTCAGCCTCAGCTCTAAGTCCAGCAAGTTCTCATCATTTGATACCACCCAGCTTCAAGTATGAGACCCTGTTTCCTCCAGACTCAGCCCATATCCTTGCCAACTGACTGACCCAAGGTGTCTACTGGGGGCAAGAGGTAATTTGCATAAGGGTGTTATGGGTTAATTAAGAATTCAGATGAATCATGAGTTTCTGACTACAGCAAGTCTTGGGGACATAAACATTTGTTAGTTCAGCTAAAGGAGAAGAGTTGGAGTTCATTTATGCTTATTCTCAACTACGGCAAAGATGTGGGGCATTAAAGACCCACAAACTGTGATGAAATAATTGCAAATATGGGGGGAATTATCCTTCTCAAGCATAGCACAGAAAAAACTTGGAATTCTACCCCCTGAATGGCGGGATATCTGGACTTAATGATGGCTCACACGGTAAAGAATCTGCCTCAATGCACGAGACCAGGTTCAGTCCCTGTGTCTGGAAGATCACTTGGAGAAGGAAATGACTACTTACTCCAATATTCTTGTCTGGAGATTTCCATGGACAGAGGAGCCTCAGTTCAGTTCAGTCACTCAGTCGTGTCCAATTCTCTGCAACCCCATGGACTGCAGCACACCAGGCCTCCCTGTCCATTGCCAACTACTGGAGTTTACCCAAACTCATGTCCATTGAGTCAGTGATGCCATCCAACAATCTCATTCTCTGTTGTCCCCTTCTCCTCCCGCCTTCAATCTTTCCTGGCATCAGGGTCTTTTCAAATGAGTTAGTTCTTCACATGAGGTGGCCAAAGTATTGGAGTTTCAGCTTCAGCATAAGTCCTTTCAATGAACATTCAGGACTGATTTCCTTTAGGATGGACTGATTGGATCTCCTTGCAGTCCAAGGGGCTCTCAAGAGTCTTCTCCAACACCACAGTTCAAAAGCATCTATTCTTCCACGTTCAGCTTTCCTTATAGTCCAACTACTAGCTAGACCTTTGTTGGCAAAGTAATGTCTCTGTTTTTTAATATGCTGTCTAGGTTGGTCATAACTTTTCTTCCAAGGGCAAGTGTCTTTTGATTTCATAGCTGCAGTCAACATCTGCAGTGATTTTGGAGCTAAAAAAAAAAAGTCTGTCACTGTTTCCACTGTTTCCCCATCTTTCACTTTCATCAAGAGGCTCTTTAGTTCTTCTTCACTTTCTGCCATAAGGGTGGTATTATTTGCATATCTGGGGTTATAGATATTTCTCCTGGGAATCTTGATTCCAGCCTGTGCTTCATCCAGCCCGGTATTTCTCATGATAACCAGGATGACAATATACAGCCTTGATGTACTCCTTTCCCTATTTGGAACCAGTCTGTTGTTCCATGTCCAGTTCTAACTGTTGCTTCCTGACCTGCATACAGATTTCTCAAGAGGCAAGTCAAGTGGTCTGGTATTCCCATCTCTTGAAGAATTTCCCACAGTTTGTTGTGGTCCACACAGTCAAAGGCTTTGGCATAGTCAATAAAGCAGAAGTACATATTTTTCTGGAACTCTCTTGCTTTTTTGATGATCCTGTGGATGTTGGTAATTTGATCTCTGGTTCCTCTGTCTTTTCTAAAACCAGCTTGAACATCTGGAAGTTCACAGTTCATGTATTGTTGAAGCATAGCTTGGAGAATTTTGAGCATTACTTTACCAGCGTGTGAGATGAGTGCAATTGTGCAGTAGTTTGAGCATTCTTTGGCATTGCCTTTCTTTGGGATTGGAATGAAAGCTGACTTATCCAGTTCTGTGGCTGCTGGTGAGTTTTTCAAATTTGCTGGCATATTAAGTACAGCATTTTCACAGCATCATCTTTCAGGATTTGAAATAGCTCAACTGGAATTCCATCACCTCCATTAGCTTTGCTTGTAGTGATGTTTCCTAGGGTCTGGCAGGTTACAGTGAATGGGGTCACAAGGAGCTACTAACACTTTCAATGGTCACAGAAAGCAAGATAGTATTTGACAGGCAAATAAGAGCCAATGCTAGAGCAAGATTGATGATAAATATTAGATAGATATTGAAATATGTTTCATAAGTTAGAAATTTAGAAAGAAATTATCACATGATACAGGGTGCTTGGGACTGGTGCATTAGGATGACCCAGAGGGACGGTATGGGGAAGAAGGTGGGAGGGGGGTTCAGGATGGAGAACACATGTACACCCATGGCAGATTCATGTCAATGTATGGCAAAACCAATACAATATTGTAAAGTAATTAGCCTCCAATTAAAATAAATAAATTTATAATAAAAAAGAAAGAAATTATCATATATCATATATTTTTCTTCCATTCCCAGAATATAGGCAATCATTTTCTGAATATAGAAATAATACCACCTTAAAATGGGACAAAAGAATATTGCATTACATTTAGAATGGATAAATAACAAGGCCCTAATGTACAGCACAGGGAACTATATTCAATATCCTGTTATCAATGATAATGGAAAATAAATTAAAAGCTATGTAAATATATATGTGTATAACTGAGTCACTTTGTTGCACAGCAGAGATTGGCACAACATTGTAAATCAACTATACTTCAATAAGAAAAAAAGAATGTTGTAAAATATTTCCTCTATGGTTGGCTAATAATAAGAATGACAGCAGTAGCAGCAGCAGCAATAATGGTGAAAGTGGGTACAGTGACTTGAGTACCTACCATTTTACTGATGGCTTTAAATACAAGATCTCATTTTTAAAAATTCTTTGAAATATAGTAGATTTACCATGTTGTATTAGTTTCAGATGTACAGGTGTACAGCAAAGTGATATCTCCTTGGAGAAGAGAATGGCAACCCACTCTAGTATTCTTGCTTGGGAAAGCACGTGGACAGAGTAGGTTGATGGGCTGCAGTCCATGAGGTCGCAAAGAGTCAGACACGACTTAGCACACACATATCATATATATTCTTTTTTAACATTCTCTTCCATTATAAGTTATTACAATATATTGAGTACATCTTTCTAACCTTGCCAAATAGATATTGACCAAATCCATTTCATTCTTCTCTTGGATACTCAGCTAAACTACATTCCCCAGATTCCCCTGCAGTTAGGTTGGGCCACAAGATTCAATTTTGGCTATTGAAATAAGCCTGAAAGTGACAGGTGCCATTTCCAGACTTGTCCTCTAAAACCTGTGTTGTGACCCCCTGTGCCCTCACTTTGCTCATTGGCTGGCCAGATGGAGAGAATCCACTGGAGCCCCCTGAGTCCCTATAGCATGGCAGAGCCACCAGAAGGACTGAGTCCCGTGTACCCACCAGCTCCAGGAGCAGGACAAGATGGAGCCATGTCCCCTTCCTCTCACCCTCAATGGACTGAGATATGAGCAAGAAATAAAATCAGTGTCATGAAGCCAGTGAGATCTGGGGTTGTAGTATACTAGTATTATGCTAGTAGCTTACTAATTGCAGCTAGTATTATTGCCCCCAATAACATAGTATTAACAACTTCATGTTTCCAGTAAGAAAGCTAGTTTGTTCAAGGTCTTGCAATTGGTAACTGCAGAACTTGGCTGGATAGGTTCCACCTCTGTGCTTTCCCAGCACCTCTAGCTGTACATGTGTGTTGTCTTCATGGTTCACATAAAATGCCTGAGTCACATCATGAAAGCCAACTTCCCATCCCATCGGGGCTCCTCCTAGAATTCTCAGTGGCACACAGGGAAGGGCCTGAGGTCAGGTGGTTGGATTCCTATTTGACCAATGATTGTTTTGAGCCAATCCATTACCAGAATCTCCCTTCTCTGGTTCCCAGACCAGGTAGTGGGTGAGTAAGTCCCAGCCAGAGGCCAGCCACACAGCATTCCAGTGGCATTGGACGTGGCTCAGGGAATGCTGGACGCCTAGCAGGGAGATGGCATATCACTGGGAGCCACATAAACAGATTTCTTGGAAGGACATGATGTGTTGTTATTTCAGGGACAGAAAAGATCATTCGTGGATGCAACATTGGAGTGTGTGTGTGTGTACACACACGTGCATATATATATTTGTATGTATATATATGCAAATATCAGCATGTGTGTATGTGTGTGTATATCTGTGACTATGTGTGTGTGTGTGTGTGTAGGCATTCTGTGTATATGTATGTATATAACTGACTCTTTGTGACTCCATGGACTGTAACCCACCAAGCTTCTCTGTCCATGGAATTCTCCAGGCAAGAATACTGGAGAGGGTAGCCATTCCTTTCTCCAGGGGATCTTTCCTACCCAGGTCTCCTTCATTGCAGGCAGATTCTTTACCATCTGAGCCACAAGGGAAGCCCTTTATATATATATATGTATTATGTGTACACATATACATATACATACATATATGAATGCACAGACAATCAGACTGGCCACAATATCATCATACCACATATGATATGTATATACAATGTTTACATACATAATATATATATAGGTGTATATATAATATATATGAATGTGTATGCATAATTATGCCCACGAGAGTTTGCACATAAGCATTGCTATGCATGTGTCTGTACACACTCAAATAATGTGGCCATGCTCCTAAATGTACACATATGCAAATATGCAAAATAATGTACATCCACGTATCTTTACATATAGATGTGTATGTACATCCCTAAACATATTCATCCAAAGCATTAAAAGTTCCTCCAAATAGAAACATATTTTATTTCTCTCACAGTTTTGAGAACCATGAAAAATCCACATGAAAGTAAAGATTGAGATTCCAAATAAACACAAACGTGCTATTAATGGCACTGGCTGGTGTGAGAATTATTCAAAAACCCAGTGACTCAACAGTATGTCCCCTTCATTTAGAGAAGCACTGAGCAGGGGGATGTCTGCGGCCACCAGGACTGGCAACCCGCACCCAGCCAGCCCTCGCCTGACCACCCAAGTCTGCTACCCACGTAACTGATAGATATGTTTTGACAAGTTCTATTAAGTACAAAGACGGCCACCGGGGCAACATGTGGAGTTGATAGAGCAAGAGGCAGAAAGGCAGATCACAGTGTGAGGCCTGCTGATGCTGACAGAATTTGCCGGAACAAAATGAGTGCACGCTCCCCATCTTCTATTACTGAATTTCAGTAAGGTCTTTGGCACCCACAAGGCTTCAGAGGGCAAGCCTCTCCCGGGTTTCCGATTTCTGTCTCCCGATTGCCAGAAAATCGGGGATTTCTCAGAAATCTAATTGGTGGTCCTTCTTTAGGCTGAGTCTCCAGGCATGCCCCAGAAGCAGGCGTGGAGCGGCTGAGGCTCTGACCAGTGGCGTGGATGTCATACCTTGCCCGAACCCCTCCCTGTACCTGCCCTCAGAATCTCCCTGGGAGCCGAGTTGGCAAGCACACCTGGGTGGACCGCAAGCGCCTCTCTCACCATCTTGACTACATCATCGTCATCCTCCAGAGCCCTCCTAAACAAGGCTTGGCAACAGCAAAAACAAACACGATCTTACAGCGTCTTTGGATGCACTTCCAAAATGCAAAAGCAATTAATCAGTGGTCTCCCTGAGACTCCGCTCACTGTGGCTGCTCCTTTTGACATAGAGCTTGGCTTTGATGGGAGCCTAAGAAGCCTGTGAGAGAGCCCCAAAAGTGGTAATGGCCTTCAATTATTCATTTGTTTAGAAGAGTGGGGAGCAGAAGTTGAGTTGTAAGCACATAGACGATCCATCTCAAGTCCTCCCAGCAGTGAGGTCTTTTACTCCCTGCCTGAGCGTTCTCTTTGGAAAGGGAAGGGTAGCCTCACCAGGTCTGGCATGGATCCAGAGGTTTCCTGTGTATGTGTGTCCGTGTGTGTGTGCATATTTGAACAGGCTATATTCAGGACATCAGAATATTTTTGAGCCTTGTATAAAGACTGCTGTTTCTAATTATGTGATATCTAGGTTGTCCCGCTAGTCTGTAATGGATGGGATTTCTTAGTGCTGGATTTTCATGTCATTTTATAGAAAATCAAAATTGTATGTTCTCTGAGAGAGTCTGTCATTTAGCAGTGTATTCTCAAGACATGGCATAATCATCTTAATAATTAATAATAGGGAAAGAAGTCGCTTGTAGCCTAAGATATTCTCAGCTTTGAACTTTGTCCTCAGCAGCTTATTATACATGTGGAAATATCTTGATGGAGCCATCATCCCAGGAAATTTACAACAGCAGACACTCTGCTCTTATAATCTACAACTGATGATTAAAGCACTGGTGAGGCCCAGTTGGTCTCCTGAAAATACTGATGAGTAAAGAGAAATCTGAACTTCCCTGACAGCTCAATGGTAGAGGATCCACCTGCTAATGTAGGAGACACAGGTTTGATCCCTGGCTCAGGAAGATCTTTTGAAGAAGGAAATGGCAACCCATTCCACTATTCTTGCCTGGGAAATCCCATGGACAGAGAAGCCTGGCAGGCTACAGTCCATGGGGTTGCAAAAAAGTCAGACACAACTGAGTGACTGAATAAGAACAACAAAGAGAAATCTAAATGTCCAATTCAC
This sequence comes from Oryx dammah, assembly GCF_014754425.2. Lineage (NCBI taxonomy): Eukaryota > Metazoa > Chordata > Mammalia > Artiodactyla > Bovidae > Oryx > Oryx dammah. The sequence goes on along the minus strand of NW_024070200.1, from coordinate 6,558,315 downwards.
ATAGCATTTCCTTAACAGATAAATTTTATTCAAATAAAACAGTGGGATATTTTTGGCCCAAGTTTGAATAGATCTCTTAACTCTTCTTTTTCCATGAGCTCTTTTTCATATGCTTTTTTTTTTAATTTATTTTTTATTTATTTTTTTGTAGGTAAGGAGATTTTTTTTTATATAATTTATTTTTTTTACTTTACATTTCTGTTTATATCTCAAGATTCTATTCAAAAATTGTCTCTTCCATGGAGTCTTATCTAGTTTATTTTCCTGGATGTAGTCTTTTTCATCCTAGAGTTCCCACCACACCTGACTTGTGGTCATCTTCTCTTGAAATAATTTTTCTTGTTTTTACCTTTTAACACTTGTTCTGAACTGTAAACACTGGGGAAAAGGTCCAGGTTTTGCTCATTTTATTGCTACTTAGTCCATAATTGTTGCTTAGTATGTATTTGTTGAGTGAATGGATGGATGGATAAATGGATAAACACTTTTCCTTTTGCTAGCCTAGATTATCCCCAAATAATAACCTGATGTGATATAGATTTTTGTACCTGACTTTTGTGGGTTGAATAGCGCTCCTTAAAATTCATATACATCTGGGATCTCACAATGTGACCTTGTTTGGAAATAGAGTCTTTGTAGATGAAATTAGTTAAGACGAGGTCACACTGAATTAGAATGGGCCCTAAATTCAATACCACTCATGTGTTCATAAAAAGAGACTAGACACACAGGGAGATTGCTCTGTGAAGATATAGACAGATGAGAATCAAGGAACACCAAGATTTGGCAGGACCACCAGAAACAAGGAAGAGGTAGGGAAAAATCTTTCCTTGGAGCCTTCAGAGGAAATGTGAAGGCCCTGGAAACACCTTGACCTTGGACTTCTGACCCCCAGAACTGAAAGAGAACACATTTCCAGTGCATTAGGCCTGCAAGTTTGTGATACTTTCCTACAATAGCCCTAGGAAATGAATGCACTCTCCAAGAATCTATGTCGCAGGGAAGGAACCAACTATATCCAGCAGGGCTTTCACCGAGGACCCCAAACTGGAGTGGCTTTGCCTTGGCAGGAGAGCTTGTTATTGTTGTGAAGTCTGCATCATGGAACCTTGTGGTGACCTTGAACAGCTGACACCGAGTAGGAAGGGAAGGTGGGGGGACAGCACTAAATAATAAGAAAGGTGTGCAGGAGACTGGCTGCTGCTGCTGCGTCGCTTCACTCGTGTCCGACTCTGCGCGACCCCACAGACAGCAGCCCACCAGGCTCCCATCCCTGGGATTCTCCAGGAAAGAGCACTGGAGTGGGTTGCCATCTCTTTCTCCAATGCATGAAAGTGAAAAGTGAAAGTGAAGTCGCTCAGTCGTATCTGACTCTTAGCGACCCTGTGGATGCCAGCCCACCAGGCTCCTCTGCCCATGGGATTTTCCAGGCAAGCGTACTGGAGTGGGGTGCCATCTCCTTTTCCAGAAGACTGGCTAGGGGCCCAAGTTCAGGTTTAAAGTCACCTGATGAGGACCACAGCAAGAAGCTGAGGTCACGCTGGCCAGATTCCTTGGGCAGGGGATGGAGCGGAGGAGGGCCAGGCGGGCCTGGGACAGCAGCAGCTTCTGACTCTTGCTGTAGTTATTGGCTGCACATAAGACATGGGTGGAGAAGCCTTGGTTAATGGACCAAAGATGAAGCAGAGAGAATTCTAAAATTGCCTAAACGTCTAATTCCACCCCAGCAAGTCTCCTTTCTAAGTATTTGGCCGCCTCTTGTTTTCTCCCTGTAAACTTACTTTCAAACCAAACCTCAAACAAGGCTACAATTTAAGTCCTTCCAAATAATCCTTAAGTGATGTACAGTTTGGGAAAATACCATCATGAAACTCACATTTCTTCGATTTGTATGTTCTGGGCAATGTGAATAAGACATTAAAGGACAGTGACCACAAAAACCTCACTAATTCAGAGGAATTGTCTGAAGGAACTTCTGACTGAATGGTGAGAGATTGGATCTAGAAAATATTTTTAAAACCATCCCACTTTATGGATACTTCCTACAAGGATGGGTATTAACCAGAAGGAGACTGGCATTCAGTTAAGGAGTGGCCCTCGGAGGATGAGGTTTAATGAATAGATAAGAATGGTTTGTAATTAGTCCACCATTTGTTTGTATTGCAAAGGGTGCTTGTGAAGGGCTTGAGGATGCTTGAAAAGAGTGTGTGTTCTTAAGTAGTTGGAATATTTCACCCAGAAATGTGTTTATACAACTAATTTGTTTGGTACAGCTATTGCCTCAGCCTCTTGTCTGCTTATCCCAATTTTCACATGAGAGATGGGCATGGTAATGAGGTCTCACTTGGTTAATAAATCAGAATGAGAAGACAGAGGGAGGGTGCTTTCCAGGGAGGAGGCTGAGACATGGCACATTGGCTTGCTATGGATACAGTGCCCCTCCGTGAACTGACCATCACATGTCCTGTTGGCTGGTGTCGATCACAGACAACACCTATTTAGTCTTCAGGATCCTGAGTCAACATCCTCTCCAAGGGTGAATGTACCTTCTGCTTTAATCTTGTGAAAAATGAATGCTCAATTTAAGGTCAGAAGATTTGTTCTTGAGTTTTAATTCTATTACCAGCTGTATGTCTCTTGGTGTATATACTATTTAGTCCCTCTTTGTTCTCTTCAGCTAGATGGGAATATTTAATGAGATAACATGTATGCTCTCCATAAACCATAAATCATGTCCGGATTTAAGAAACCATGATTATCCCATCATTAACAAGCAGACCCAACAGATACAATGTTTCAGTGATTCAAAGTCTAAGGATTGTGTTTAAAGTTCTGGAATTCAAAGAGAAGTGTTTGCTTTATGGGCCAGACAGACCTAGTTTGAGTCCCAGTTTTATTTCCCAATAATGTGTTTTTGCTATGATGTTGAGCCCTTAATTATGTATATGTCAAGTGGAGATGGGAAATAAGTGCTTAACAAAGCTGTACAGTGCTTCACACAGTGACTACCACATAAGTGCTTAATAAATACTAGTCAACATATTATAGCCCTAATAAATTCTTGAAGCCCTTAAGGAGACAGGCATAAGGATGTTCACTGTAGCATTGTTTGCAGTGGCAAAATGGCATAGGCGATCTGGCTGGCTGTCCCTGGTAAAATCGACAAAGGGTGGCAGGAGGAATAAGCCATGAGACACCAAAGAGCAGTTTTGAAACCAACAGGTCAATGTACACCTGAAAGTACATCCCGAAACACTAGTAAAAAGAGAGAAAAATAGAACACAGTTTAAAATGCATTTATGTAGATAAGAATACATGCATAGGGAACAATATCCATGTTACAATAATTCATTGGATTCACAGTGATCATGGATGAAGAGAAATGAGAATGAAAGGGAAAGAATGAATGAATGAATAGTTGAATGACAAGGGGGAAGTGATGTGCCATACGCACATTACAGAGAAAGATCAACTTGGCCTTCCACTCTCGAAGCACGATTGAAAAATAAAATACAATACATTAGACTTACTAATTACTCTAATTATTATAATACCTGGAGACTCCAGTTCCCTGGGAATAGAAAAAAAAAAAAAGAAAGAAAGACACTCCTTATATTAATTTCCTAAGGCTGCTGTAACAAATTTCCACAAATGGGTTGCTTAAAACAACAGAAATGGACACTCTCACAGTTATGAAGGCCAGAAATCAGATGTTGGCCAGATGGTGTTCCTTCTGCAGGTTTTAGAGAGTCTCAGTCCTTTGATCCCGCCAATTTCTGCTGTCTCTGGGCCTCCCTTGACATGTGGCCACATCACTCCACTACTTGCTATCCACTTGGCCATTTATTGTTGCCTTCTTCCCCTCTGTCTCAAATCTCCTTCTGACTCTGGATTATAAGCACACATTATTTAGGGGCCATCTAGATAATCCACAGGCTTCCCCAGTGCCTCAGAGGTAAAGAATCTGCCTGCAATGCAGGATACCCAGGTTTGATCCCTGGGTTGGGAAGATCCCCTGGAGAACGAAATGGCAACCTACTCCAGTATTCTTACCTGGAAAATCCCATGGACGGAGGAGCCTGGCAGGCTACAGTCCATGGGTTCACAAAAGAGTCAGATACAATTTAGTGACTAAACATACTATAATCCAGGATAACCTCATTTTAAAATCCTTAAATTAGCTACATCTATTACACCTACAAAGATCCCTTTTTTTTTTTTTCAAGTAAGGTTACATTCACAAGTTCTGGGAATTAGGACCAGGGCATATTTTTGGTGGGTCAGAGGACATCGTTCAGCCTTCCACACTCCCTAACAGGGTCTCAAACGGTAGCAAGTTGAGCCCCCACTGCCTATAAGAAAAGGAGATTTGATCTCTCCCTCCCATTTGAGTCCATCATCTATGGAATGCTCAGGAAACCCCCAGAGAAGCTGTGTGCCAGTAAGAACAAACCAGGTTCCTCTCCCCAGGCTCCTGAAGACAGACAATTCAGGAATTCCTGGCTGCCCCTTGTATATGCTGGAGTGCCCACAAGACTGTGCCACAAGGAAACCCAGGCCCTCCAAGATTCATAATAGCTCCAGTGACGGCCACGGTGCTGGCTGTCACCTCCAACATCCGATGACCTAAGAAGTCCCGAAGACAACCTGATTCCCACTGCTGCCCCAACACAACCTCACCTGATGCTTGCCTTCTGTCCGCCCTCCACTGTCCCCTTCCCAGCTCCTTGCAAGTCCCTTCACGGTTCTTAATCCTGTTCCAAATATATATGCATATGTTATTATCATCGTTAGGGTTAACATCGCTTTGCTTGCTTGCTTCACTTCAGTCATGTCTGACTCTTTGAAACTCTATGGACTTGTAGACAGTCAGGCTCCTCTGTCCATGGGATTTCCCAAGCAAGAATACTGGATTAGGATCATTGTTCAGTCGCTAAGTCATGTCCAGCTCTTTGTGACCCTATGAACCACAAACTTCTCTGTCCATCACTATCTCCCTGCATTTTCTCAAACTCATGTCCATTGAGTCACTGTTGCCATCTAGCCATCTCATCCTCCATCGCCCTCTTCTCTTCCCCTCAATCTTTCCCAGCAACAAGGTCTTTTCCAATGAGTCAGCTCTTCACATCAGGTGGTCAAAGAAAGGTTCAGTTCAGTTCAGTTCAGTCGCTCAGTCGTGACCAACTCTTTGCGACCCCATGAATCGCAGCATGCCAGGCCTCCCTGTCCATCACCAACTCCCGGAGTTCACTCAGACTCACGTCCATTGAGTCAGTGATGCCATCCAGCCATCTCATCCTTTGTCGTCCCCTTCCCCTCCTGCCCCCAATCCCTCCCAGCATCAGAGTCTTTTCCAATGAGTCAACTCTTCGCATGAGGTGGCCAAAGTATGGAGTCTCAGCTTTAGCATCATTCCTTCCAAAGAAGGGTTACAGTTAGATAAAGCTCCATGAGGACAGAGAAATAGAGAGCATCTGCTTTACACAACACTGCATCAGAAGTTAGCCCCATGCTCAGCACATTTTTTTTTTTTTCAAGAAAGCCGTAGTTTCTCTTGAGTAATACATTGAAACTTTATTTCTAATTTTATTTTTATTTTCTTTGGCTCACTTCATTTTTTATGTCTCTTTTATATCTCCTTTCCCTCAAGATTTGCTTGTTTGTTTGTTTCTGTCTTTGACATTAGAGAATTTCTTAGGAGATTTGGAGACCTTTGTTGCTCCATTTATATGTGTGTGTGTGTGTGTGTGTGTGTGTGTGTGTGTGTGATGTTGCTCAGTATGTCCAACTCTTTGCAACCCCATGGACTGTAGCTCTCCAGATTCCTCTGTCCATGGGATTCTCCAAGCAAGAATATTGAAATGAGTTGTCATTCCCTTATTGAGGGGATCTTCCCAACCCAGGGATCGAACCCAGGTCTCCTGCATTGCAGGGAGATTCTTTACTGTCTAAGCCACCAGGAAAGCCCACATATTTAACAACGGTGCTCTGAAAAGTTGATTGAGTCACTGGACGTGCATAAACGGGGCTTATCATCTCTCGGCCTTCACTGTGTGGCAATCCTCAGATGTCATGAACAGTTTGGCAAAGATCAGTCCTCAAATGTCCTACCTAGTGCAGAGGAATTGGGGTTTCAGTGGGATTAGAGGGAAAATATTGTCCAGGTTATAACTCTGTGAGTAATCTTTCACTTACTTACCTTCTTCCCTTCTCTTCAACATGGTACCTGACCCTTGTGTCTGGAATTTCAAAATCCTGGGCTCCCCTGATTCCACCTTTCTAAAGGATAAACGTGTCTTCTTTGAAGGTGAGTGGGAGAGAAAAATCTGGCTACATAGAATAGGAAAAAAGATCTAAACACATTACTACTATTTACTCAGCTATGGCCCGAGTCCAAATTTCAGACCACTCTGCACTCTGACATTCAGAGAAAAATAGTCCCGCACATATCTTTCATTTCGTCCTTCTTGCAGCAACAATGTGCTTGTTTTTTATTATCACTTCCCTGCAGAAAGTAAGGTTCTACCTCACTGTGCTTTAACAGTGGTCTACCATGTTCCATGTTTTAACACATCTGATTTGCTGTGAATGACTTCTAATTCTGTTTATACTTTGACTTTATATTGATGTTTTTAATGCTGCTTTCTCTCTCACTTTATTGGTTTTCAGTCAAGAAGCAGAAAAGAAATGTATGTTTACAACCCATCATGTTTAAACATAATTCAGTAACAAAATCTCTATACTCATCAACTTCATTCTTTTGATCATGGAAAGAATGAAGAAGCAGAATTATTGCAATAGGAATTCCAAACAGCAAACCAACCACACAGTTGATCACAAAGAGCTTTATAATTTTAAAAACAGTGATTATGAAATATTTTGTATTATACAAAAAGCAAGGGCATTTACTTGTTAACAAAGCATTTTAAAGAATAAATCTTTATTCACATTCTCCAAGATATACAAAAAACCTAAACGTCCACTGATAGATTATGCATAAAAAATATGATCGATGCATATAATGGAATACTACTCAGTCTTATAAAAGAAGAAAATTCTTCCATTTGCAACAATATGCATGGACCTAGATGATGTTATACTAAGTGAAATAAACCAGAGAAAGGACAAATTCTATATGATCACACTATTTTTAAGAATATAAAATATTAAACTAATAGGACAGGAGAGTGGGTGAATATTTTTACCAGGATCTGTGAAGTGAAAGAAATGGAGAAGTGCCTAAAAGGTCAGAGTTTCAGTCATGCACGATGGATACATCCCGGGGAATAGCATACGGTCTATATTAATGCTGTATTGGATACGTAAATGTTTTTCTATGAGTGTAAATCTTAAGTTAACTGAAAAGAAAAACAATAATATTTAAAAATTAGTTCAAATTCAGTTTCTCAGTTGTGTCTGACTCTTTGCAACCCCATGGACTCTCAAGAGTTTTCTTCAACACCACAGCTCAAAAGCATCAATTCTTTGCTGCCCAGCTTTCTTCATAGTCCAACTCTCACATCTATTCATGACTACTGGAAAAATCATAGCCTTGACTAGACAGACCTTTGTCAGCAACGTAATGTCTCTACTTTTTTTAACACACTGTCTAGGTTGGTCATAGCTTTCTCCCAAGGAGCAAGCATCTTTTAATTTCATGGCTGCAGTCACCACCTGTGGTGATTTTCGAGCCCAAGAAAATCAAGTCTGTCACTGTTTTATTTATTTATTTATTTTTATATTTAAAAATATTTTAATTAATTTTTTAAAATAAAAGGGTGGTAGGAAGTTTTGGAAGTGACAGGCAACTTGATTTTGGTGATGTTTCATGGTTCTATACTTATCTCCAAACTGATCAAGTTGTATACACTAAATATGTACACCCTTTTGAATACAAGAAATACTTTAATGAAGTGGCTAAAAACAAGAAGAGATGTTCCATGTTATTAAATGAAAAATTTATCTTCTCAGGTTACCTTGAATAATGTTCAATTGTTAGCATGAGTCATCTCAGTTTACCATGTAGAAATGGCTACCAAAGACTGTTATATATATTTGTCTATCTATTTCATCCATTTGTGTGTACATCTTTATGTAGGTATGTGTTTATATATATATATATGATATTTATGGGTGTATGTATTTGTATATCGTATAATGTATATTATATATAGTCAAAGCTGTGGTTTTTCCAGCTGTCATGTATGGACGTGAGAGGTGGACCATAAAGAAGGCTGAGTGACAAAGAAATGATGCTTTTGAATATGGTGCTGCTGAAGACTCTTGAGAGTCCCTTGGACAACAAGGAGATCAAACCAGTCAATCCTAAAAGAAATCATCCCTGAATATTCACTGGAAGGAGTGATGCTGAAGCTGAAGCTCCAGTAGTTTGGCCACCTGATGGGAAGAGCCAACTCACTGGAAAAGACCCTGATGCTGGGAAAGATTATAGGCAGGAGGAAAATGGGGATCAGAGGATGAGATGGTTGGATGGCATCACTGACTCAATGGACATGAGTTTCAGCAAACTCCAGGAAATAGTTAAAGACAGGGAAGCCTGGAAGGCTGCAGTCCATGGGGTCACAAAGAGTTGGACATGACTTGGTAACTGAACACAACAATACAAATAAGTGTATATTTATATTTATATGTTTTCTGCTTCTTCCATGGAAAGCAAATACCAAGAACAGACAATTTTATGAAATTCACGCTTATACTCTGCTTCCCTGAACTCAGTCCTAAGAAGGCAGAAGATGTATGACAACAGAAATGATTCAGTTAAGATATAAATTTCCATCTTTGGTGTGCTAACTCATTTCATGCTTAAACCATTGGTATTCAAGATGTTTTAGAAATGTGACCAGTGAGTGCTGATAAAGATCAAAGGTCCTCTTTTCTTGACACTTAATTTAATAACCAGATTAGATGAAAATTAAGAAATTCATCTTATTTCTCAGGTTACCTTGGGTAATGTTCATTTGTTAGCATGAGTCATCTTAGTTTATCATGTAGAAATGGTTACTGGTGTGGGTAGTTATTTCCTTTTCTAGGGTATTTTCCCAATTCAGGGATTGAACCCAGGTCTCCCACATTGCAGGCAGATTCTTTACCATCTGAGCCACCAGGGAAGCCTGCGAATACTGGAGTAGGTAGCCTATTCCTTCTCCAGGGGATCTTCTTGACCCAAGAATCAAACCAGGGTCTTCTGCCTTGTAGGCAGATTCTTTATCAGCTGAGCTATCAGGGAAGTCCCTGAATGGCTACCAAAGAATGTTAAATGTATATAAATATATATATATATATTTATATTTATGCATCTATCTATTTTCATCCTTCTGTGTGTGTATGTTTATAGAGATTATGTATATATGTGTGTGTATGCATATATTTGTATGTATGTAGGTGATTGCAGCCATAAAATTAAAAGATGCTTACTCCTTGGAAGGAAAGTTATGACCAACCTAGATAGCATATTCAAAAGCAGAGACATTACTTTGTCAACAAAGGTCCGTCTAGTCAAGGCTATGGTTTTTCCAGTGGTCATGTATGGATGTGAGAGTTGGACTGTGAAGAAGGCTGAGTACCGAAGAATTGATGCTTTTGAACTCTGGTGTTGGAGAAGACTCTTGAGAGTCCCTTGGACTGCAAGGAGATCCAACCAGTCCATTCTAAAGGAGATCAGTCCTGGGTGTTCTTTGGAAGGATTGATGCTAGAGCCGAAACTCCAATACTTTGGCCACCTTGTGCAAAGAGTTGACTCATTGGAAAAGACTCTGATGCTGGGAGGGATTGGGGGCAGGAGGAGAAGGGGACGACCGAGGATGAGATGGCTGGACGGCATCACCAACTCAATGGACATGAGTCTGAGTGAACTCCGGGAGTTGGTGAGGGACAGGGAGGCTTGGCGTGCTGCAATTCATGGGGTCGCAAAGAGTCGGACACGACTGAGCAACTGAACTGAACTGAACTGATATACGGTCAAAGTTATGAAACAGAAAGTCACTCAGTCACGTCCGACTCTTTGTGACCTTGTGGACTATACAGTCCATGCAATTCTCCAGGCCAGATACTGGAGTGGCTAGCCTTTCCCTTCTCCAGGAGATCTTCCCAACCCAGGGATTGAACCCAGGTCTCCTACATTGCAGGCCTACTCTTAACCAGCTGAGCTACAAGGATAGTTTGGTTTAATACTTGGCCACTGAAGACACTTAAAGACAGAATCCATTTCCAGGGCCTTACAGTGAACATGAATTTGAGCAAACTCTGGGAGATGGTGGAGGATAGAGGAGTCTGGCATGCTGCAGTCCATGGGGTCACAAAGAGTTAGACACAACTTAGTGACTGACCAACAACAGCAAACAAACTTGTAAGCATCTTTCTCCTGCCATTGCTTCTTTTTCTTCATTTATGTCTCACAACAGCGTGTGAGTTCTGGAGTTCTATTTAAAGTTTCTGTCTCTCATTTAGTTGTTACTCAATATGTATTTTTCAAGTGTCTTTCAGTCAGGCATGGGTGCAGGTACTAAAATTGTAATTATGAACAAAATAAAACCCTTTTCTTAATTAAGATGTAGTATTGCAAAAGTAGGAGACCCTGGTTTGTTTCCTGGGTCAGGAAGATCCACTGGAGAGGGGATAGGCTGTCCACTCCAGTGTTATTAGGCTTCCCTTGTGGCTTAGCTGGTAAAGAATCTGCCTGCAAGCGGGAGACCTGGGTTCGATCCCTGGGTTGGGAAGATCCCTTGGAGAAGGGAAAGGCTACCCACTCCAGTATTCTGGCCTGGAGAACTCCATGGACTGGAAGAATCAGACACATCTGAGCGACTTTCACTTCACTTCTTTGCAAAAGCAAAACTTTCAAAACTCGCTGTATTTTTATATTGAATCAAAAACAAAAGATTTAAAAATCAAGCAAAAACAAAAGCAAGTAATGTTGAAAATTAGAAAAAAAAAAAATACTGATGGAAACCAGTACTGTATTTTAAGAGGAGAGCAATTCAAAACTGATACTTGATCAGAAATTTGGTGCCAGCATTTCAAACACCTAACCTGATCATTCTGATAATTTTTAACCAAAGTAGTCTTGATAATAATATATATTTAAAGCAAAGTGCTCTCTCTCTCTTCCAAGCTCTCTCTCTCTCTCTCACACACAAAATACAAAATTTAAATAGACAGGTGTAGAGATAAAATCAAATATATAGACTTGTAGAATAAAAATTTTAAATTCATTCAAAATGAGAAATCTATTTTATTCTCTACTGGTAAAGAAAAAAAATCCATCTGCTTCAGTTTCATTATCTGATTCTCTTTCTATATATTAGAGGTCTATGAGTGCACTGATTTCATTAAAAGATGGTGTTTTCATGACCCTTTACTAAAAAGATTTGGTCTAGCATAATACTGCCCAACATTTTGCTTAAGTAGCTGAGGATGGTGTTTCCGGTGTGAACAGCAACAATGATCATGTGTTCCTTTTGCGTGCATGCTAAGTCGCTTCAGTTGCGTCAAACTCTGTGTGACCCTATGGACTTAAGCCCACCAGGCTCCTCTGTCCATGGGATTCTCCAGGCAAGAATATGGGAATGGGCTTCCATGCCCTCCTCCAGGGAATCTTTCTGATCTAGAGATCGAACCCACATCTCTCACCTCTCCTTCATTGGCAGGCAAGTTCTTTACCACCAGAGCCACCTGGAAAGCCTGCGTGTTCCCATAAGGAAATGAATTTTGACAACCCTTGTTAGCTGACAGATATGTAGTGTAATTGGGGGCTTCCCTGGTGGGTAAAGAATCCACCAGCAAAGCAGAAGACACAGGAGACATGCACAGCTGAGCAACTGAACAACAACAAAGATTTGAATATGTAAATATATATGCAGCTTACAACTGGAAAACAGCAGAAGCAAAAACAAAAGCTATATTTTTGGATGGAAATACAAAAGATGGCATTGATTTGAATGACTGCTGCCATCATTCAGGTCTTGTTGTTCAGTCGCTAAGTCATGTCGGAATCTTCATGACCTCATGGATTGCAGCATACAAGGCTTACCAGTCCTTCACTATCTCCCCGAGTTTCTCACGCTCACATCCATCGAGTCAGTGATGCTATCTAACTACCTTATCCTCTGTCACCCTCTTCTTCTTTTGCCTCCAATCTTTCCCAGCATTAGCATCTTTTCCAATGATTGCCTCTTTGGATCAGGTGGCCAAAGTATTGGAGCTTCAGCATCTGTCCCTCCAATAAATATTCGGAGTTGATTTTCTTTAGGTTGACTGCTTTGATCTCCTTGTATTCCAAAGGACTCTCAAGAGTCTTCTCTAGCACCAGAGTTCAAAAACATTGATTCTTTGTCACTCAGCCTTCTTTATGGTCCAACTCTCACATCCATACATGACTCCTGGAAAAACCATAGCTTTGACTATACAGACTTTTGTCAGCAGAATGATGTCTTTGCTTTTTAATACACTGTCTAGGTTTGTCATAGCTTTCCTTCCAAGGAGCAAGCATCTTTTAATCTCCAGGCTTTAGTCACTGTCCACTGTGATTCTGAAACCGAGAAAATAAAATCTATCACTACTTCCACTTTTTCCCCATCTATTTGCTATGAAGTGATGGGATCAGATGTCATAAGCTTAGTTTTTTGAATGTTGAGTTAATCAGCTTTTTCACTCCTCTCTTTCACCCTTATCAAGAGACTCTTTAGTTCTTCACTTTATATCATCAGTTAAGATCCACTCTGGAAAGCCCCATTCCAAGAACCTTCATTTTGCTCATCTGCAAAGTGAAACTAACAGTAAGTGCCTGTCTCACAAGAAAAGGTATACAATGGGAAAATATTTTCGAAAATACATGATATGAAATCACAAAGTGAGTAAGTTGTACAAGCTGCTAGAGCCAGATTTCCTTGAAATGAATCTCAGTGCAATCACTTCCTGGTTATGTGACCTTAAGCAAGTTACTTAACATCTCTGAGTCTCCCCCTCCTAACATACAAATGAGATTAAGTAAATTCACCCACATGGTAGCTATGTTAGGAAGACAAATTTGGGTGACATTTGTAAAGTATTTATAATAGTTTCAGCTACAGAATAAGCATTATATTCAAGTTTAATAAAGAAGTAAATTGCTCAATGATACACTTAGTTGTAGGATCTAAGTCTCTGCCCACACAAAATCTTCTTTAAAGTATATCATGTTGGAGTTACATACTTTAGTCCTTTTTGTTCCGTTTTATATACTATACATACATAAAGAATACAGCAAAAGTACCAATGATGTGAAGAATATAAAATTCACAATGGAAAAAGAATGTGTGTGCAAAGTAATAACAGGAAACAATTGCTTTGTTCTCTCTCTTTTTCAGACTGCCTTAAGTAGGTCTGCTCAAATCAATACTCTAGTTTGAATAATTTTTTCTGAACAAGGACAGATTTATAAGTGAAAGTATCTGGCATGTTAATTGAAAGGTCTTTATTACTGGTTGTCTATTCCTGTTAGCGGCCATCTTTTAAACTACGATGGCTGCCACTTAAATCAAGAATCAATTAGAAACATTAATAAAACAACCCTGTCAACTCCCATTAGACCCCAGCCAGACCTTTTTCTTCTCTATTAAGCAGGCAATTGCTAATCACTATTTTTATCAATATCTTAGGAACATCATCTGTAATTTACCTCCAGTAAATGAATAATATCAATTGGTTACCAGGTCTAAGTTGAAAGGACTCTCTCAGGGGGGAAATAAAGTCCATATTCTGTCACCTTCTGTTTGTAAAGAGAGAGAAACATTGGTGTCTTGGAAGAAAATAAACTTTTTTTTTCCCCCTAAGGGATACAGGATTGAGTATGTTCTAAGAAGCAAAAAAAAAAAAAAAAAAAAAAGGCAACAGGGTTTTGAGAGGAATATTTGGTAAAATAAGCAAAATAATGCTATTAAAAAAAAAAAAAAACAGAGGTAGAGTTAGTTTTCACATTGTCGCTCAGTCAAAAACATAAAATTGTTTGAACAAGCATCTACTTAAGAGAGGATTCTCATCTGGGACTACAGGATCTACTATGAGTGACAGATGTTTAAAGAGAAAATTGTGCCAAGTAGGGTCAGGTTCTCTAAGGGAAGACGTGCCTGCAGAGGTTAGCGGGTGTGAAGAGTGTAGGCTCCATCTAACCTGGGGGGGAATGACTAGGGTAAGGATTCATCCTTCCATTCTCCATTTGGTTGAGGTTGATGAGGGCTAGTTGGATGGGCAAAAACTTTGGCCCTAGATTAATCAGTTAGAGTCAGAAATGGTATGTAGATTATTTGATCCGACCATCTACTCTTTCTGTGAGTCCTTCCTTAATCACAATTCTGTTAGCTTTCCAGTTAAGGTCCTTCAGGGCACAAAACACCCCACTTCTAGAAGCAGCCCATGCCCACTTCTGGTAGTTTTAATCCTTACTAGAGTCTTATCTCTGTTGAATCAGAAAACATCTCTTCTGCTAGTTCCTGAGGTTCTGACGTCAGCCACGTGGGGTGTGGACTGTTTGCTGGTGCAGAGGAGTGGAAACAGATGAGAGTGGGAAAGCTAGAGTGCAAGTCTTAGTTTTACCACACAAATTAATGTTATGATCTGTGGTGTTTTACTTTCCTCAATGGGAAAATTCTCACTGGGAAAATAACTGTATGATTCATTGTCTGCAAGGAAGTAGCATAGTCATATTATAGAACTATAAGGGCTGTGAAAATAACTTTTAAATAGGCAAAGTTGTTGTTATCATCACTTTCTTTTTAGTACAGTAGTTCTTGAAATTCTTGACGAATTTTTGAAATTCTTAAAGGACCCCACCATCTTGTAATTTCTCTGGTTCTTCTCAAACTCTTGATTTCTCCTAACCATTCCCACATGACTGTGAAATGCATGAACTCTGAGAGTTTAGAGTTTTGTCTATAAAACCCCTTCTCTTAAATGAATGGACCCAAATACTAATATGTATCTGGTTTGTGTAGTTATGACTTGGATCATCTACCAGCTTCAACTAGGAATTTTTTTTTCTGATTGTTCACTGCTGGAATTCATGGACCCAATGACCCAAAACCATGATTTTGTATTTTAAAACACACACACCCAAAGCACAAAAGCTAAACTGAAAGCTTTGCTTCTGAAGGGTATGCTGAGTGGTACAGTGAAAAGAAACTGGTTACAGGAACCAGTGTAATGAATTAATTCTGAAAACCAGAACTGGAAGGAGCCACAGAGATCACCTAGGGTGTAGGTGTCAGTCTACCTTAGAGGAGACACATTACAACCTGCTTCAGACCAGCCTACGCATCGCTGTATATATTTATTTAACAAAAATAAATATTTTCTAAATATTAAAAGAATGGATAACCCAATGAGAAAAATGGGCAGAACATCTAAACAGATGAGAGATACTTATGGCCAAAAAGCACATGAAAAAATGTTCAACATCCCTAATTAAATATATACAAAAATGCAGATCAAAAATGCAGTGAGGTACCACCTCACTTCAGTCAGAATGGCCATCTCAAAAAGTCTACAAATAATAAACACTGGAAAGGGTGTGGGAAAAAAGGAACTCTCCTACACTATTCGTGGGAAGGTAAACTGGTACAAGTACTATGGAAAACAGTAGATCAATGTATAAATTGTGATCTATCCAGACATTGGAATATTATTCAGGGCTAAAATGAAATAAATGACCGACCCATAAAAATAGATGCAGGAAATTTAACTGCATATAACAGCTAAATGAAAAAAAGTCTATGGACTATGCATATGGAAATCTAAGTATATGATGTCTCGGAAAAGGGCAAAACTATGGAAACAATAAAAAATCTGTGGTTACCAGGGATCAAGGAGGAAGGGATGGATAGGCAGAGCACAGAGGATCTTTAGGACAGTGAAACTACTCTGCATGGTACCATAGTGGTGAACACATGTCACCATACATTGTCCAAATCCATAGAATGTACACCATCAAGAGTGAATTTTTAGAATATATTATGGACTCTGGGTGGTTATGATATGTCAATGCAGGTTCATCTGTGGTAATGAAGGTACCACTCTGGTGGGGTTGTTGACAATGAGGAAACTATGCACGTGTGGAAGCAGAGTACAAACTTTCCATTTAATTTTGCTCTGAACCTAAAACTGACCTAAAATCAAAAATTCTTAATAAAATTTTGAATTTATTATTTTTATTATTTATTATTTATTATTATTATTTTTTACTTTACAATATTGTATTGGTTTTCCCATGCATCAACATGAATCCACTGCGGGTGTACACATGTTCCCCATCCTGAACCCCCCCCCACCTCCCTCCTGGTACCATCTCTCTAGGTCATCCCAGTGCACCAGCCCCGAGCATCCTGTATCCTGCATCAGACCTGGACTGGTGATTTGTTTCTTATATGATATTATACATGTTTCCATGAATGTATATGTTCAGCCTTATTCCATAAGGATTTACTGAGTAGCTACCTATATGTGCTGTGCTTTGCTGTGCTTAGTCACTCAGCCATGTCTGACTCTTTGCGACCCCATGGACTGTAGCCCGCCAGGCTCCTCTGTCCATGGGGATTCGGAGTGGGTTGCCATGACCTCCTCTGGGGGATCTTCCCAACCCAGGGATCAAACAAGGGACAGTGATAAAATAAGACATGGTCTATTGCAGTCACAGAAGGCAATTCAAATGAGAGGGAACAAATGATCAATGCCAGTCCAACTGAGGCTCAAATTATGAATATTTCCTGTCTCTAATGACCATCGCAGTTGACAACAGAACTAGATTATTTTTCCATAATGGGTGGTCCCTCTGCTACTGGTCTTTCACACCATTGGATCATTCCCTCTGTGACAATGAGACTGAGGTTGTAGATGAAGTTGGCATACTAAGAACTATGTAGTATTAATTAAACAATTACTATTTGTTGGTCAGTGCTTCTCAGCATTAATATTGATTAACATATTTAATTTTTATAATGTCTTAGGAGGGAGGAATTCCCATTATTCTCCTACTTTATACATAAGGAAACTAAAGCTCTAAACAAGTAATGTTGTGAAGAATTGTGAAGCATCTGAGATTTTATCTTATCTACAAATTAGAGAGTACAATTGTCACAGCTTCAAGGTAGCTAGTAGACATGAGTTTTCTGGGACAAAGACACAAGATAGTTCTTAACTCACAGTTATGGGAACAGCCAGTGTCAGCTTTTCTTACCCTTGCTCCCTGAGTCTCAGTGCCCAAGGGCCATATGACCCCTGCACATGTGGTCAGTTGTTACAGGCAAAGACCCCTCAGCTTGGGAACCTGGTTATCTTGTGATGAGTAGTCAGCCAGCCAACCCTTTCCTCAGGATGGGAAACACTATTTCTATCTTCCAGGCTTGTTTGCTGCATGCCAAGATGCTTCAGTTGTGTCTGACTCTTTGCTACCCCACAGACTGTAGCCTGCCAGGGTTACAGAGCAGAATCCTCTGTCCATGGGATTCTTCAGCCAAGAATACTGGAGAGGGTTGCCATGCCTTCCTCCAGGGGATCTTCCCAAGCCAGGGATTGAACCCGTGTCTCTTACATCTCTTGTATTTACAGACCAATTCTTTACTACTAGTGCTACCCAGGAAGCCCAAGCTTGGTTGCTAGTTCAGAACACAGAATAGTCAGTGCCTTGCTCATTAGATGCATAGAAACACAAGAAACTCATAGAGAAAGGTCTCCTAACACAAGGCACTTACTTAAGATCACAAACGGCAAAGCTTGGGTTCCAGTTGGAGCATTCCATGGCCCCCATGCCTAACCACCGAGCTCCAGTTCCTCCCTAAGCCAACAGAGCATCTTGACAGATGTTAGTGGTTGAGTGGGAACTAATTCACAGCAGGAAAGCTTTCTAGGGCCCAGCATGTCAGGGCAGAAATCTAACCTGGAGCTCATCACCCAGTGGAGTAGAAAGCAGGGACTGGGGTTCAGCAGGCCAAAGAAGGGAGTCTAGAAGTGAGTTGGAATATAAAGAAACAGAAATTTCAACCCAGAAAGGTGAAAGCAAGGCATTGTAACCAAGAGGAGAGAGTGAGAGTGAGAGCAGAGCTGGGCAAACGTTTCAGTGGAGCCCTTGACTGCAAGCTCATTCTGACCTGCATGACTCCTGAAAGAACCTTTGTATTTCAAGGGTCAGGTCTGGCATGACCTCTGTGAAATCCAGGACTGTTTAAGGGTGAAAAGCCTTTCATTCCGAATGCTTCAGAGGGCACAGCTGACAACCGCCCTCAGTGAAACCCTGACTCCAGTGACTCTGGTTTGGGGGACAGCTCAGGGGGTCGTTTCAGTGGCAGGGGCTCCGTGTTTGACAAAGTTCTAATCTAGGTTAGGCCTCAATGCCGAGGGCTCTTTGCAGTAAAATCATCTCTTTATTAATGAGATCCAGCCCCATCTCTCTGATAGAAATGATGGGAAAAGGTGTCCCTTTGGTGCTATTCAAACGAATGGAAGAGAACGGTGGGTGTTTTTAAAACTCTCTCCCTATCATAGGAGGACAGAGCTCATTAGCGAGGGGAATGATTTTGCTGGGGAAAGGCTGTTACAATAAGAAAACATAACCTACTCAAGATGAACCAGATCCAAGTCAATTAGTCTGGAAAAAAAAAAGAGAGAGAGAGAGAGAGCAAGCAAGCTTCAAAAATACCACCTCTTTCCTTCCATTCATTTGAATAACAGCAAGGGGACATTTTAGTTTTTTTAATCATTTTTTATACTTAAATCAGTCTGGATCTCATTAATATAGGAATGATCTCACTTAAAAGACCTAGTGTTAAACTCCTGTTCAGCTGAGATTAACCGAATCAAACATGATTTGACCAAAAAGGAAAAGTCTAAAGTATTGTATCTATCTCTAATACATTGCAATCTGCCTTTAAAAATAAAAAAGGTACACACATTTCTTATTCAGCTTCTTTTGATGTATCTGGAATATATTTTTGTAGGTAAACTGGTATTGAAATTGCAGTGAAATATGGTTAGCCACTGGAAATCGCCTGAATATAGGAGATTCAAATAATGTGCATACATTTGAGAAGGACAGTATGGCAGATGAGGTCAACCATGAAAAGTGAAAGTGAAAATCGTGCCTGACTCTGTGACCCCATGGACTGTACAGTCCACGAATTCTCCAAGTCAGAATACTGGAGTGGGGAGCCTTTCCCTTCTCCAGGGGGTCTTACCAACCCAGGGATTGAATCTAGGTCTCCCGCCTTGTAGGCGGATTCTTTACCAGCTGAGCCACAAGGGAAGTCCAAGAATACTGGAGTGGGTAGCCTGTCGCTTCTCCAG
Organism: Oryx dammah; assembly: GCF_014754425.2. Classification (NCBI taxonomy): domain Eukaryota; kingdom Metazoa; phylum Chordata; class Mammalia; order Artiodactyla; family Bovidae; genus Oryx; species Oryx dammah. Next base: position 6,538,989 of record NW_024070200.1, on the reverse strand, counting down.
CAGATCTTCCTAACCCAGAAATTGAACCAGGGTCTCCTGCATTGCAGGCAGATTTTTTACCAACTGGGCTATCAGGGTCAATGACAGGGAAAATATATTTTCCGTTCATTTATATTTTCCTAGGATCTGCCAAGGGTCTTCATCATATTAATCTGACTGAGCCACAATTTCTATCAGTTGTCAGATAAATATATTCAATTTATAAGTTTCTAAACCTCAGCATTATCGACTTTTGCAACCCAAATGTGTGAGCCCCTTTGCTCTGGGACTGCCCTGTGTCTTAAAGGATGTTTAGCAGCCTCCTTAGGGGGATGCTAGCAGCCCCCTCCCACCAACTATGACAACCAAAACTGTCTCCAGACACGGACAAATGCCCTGAAGGGGACAAAATCACATTCACTCCCATTGATAACCACTTATTTAAGACAATCTTGGCAAAAAGGCAAAGAAAGAGTAATATATATAGCAATCCTTATGCTCTGATTGAATTTATCATCCTGGATTTTACCAGAAGTTTCTGTTGAAGACCTTGATTTCCTCTGTTACCGGATCCAAGCTCACTCTGCTCTCCCCAAGGCAGGCCAATGGATCCGAGAGACGAGGTGTTGAGGCAAGGAATACAACTATATTTGGAAAGACTGCAGACCGAGATTGCAGACTAATGTCTCTAAACAACCATCTTATTGGCATCTAGATGCCAGGTTCTTTTATAGAACAGAGATGGGAGGAGGTGAGGAAACAAAGTAGAAGGCCATTCATCTTGCAAATAACTCCTAGAATGGCAGGGTTCAGGCAAGGGATGTGTTAATTTCTTCCCAAAAGCAACGAAAAGCAAGTCAAAGAAACAGTTCCAACATGGAGTCAGAATTGGCTTCTCCCTGCAACACTTTCTTGTCCCATCCTGTATGCCACAGAAGTCTGCTCTCTCTCTCTCTTCACTCCATGGTAATTTAAGTAAAGGATTCTTCACCAGCTTTGGTTAGGTCCTTGCAGAGGGGGTTGGCAGGCATCCTGAGGTCACACATTTTCACAGAGAAAGCCACATGTGACAAAGGACAGAGCCTTTGCAAACAGCCATAGCAAAGTTTAATTCTTGGCTGTGTTACTTCCTAAGTATAAAGTCTTTGGTGAATGCTTAATGTCTTGGAGAGTAAATGGAGCTGCTGGCAAAGATGCATTCATGGCAGAGAAACAGAGAAAGAAGAAATACCCTGGATTCTCCCTTGCACCTATCTCCAGTTCTCTTGCCTGGGTCCCTAATGATCACACTTGGGCAGAAACCCAGTGACAAAGAAGGAGTCTGGAGGAAGACCCCCAAGACCTAAAAAGATCAGAGTGAGGAATGGGTCTGAGAGTAACAAGACTAGGAGGTACATTCACACCCAGTCACATGGAGAAACTCATTCTATGTTAATTGCTTCTTTCTATGGTGGTTCTCCGGGTTTTTCTGAGTTAGAAACTGCTGTTTATAGTTGAGTGAAATATACAGTCTGGAATCAAACTTGGCAGTCACTAGCATCCTTTCTCACTGGCCTAAGACATCTAGAACCAGAACCAGATTCAAGAGAGTCTAGAGCTGATGGTAATGGAGAAGGGGCCAGGCTAGCATGAGGCTCTAGGGCAGAGATTAGCAAACTTTCCCCATACAGGACCAGCAAGTAAGTATTTTAGGCTCTGCAGGCCCTACCATCTCTGTTGAAACAATCTGTTCTCCTTTGTTGTTGTTCAGTTGCTAAGTTGTGTCCCACTCTTTGCAACCCCATAGACTGCATCACACCTGGCTTCCGTGTCTTCTACTATCTCCCAGAGTTTGCGCAAATGCATATCCATTGTGTGGGTGATTGCCATGCAACCATCTCATCCTCTGTCACCCTCTTCTCCTCCTGCCTTCAATCTTCCCCTCATCAGGGTCTTTTCCAGTGAACTGGCTCTTCATGTCAGGTAGCCAAAGTATTGGAGTTTCAACTTTAGCATTAGTCTTTCCAGTAAATATTCAGGGTTGATTCCCTTTAGGATTGACTGGTTTCATCTCCCTGCAGTCCAAGCGATTCTCGAGTCTTCTCCAGCACCACAATTCAAAAACATCAATTCTTTGGCACTCAGACTTTTTTATGGTCCAACTGTCACATCCATACATGACTGCTGGAAAAACCACAACTCTGACTATATGCAATCTAGGTTTATCATAGCTTTCCTTCCAAGGAGCAAGTGTCCTTTAAGCTCTTGACTTTAATCACTGTCCACAGTAATTCTGGAGCCCAGGAAAATAAAATCTGTCACTGTTTTCCATTTTTCCCCTTTTTATTTGCCATGAAGTGATGGGACCGGCCAGATGCCATGATCTTAGTTTTTTAATGTCGCATTTCAACCCACCTTTCACCCTCATCAAGAGGTCCTTCAATTCTGCTGGGATAGTATAAAAGCAGCTGTAGACAATCGATAACCAAATGGATATAGCTATGTTCCTGTGAAACTTTATTTATAAAAAACAGTGGGCTCGACTTGCCTCTCAGGCTGCAATTTGCCAAACCCTACTCTAGGGCTGAACAATGTGTCCATATCTTTCTGAGGACAGTAGCTCTATCTGATCGTCCTGCCTGAAGAAATTCATCAGCTTGCAACCATCGTTTGGAGAAAGGTGGTGGTTGTTTCAAGCTGATGAAGCACTTTTTTTTTGTCTAATGGTTCATGTTTATTGTAAACATAAGTGTTATATTATTCACACTTAAAAATATACCACTGACCAGGTGATTATTAAAAATGATTTAAATTGACAGACCTAATTACACAGGAAGGAAATCATTTTCCACAGGGTGTGTGTTTCTTCTCTTGCAGAAAAGCACATCAGTTTCTTTGGCGAATTCACAAGCAGGCATTCTGACACTCTTAGTATTCATGCATGCTACTAATGGATTTACAATTGCAAATCAGCCTTATACTGGAGCTGGGGATATTTTAGACTGTGTTTATTGTATCTCTGATGCGTCTACACACACGTGTGATGATCACTGTTTCTTCTCCCAGAACAATTAGCAGCAGGCCAACCTCCCATTGTTGGAGACAGGGCAGGATCTCTGATGGGAAAAAGGACATGGGCTCACATCTCACTCTTCCTCCACAGCATCCCTTGTCTTTGCAGTGAGGAAGCTGCTTTCTCTCATGGAAATACACAAGGTACAGCTTCCCCATAGGTCTGTCTCCTCTCAGGGTGTTTCAGGAAATCTACACACACCTGGACCAGGCACCAGCAGGACTTAAAACGTAAGAGAAGCTCACAGATGCACTTGGTGCATGGGTGTTGAGTCCTACTGCACATACCCCTTGCTAGCTCCCAGCTTCCATGTCTCAGAGACTATTGTTTCCTGCTCTTGGGCCTCCCCTGGGGCCCATCCCAGCTTCTCTACCAAGAAACGATACTGGGCACCTCTCTAATATGGCCTTATTCAGGCGGGCCAATGCAGCCTGGAGGTAAGCTGTGAGTTTATTCCAGCTCTGCACTCATTTGCCCCATAACCTTGGCTGAATCACTGACTGCTGGTGCCTCTGTTTCCTCATTGGTGAAATGGGGATGATGACATCTGGTTTGAGTTGAATTGTGTCCCCCTAAAATTCACATCTTAAAACCCTAACCCCAGCATCTCAGAATGTGATTGTCTTTGGAGATTGTTGTTGCTCAGTTGCTCGTCGTGTCCAACTCTCTACGACGCCATGGACGGCAGCATGCCAGGTGTCCCTGTCTTTCACCATCTCCCAGAGTTTGCTCAAATTCATGTCCAGTGAGCCAATGATACCACTCAACAATCTTATCCTCTGCTGCCTCCATCTCCTCTTGCCCTCAGTCTTTCCCAGCATCAGGAAAGTCAGCTCTTCACATCAGGTGGCCAAAGTATTAAAGCTTCAGCATCAGTCCTTCCCATGAATATTCAGAGTGTATTTCCTTTAGGATTGACTGGTTTGGTCCCCTTTAAGTCCAAGGAACCCTTAAGAGTACGCTATAGCACCACAATTGTTGTAGAATTGGTCATTCATGTCTGACTCTTTGTGACCCCATGGACTGCAGCACTCCAGTCTTCCCTGTCCATCACCAGCTCCTGGAGTCTACCCAAACTCGTGTCCATTGAGTTAGTGATGCCATCCAAGCATTTCATCCTCTGTCACCCCCTTCTCCTCCTGCCTTCAATCTTTCCCAGCATCACAGTCTTTTCAAATGAGTCAGTTCTTTGCATCAGGGGACCAAAGGATTGGAACTTTAGCATCAGTCCTTCCAATGAATATTCAGGGTTGATTTCCTTTAGAATTGACTGGTTTGATCTCCTTTCAGTCCAAGGGACTCAAGAGTTTTCTCCAACACCACAGTTCAAAAGCATCAATTCTTTGGTGTTTAGCTTTCTTTACAGTCCAATTCTCACATCCATACATGACTACTAGAAAAACGATAGCTTTGATTAGACAGACCTTTGTTGGTTAAGTAATGTTTCTGCTTTTTAATATGCTGTCTAGTTTGGTCATAGCTTTTCTTCCAAGGAACAAGTGTCTTTTAATTTCATAGCCGCAGTCACCATCTGCAGTGATTTTGGAGCCCAAGAAAATAAAGTCTCTCACTATTTCCATTGTTTTCCCATCTATTTGCCATGAAGTGATGGGACCAGATGCCAAGATCTTAGTTTTTTGAATGTTGAGTTTTAAGCCAGTTTTTTCACTCTCCTCTTTCACTTTCATCAAGAGTCTCCTGGGTTACTCTTCACTTTCTGCCATAAGGGTGGGGTCATGTGCATATCTGAGGTTAGTGATATTTCTCCTGGCAATCTTGGTTCTGGCTTGTGCTTCTTCCAGCCCAGCATTTAGCATGATGTACCCTGCATATAAGTTAAATAAAGAGGGTGACAATGTAAAGCACCACAACAGTGTCGTTCAAAAGGTAGTTAAAGTAAAATGACCTCATTAGGGTGGGTCCTAATCCAGTCTGACTGATGTCCTTACAGGAAGAGATTAGGGCATAGTCAGGAAGAGAGGGGTGACCCTGTGAAGACAACAGAGAGAAGGCTGTCCTCTATAAGCCAAAGAGAAAGGTCTTGGTAGGAGCCCATCCTTCCAGCACCTTGGTCTTGGATTTCCAACCACCAGAACTTTAAGGAAATAAATTTCTGTTGTTTAAGCCTCCTCATCTGTGATATTTTGTAATGGTAATTAAAAGACACTTACTCCTTGGAAGGAAAGTTATGACCAACCTAGATAGCATATTCAAAAGCAGAGACATTACTTTGTCAACAAAGGTCCGTCTAGCCAAGGCTATGGTTTTTCCAGTGGTCATGTATGGATGTGAGAGTTGGACTGTGAAGAAAGCTGAGTACCGAAGAATTGATGCTTTTGAACTGTGGTGTTGGAGAAGACTCTTGAGAGTCCCTCGGACTGCAAGGAGATCCAACCAGTCCATTCTGAGGGAGATCAACCCTGGGATTTCTTTGGAAGGAATGATGCTAGAGCTGAAACTCCAGTACTTTGGCCACCTCATGCGAAGAGTTGACTCATTGGAAAAGACTTTGATGCTGGGAGGGATTGGGGGCAGGAGGAGAAGGGGACGACAGAGGATGAGATGGCTTGATGGCATCACTGACTCGATGGACGCGAGTCTGAGTGAACTCCAGGAGTTGGTGATGGACAAGGAGGCCTGGCGTGCTGCGACTCATGGGGTCACAAAGAGTCGGACATGACTGAGTGACTGAACTGAACTGAACTGAGGCCTAGTAAACTAATACAACACCCAGTTTACAGGACTGACCCAAAGATCAGAGCATGCAAAACACAGATGGTGAACTGCTGCTTTCCTTTGAGTTACTTTTCATATGAAGACTCTTGCAAACTTTGAGAAGATTACGTGTGTTTAGTGGGGAGCAGGGATGAGCAAGGTAACCCATGCACAGGATGGTCATGCCCTTTCTGGTTAAATACCTTCAGAGACAGCACACTCACTTATGATGTAGCGTTCCCGAGCTGAGCAGATTCCACTGTTAGAGAGTCCTTTACTAGTCTAAGTTATACTGATTCTCTTTATCTCTCTTCTGCTGGAACTTACGAAATAAGTGAGGTAGTTGAATGTAACAATAGGCGCCCCTGAGTTTATTTTCTCGAGGTTAAAGGAGACCTGATCTTTAACTGAATCTTGTGTGTATGTGCTCAGTTATATCCAACACTTTGGTACCACATGGACTGCAGCCTGCTGGGCTCCTCTGTCTGTGGGATTTTTCAAGAATCCTGGCATGGGCTGTCATTTCCTTCTCCAGGGGATCTTCCTGACCCAGGGACTGAACCCACATCTATTGCACCTCCTGCAGTTAGCAGGTGGATTCTTTACCACTATGCCATGTGGGAAGCCCTCTGCTGGTGGTTAGCAGGTGATGTGATTCCAAATTCTTCCACATGTCTCTTTGTCTCCTCTGAAGGATACAACATTCTCATTTAAACAATAGGGTCCCAGGATCTACCCTTTGTGACTATTTTGGTGTTATTTTTGCACTTACTTACCAGACCTCACAAGGCTCCTCAAGAGAGAAAAGATACTCTTTAATTAGCTTAATATTTTATGTATGTTGCATTTATCCCCTAGTCATATCTAACAGAGGTTCTATTTACAATCTTGTCAAATACTGCAAATCAATCAACAGGACCTAAGTTTGCTTTTGCAAAAGAGACTCTTTGAAGGAGCTTCACTTTTGAAAGTTTGTGTTTGCATTTACTTGCAGGCCACCTCCATCATTCAATCTCTCCAGGGGACCCTCTGCCAGAATATCAGCTTACACAAGCTTCCTAGAGGTTTCAAGATGTTACTTTTTCTGCCCCTCTGATAGATTAACACTTAAAAAAATTTGAAGAAAGTGTTTGAACTAGAAGTCACACAACTCACTATTGCCAAATTACAGCTACTCATCCTAAAACTAATAATGACAGAACATGAATGGGAGCCGATGCTTATGAAGACCCTACTAAGCATCAGGCACTGTCAAACCCTTTAAATTTCTTACCCATAAGCATAAAAATAAACTGATGAGGGCATATGACAATCTGTTCTATGGTAAAGTATATTCCTGAAGCAAGAATTAGCATATCTAACAGGTAAATAAATAGGGAGGGAATACTGTCTGCCTCATGAAGAAGAGCAGTGTGGGTCGAATGAGATTGTTTTTTTCCTGTACATGAAACTTCGCACCATCCAGTTCAGTTCAGTTCAGTCACTCAATCATGTCCGACTTGTTGCGACCCCACGAACCGCAGCACACCAGGACTTCCTGTCCATCACCAACTCCCGGAGTCCACCCAAACCCATGTCCAGTGAGTCGGTGATACCATCCAACCACCTTATCCTCTGTTGTCCCCTTCTCCTCCTGCCCTCAATTTTTACCAGCATCAGGGTCTTTTCCAATGAGTCAGCTCTTCACATCAGGTTGCCAAAGTATTGGAGTTTCAGCTTCAATATCAGTCCTATCAATGAACACCCAAGACTGATCTCCTTTAGGATGGACTGGTCAGATCTCTGTGCAGTCCAAGGGACTCTCAGAGTCTTCTCCAACACCACAGTTCAAAAGTATCAATTCTTTGGTGCTCAGAATTCTTTATAGTCCAACTCTCACATCCATACATGACCACTGGAAAAACCATAGCCTTGACTAGATGGAGCTTTGTTGACAATGTCTTTGCTTTTTAATATGCTGTCTAGGTTGGTCATAACTTTCCTTCCAGGGAGCAAGCGTCTTTTAATTTCATGGCTGCAATCACCATCTGCAGTGATTTTAGAGCCCAGAAAAACAAAGTCAGCCACTGTTTCCACTGTTTCCCCATCTATTTGCCATAAAGTAATGGGACCAGATGCCATGATCTTAGTTTTCTGAATGTTGAGCTTTAAGCCAACTTTTTTACTCTCCTCTTTCACTTTCATCAAGCGGCTCTTCAGTGCACCATCCAGTAATACTAGCTAAACTTCAAGTAACCTAGCTGTGGGTCCCAGCAAGCAGGGGAAGAAAACAATCTTGTAACCTTGACACCTGTTCTCTGTTTTGACTCAGTTTCACCATCAGCTCTTCCTGGGAAGGGCTGGTTCCATGGTTTTTTCTGATCTTGGTACTTTTTTACTTAAGCTTTTCTTCTACCCCATTTCTAGCAAAATATTTTACCTTATATTACAGGTTAAAGAACTGCAGCTTTTGGTTACATGCTTTTATCTGTTAACACTGAACCCTTTATTTATATATTTTGGGGGGTCTGCTTGCAAAGTTACCTGCCTTTTGAGCTGTTTACTCTTCTGTTTAATGCTATTTTGGTCATACAGCTTGTTATTTTTAGTGTGTGATTATTGTGCAGAATGCAAAGTTTTTCAGGAGCCTGTGTATCACATTTGAGCAGGATGCTATTTGGAAGACGAGGGAGCTGATGCTTCTAAATGTTAGGTCACATTCACAGAGCCGCACTGCTGGGAAGTTGATGGGGCTTGATTTAAGCCAAGTCCCTCTGGTTCTCCGGAGGCCACATTCTGTTCTGTAACTGTCATGACTGAAGTTACCCAAGGGTGAGGTGACTCTCTCCTGCCTTGTGTTCCCAGCTTAGAAAGCATGGGATTTGCAAAACAGTCGCTTTGAAATTATTTGGAATTATCCCATTTCTCTGGAGTCCCAGATCAAATTGTGAGGAAAAGGTATGTTACCAAAGTATGTTATGTAAAACACATAGGCTACAAAGATTTTAGCAGAAAAAAATCAAAATAAACATCAAATGATGTGTACTTTTCACACCTTTCCTCTCTCCAGATGTTGAATTTACAAGAAACAATGAAAGTGTAGAAAGTATGCTATGAACAGAGCCTGGCGCATAAAAGATGCACAATAAAATGGCACCTAGTATTTGCATCTAAGGGACTCGACTGACATTTAATTTTTGGAAGATAAGGAAAATGAATATCATTAGTCAGAATCCCCCACCTTCTGTCTCAGCCTACCCAGTGAAAACTACCTCCCACAATACAGATTTATTTATTTTAATGGCAAAAATTATCCATTTAAACCTCCTCTGAATTCTGTGACCTCCTTTGTGGAACAAGCAAAATAACCTCAGGATGCATTGGGACTCCCTAAATTTAGGACAATTTTTCTGTCTTCTAGGAGATTGTTTTCTCAATATTGTAATTTGTTTGCTTGCTTTTGCATTTTATGTGTAAATGGAGTCATCCTACCTGCTTTTGCCTATAACTGGTGCCTTAGTTCTCAAAGAGTCTCAATGTGAATAGGTGTGTCCCTTGAGATTATGGTCCAATGAGAAGTGACACTTAGCCCTAAATCAGCTCTTGCTACTGATGGTTGTGCTCAGTTGTGTCTGACTCTTTGTGACCCCATGGCCTATATGGTCCACAAGGCTCGTCTGTCCATGGGATTCTCCAGACAAGAATACTGGAGTGGGTTGCCATACTCTCCTCCAGGGGAAGCTTCCTGGCCCAGCGATGGAATCTGAGTCTCTTGCATCTCGTACCTTGGCAGGCAGGTTTTTCCCACTGTGCCACCTGGAAAGCTCCCTGCTGGTGGTTGGTGGTACTGAATTGTAGCTTCACTTGTTTGCCCCTTTTCACTCTGGGAACATTCTGTCCATTCTTCTCAAGGACTCAGTTTCCCTGTCTCTACACACAATCAATATCTCTTCCCCTGAAGCCTTCTTTGTGTATTAGGTGAGTGACAGGACTTGCCATGTTCTTTCATCTGTGAACACAATGATGCCTCTGTAAATAATCGTAATTTGGAGGGACCTGACCGTTACACAGGGACCCCGTGACATGGTTTGCAGGCCTCACCACATAATCGAATCCCTCGCTGTTTCCCCGGATGGTGGTACAGACAGAAGGGAGCAGGGTCACCTGTGTGCCTGGGATGTTTCTCTTGACGAATGAGATGGACACATGTCCACACCAAAAAATTGATGTTCTTATCACAACAGACTCGGCTAATGGGAACAAGCGGTTACCCGCCGGCACGGACACAGAGGGCAGAGGGTCCCTACAGGGGTGGGGTGACCCTGGCGGAGGCTATCTTGGCACACACTCCGCGGGAAGAGGGGTGCGGTGAGTCTCTCTTGCTCCGTGGGGACCCGGGGTGGGGTGGGCAGGGCAAGTCCAGCTGCTCGTGCAGTGTTCACCCCAAGACAAATGCCCCAAACCAAAGGCTGTACTGAGTGCCTGCCACCTCCTTCCCTAAATACACAACAGGGCTCCTCTGAGGACCCATCCATTACCCAAGAGGTGAAGGCTAGCAAACACTTTTAGAGTCACTGTTAGTGGTTTCTGGGAAATGTACATGGAGCATCCCAAAGCACACACTGAGAGCCCCACAGGCCGACGTCTAATGGGCAGGGAACCTGGTCAAGGCTATTCACCTCCATTACCGGACACCTCCACCCTTTCCAAAGCCCCTGCTCTCCTTTCTTCCGGCCTTCCTCGGCCTGCTCGGTGTGGACTAGACCCTGGGTGGCTCCTTCCTACTATCTCATGACCTTACGTCTTATTATATTAGACCCAATCAGGGTGTCTTAACCCCCAGTCCTGCTAAACAAGATGATGGTAGCTCAGTTTATTGGGAGCCTATTGTGACTCAGAAGTTTTATTGGTGGCTTTATCATTAAAGTCTCTTAACAAGCTCCATGAAAAAGGTGCTATCATCCCCATTCAACAGATGAGAAAACAAAGGCTCAGTGATAAAGCCAGGATTAACATTCAAAAGTGCATTCTTTACTCATGAAGCTAATATCTATTTACGGGCACGTACTTTGTGCTGAGGACTGTGCTGGGTGTTGGGAATCAGCTCCCAACCCTGATGGTACTCATATCCCATTCAAGCTGACCTTCTATTTGTCTCTGAAGCTCTGCATTGACAGTAGGTGCCAAAGTTAATATGCTCTGCCTCCCTCCTGTCATACTTGCTTCCAACCGGCACCATCTGGGCAACCAGGAACTTCTCCCAGAGGACTTAACTCTAATAAGAGGAATACCAGGCTTTGACTTAATCCAGAGGCTTATGAAATATTAGTTGGAAGGGGCTTTAGAAGTCATTTAATCCACTGTTTTGTTTTGGTTTTCCTAAACTTTCCTACCCTGGACCACTGAGGTTTCTCGGAAGCCCTCGGGGATCCTTAGGGTAAGTTCAGTGCTGTTGGGGTGGGGGGGGAGGGGGGAGCAGGTTGAATGGGGCGGCGGGGATGGGAGGGGTGGGTGTAACAGAGCAGGCTCTGGACCAGTGAGCAGCAGCCCCCTCAGACAGCCCCTCTTATACACTCAGTGCTGCGAGGGGCAGAGCCCTGCTCTTATTCTTTGCTTCCCATCTAAGGTGTCCATGATTGCCTTCTCTGAACTAAGCTCCCTCCTCATCACCAGCAACAACAAAAAACTGACATAACCTGATATAGTCGTGAGTTCTGCTGATACTACAGCTGAGGTCTAGAGTCCTCAAGTGCCCTGAACAAGGTGTTTAGCAACAGAGCTGGGAGCCTCAACCCTCCAACAGCAACACTTCTACTGTGGAGCCCTGATTCAAACAGAGGAAGGTCTAAAGGAGTACTCTCAAATCACACTGGGTGTGAGATAACTATTGCACATGGTGGCCTTCCAGGACCCAGGGAGCTGGCTTTCCTGAGCTGGCTCATTCCATCAGTCAATTGGCCATTTACAACAGGAATCACAGGGACCAGACTCCATCCAGTATATGAAGTGGAGATGAGTCACCTGCAATGTCTTCCTTCTTCCTGAGAAGGATCAAAAACACCTAAAAAGTTTGACTATAGGCCCAGAGGTGGCAAGAATACACAAAAGAACTATACAAAAAATATCTTAATGATCCAGATAACCAGGATGGTGTGATCACTCACCTAGAGCCAGGCATCCTGGAGTGCGAAGTCAGGTGGGCTTTAGGAAGCATCATTAAGAACAAAGCTAGTGGAGGTGATGAAATTCCAGCTGAGCTATTTCAAGTTCTAAAAGATGGTGCTTTTAAAGTGCTGCACTCAATATGCCACCAAATGTGGAAAACTCAACAGTGGCCACAGGACTGGAAAAGGTCAGTTTTCATTCCAATCCAAAAGAAAGGCAAGGCCAAAGAATGTTCAAGCAGCTGCAGAATTGCACTCATCTCACATGCTAGCAAAGTAATGCTCAAAATTCTCCAAGCTAGGCTTCAACAGTACAAGGACTGAGAACTTCCAGAAGTTCAAGCTGGATTTAGAAAAGGCAGAGGAACCAAAGATCAAATTGCCAAAAATCACAAAGCAAGAGAATTCCAGAAAAACATCTACTCCTTCATTGACTGCACTAAAGCTTTTGACTATGTGGATCACAACAAAATGTAGAAAATTCTTAAAAGAGATGGGAATACCAGACCACATTACCTGCCTCCTGAGAAATCTACATACAGGTCAAGAAGCAACAGTTAGAACCAGACATGGGAAAATGAACTGGTTCCAAATTGGGAAAGGAGTACATCAAGGCTGTATATTGTCACCCTGCTTATTTAACTTTTGTGCAGAGTCAGGACATGCTAAATGATGGACTGGATGAAGCACAAGCAGGAATCAAGATTGCCAGGAGAAATACCAATAACCTCAGATATGCAGACGACACTACCCTTATGGCAGAAAGCAAAGAGGAACTGAAGAACCTCTTGATGAAAGTGAAAAAAGAGAGTGGAAAAGCTGGCTGAAAACTCAACACTGAAAAAACTAAGATCATGGCATCTGGTCCCATCACTTCATGGCAATATAGAGGGGGAAACAATGGAAACAGTGGGACTTTTTTTGGCTCCAAAATCACTGCAGTTGGTGACTGCTGCCATGAAATTAAGATGCTTGCTCCTTGGAAGAAAAACTATGACCAACCTAGACAGCATATTAGAAAGCAGAGACATTACTTTACCAACACAGGCCCATATAGTTGAAGCTATGGTTTTTCCAGTAGTCATGTATGGATGTGAGAGTTGGACCATAAAGAAAGCTGAGTGCCAAAGAATTGATGCTTTTGAACTGTGGTGTTGGAGAAGACTCTTGAGAGTCCCTTGCACTGCAAGGAGATCAAACCAGTCCATCCTAAAGGAAATAAGTCCTAAGTATTCATTGGAAGCACTGATGCTAAAGCTGAAACTCCAATACTTTGGCCACCAGAATGGAAGAACTGACTCATTAGAAAAGACCCTGATGCTGGGAAAGATTGAGGGCAGGAGGAGAATGGGACGACAGAGGATGAGATGTTTGGATGGCATTACTGACTCGATGAACATGAGTTTGAGCAAGCTCCTGGAGTTGGTGATGGACTGGGAAGACTGGCGTGCTGCAGTCCATGAGGTCTCAAAGAGTCAGACATGACTGAGGGACTGAACTGAGACCCAGAGACAATAAAGCTGAAAAAAATGAAGCTTGGAAATTTCTGGATTAGCTAATTTTCCCCCCTCACAGAAATTAACTTTGCATTCAAAAATATATGAACATGTACCAAAAGCCAATAATGGTGCCTTTTTGCTTTTTTAATCCTTATACCTCTGTGAGGCAGAGAGTGTACATGCCTTCAATAGAACTGGAGACTGGGGCTCAGAGAGGTAATGTCTTGACTTGATGGATCTTAGCATCACAAGTCAGAGACTTCAAACCCTCAATTTATTTATTTCTTATTGTCAAGTGCTGACAGTTTTCTGATGGTTTCTGATGCAGTGAGTGCAGTGAAGTCACTCAGTCGTGTCCGACTCTTTGAGACCCCATGGACTGTAGCCTACCAAGATCCTCCACCCATGGTATTCTCCAGGCAAGAGTACTGGAGTGGGTTGCCATTTCCTTCTCCAGGGGATCTTCCCGACCCAGGGATCGAACCCGGATTTCCCGCATTGGAGGCAGACGCTTTAACCTCTGAGTCATACACATACAGAACTGAGATCTAAGAAGGCAACATTTTTGGACAGAGTTTGTAGCTTGATACGTCTGGAGATGGACAAGTGCTGCAATGTTCCTTAAAATAATCAGCAGATGGCACAGTGGTAAAGAATCTGCCTACCAACACAAGAGAAGCAAGAGACACAGTTTGATGCCTGGGTCAAGAAGATCCTTGGAGAAGCAAATGGCAACCTACTCCAGTATTCTTCCCTGGAGAATCCCATGAACAGAGGAGCCTTGTGGGCTACAGTCAATGGGTTTGCAAAATTCACATATGGCAATTTTTGCAGTGTTAATGGCTGAAGTGCACCTAGAACCTAATGCAATAGCTGTAATTTGTTTGGAAGAGTGGAATCAATAGATGCAAAATTCACATATGGCCATGCAATTGAGCATAATACTGTTCAGTTTCAAGGTATGCACATTTCTTGTTGCAAAGATTGGCACCATGTGTGGAGAGAGGAAAGCATGATACAGCTCTTGAATACATTAGGGGAAAAAGGATAAGAAATATCCTCCACAATCTTCTGGGAGAGCCCATTCTTGACCCCACAATGTAGAGTCATCTAGGGAGGCATTGTCTGACTCCAGCTAAGGTAAGCATCCAGGATCTTCTTTATAGGTCTGTTAGGAAGAATGCCTTGGGACTTGCCTGCCAGTCCAGTGGCTTAGACTCCGTACTTTCAATACAGGGAGTGTAGGTTCGATCCCTCGTTGGGGAACTAAGAAAAGATTTCACATGCCTCTCGGTGTGGCAAAAAAAAAGAAGAAGAAGAATGCCTTGAATAATCTCACTGCCCAATGGAAGTAACAAGGCAGTGCTGCCGGCAGCTCATGGATGCTCCAGTCCTGGGGGCAGATACATGCCATTCATGTTCAGCACAGGCAGAAACACCACCTGCCAAAGTCCCCTGTCCTGGGAACGCCTGTGTCTGTGTGTTACATCTTGTTAACTCTTTGTCACTGGATCCAAGACAGATGACAGGTCTTCTGCTACATGACTGTCTACATCAGATGTGCTTTCCTATCCTTCAGTAAGTCAAAGCTTATAGATCACTTCTACTGGAGAGGCTTGTGCCCAAGCCATGGTAAAAACAGGAATTGATGTGCCAGGTGAGATTCCCAAAGGTACCTAGTGGTGGGTACAGAGTTCAAATAGAGAAACCCATGGAGTACAGAGACCTAACTCAGGACACCCTGGATTAGTTTATAGCCAGTGAACTCTGTAGTGTACGAAAAGTCACTCAGTCATGTCCGACTCTTTGTGACCACATGGACTATCAAGTCCATGGGACTCTCTAGGCCAGAATCCTGGAATGGGTAGCCTTTCCCTTCTTCAGGGGATCTTCCTAATTCAGGGATCGAACTCAGGTCTCTCGCATTGCAGGTGGTTTCTTTACCAGCTGAGACACAAGGGAAGCCCCCAAAACTTTACGTCAGTGCCTCCAGTCCTGCAGGGAAGAGAATGCCCGTGGGAAATGACCTAGAACCTGAGAATTACAAAACATACAACAGTACAAATTACAGTCTATGGATTAAAAGTGGGGAGAAATTGACTTTATGAAACCACATAAATCTGAGAAGTCTGTAAGGTAATTAACAGTAAAAATATTTAATATCTTCAAAAGTATAAAGGAACACCACCCATAAAGCCAGAAATGACAAGAAAAAAAAAATGTAGGACAAGTTAAGGATTTAAAAAAAAATTTTTTTATAAAAAAATTAAGAAACTTAAATATAAAAAGTACAATGATTGAAAATTTTATTTTTAATTTCAGTAACCAAGTAAAACAGTATGCTTGACACAGAAAACAATAGAATTAGACAGCTGGGAAATAGAGAAATGCTACAAGTATGTCTTTCAGAAAGATTAATAGGAAATGCAAAAACTAAGGTTGAAAATAGAGAAGTTTCAAACTCCTCTATTGGAAGACAAGATGGAAAGAACATAGAACATTGTAGGAACACAATTTTTGCAGTGTTAATGGCTGAAGTGCACCTAGAACCTAATGCAATAGCTGTAATTTGTTTGGAAGAGTGGAATCAATAGATGTGTTATTTTTGCTTCCTGCTTTTTCCATGGGTTCTGCCTCAAACTTAGACAAGGCTAGAGCTTCAGCAACCATATTGTGACTATGAAGTGACCTACAGGCTCCTGAAACAGAAATATATCAGAAAACTGGGTACTTATATTGTGGGAGCTTCCATCTCATCAACCTGATTCTGACTTTACTAATGAATGAGAAAACCAAAAGTCTGATTAGTTTATGCCTTTATTTTTAGGGACATTCTATTACTGATAGATGAGATAATCTTTGTCAGATTCAGCAAACAGAGTTTCAGATATTTAAAAACTGAGAGAATTCTAACCACAGATTTTCTCCTATACTGAAAGTATAGGAGATAATTTAGTAGGAAAATTAAGTCAGAAGAGGGAAGAGAGAAGTAATGATTATTAAGTACATTGGCAACACACACTGGGAATCCTAAAGGAAAAGCGACTTTATATAATAATACTCATGATACTGTTACAGTTAATCTTTTGTGCATAAGATTGAGTTAGAAATAAAATATTGGATAATACCTGAGTATTTAGGGGAAATGAGCAGGATTCACAGTGAATTAAAAGACCTTGAAGTCTTCACCTTGTTTCAGGGGGGAATGCAGATACTGATGTGCTTTAAACTTTGTTTAAATATGTAAATTCAAAATGTAAGCGTAGCTGTAGAACTGTCAGAACTGCTTCTAGCCTTTAACCTTTGCCCTGCACACCTGCAGAGATCAATTCAGGTGTGCACACCTGGTTCACGCAACACTGACCGGAGTGCGGGACCACTGAGTAAAGCCACGGCTACCAGTGGTCCATTCTTGAGACGGCCAGGGGCAGGCAGTGATGCAGAGAGGATAGGAATGGATGCGGCCAGCACTCCTAAAGACGGCCTTCACCCTCTGTGACATAAGCAGTCCTTTTCTCCATCATCGACAGAGAAATTCTAGAAAGGTCAAAACCACTTCTCAACTCCCCTTCTTGATATAATAGAGTTAATTCACACCCTACTTCCCATATATAGGGTTCATTTGTTAAATAAAGTCATGAGTGTAAATGCTCTTTATAAATGCTCTCTGGTGACCTAAATGGAATGGAAATCAAAAAAAAAAAAAAAAGGAATATATATGTGTGTATATATGTATACATATATATACCCTCTTTTTTATATATATACATATACACACACACACACACACACACACACGTACACACATAGCTGATTCACTTTGCTCTGCAGTGGAAGTTAATGCAACATTATAAATCAATTAGACTCCAATAAAAATTAATTTTAAAAAGAGGTCTTTTACAAACTTCCCATGGTGTTATTTTATATTCCAATGCTTTGTCCAATGCTTTTTGTCTTTTTCATCCCAGGTGAGACTTTCTTCCAGAATAAAAGTAGCTATTTACCTTTATATAGGATGTTACACTTTCCTCTTGAGCCCCATAGGAGACACTCAGTGGACTTTGCAGTAAAAGAGAGGAGTCATCGACAGGGAGTTGCTGGCTTCCTCCAAGGGAGGAAGAAAACTGGAGAAGTCTTGAGGAAATGGATGATCGACGTCAGGCAGTGGGAGTGTCACAGAAAAAAATGCAGGAATCATAGCTTATGGCCAAAGGAGGGTTGGGTGAGGCTGTAGTTGGCAAGCCTCTCTGTTTGTTGTCTTGCTGTACTACAAAGAGAATCACGGAGAATCTTTCTTTTTCCTCTTTATTTTTCCTGCTGACATATCCCTTATTTAAAGTGACACAAATTTCACTCACTGTCTTTGAGAATGACTGTCTAAAAAAAACCCAGCTTGTTTTACTTTTTGTACTTTAAATCCTCCTAATCTGCTCTCTCTTGGCTTGGAGTGCTTTCTGGAACAGAAAATGTGCCAGGCGCCGGCTCCTGCTGACTCTGCCAGGCACATGGCGTGCCTGAGTCTCTGGTCTTGCTTCTGAGCCTACCAGGGAGCTTTCTGGAAGGGACCCTCTCTGTGGTCCAGCAAGAGCAGCCTCCTTCAATGCCCTGAACTCCTGCCTTCTGCCTTTCATAACTTTCCACCACAAGAATTCGTGAGTCTTCTCTCTGTGCGGGTCTGTCCGTGACTCTCTCACTAGCCCATTTCTGTTCTTCCCCGTGTAAGGCTCTGATGGGGTTTTGTGGTTTCTTCCTTGACCTAGCTGCCCTTTCGCAAGTTGGGTCAGTGATCCAGTTCTTATCTCTTGGTTCCTCTGGCAAGAAATGAACATTGTTGCTATTCAATCTTTAGGGGAACTCAAGGAGAAGAGAGTTTACCCACATTGAGTTGGTACTTTTGTACCACCTTTTCGGTATTATTATTTCTAAACTTCCAAACAACTCCATGAGCTTTATCATTCATGATTCAGAGGTGAAGAAGATGAGAGTGTGTCCCATACTCTCTAAAGAACAGGACAAAACTTCAAACAAAAGTGCAACCCTGAAGTTCTCAATTAATTGATTTTCAAATGCTTCTCTTTGTATGGATTTCCTCTCTTCAAGTGGATAGAAGAGCTTTAACTAACAGCCAGCTCTAAGCAGGTTAAGCAGGTACTCATTCTATGCCAGGATTGTTTCTAAACACTCCTTGTGCTAACTTCCTTTCCAGTTGTTCAGTCACTAACCCATGTCTGACTCTTTGTGACCCCATGGACTGTGGTGCAGCAAGCTCCCCTGTCCTTTGCTAGCTCCTGGAGTTTGCTCAAATTCATGTCTATTGAATTGGTGATGCTATCTAGCCAGTCTCATCCTCTGCTGCCCTTCTCCTTTGGCCTTTAATCTTTCCCAGCATCAGGGTTTTTTCCAATGAGTAGGCTTTTTGCATAAGCTGGCCAGAGTTTTGGAGCTTCAGCTTCAGTATCAGTCCTTCCAATGAATATTCAGAGTTGATTTCCTTTAGGACTGACTGGTTTGATTTCCTTGCCCTCTACGGGATTTTCAAGAGTCTTCTCCAGCACTATAATTTGAAAGCATCAATTCTTTGGTGCTCAGCCTTCTTTGTGGTCTATGTTTACATGTAACTCACACGTTTGAATGCTCAATAACAAAGGAGTTAAATAACTTGCCCAATGTCTCATAGCTAGTATGTGGTCATGATTCAAACTCAGACAACTGGAGTCTTAAAGTCATGTTATTTACAACCATGATATCACATGATATTGATATTACTACTACCAAGCTTAATTTTGTACATGTTGGGTTTCAAGGGTTTGATAGCCATGTAAATAGGAATTCCCAATAGTCCATTAAGTTGAGAGTTCAGAAATTGGGCAGGACCCTATGAGACTCTTGGGCAGAGACAAGGGAGGAGCAGCCAAGAAACACCAGAATAGCCTTGGGGCAGAGCCCAGGTTCCCAGAAGACTCTTGAGAGTTCCTTGGACTGCA
Source organism: Oryx dammah (assembly GCF_014754425.2). Taxonomy (NCBI): domain Eukaryota; kingdom Metazoa; phylum Chordata; class Mammalia; order Artiodactyla; family Bovidae; genus Oryx; species Oryx dammah. The sequence goes on along the minus strand of NW_024070200.1, from coordinate 6,519,617 downwards.
AGCCGATCAAACCGGTCAACCCTAAAGGAAATCAACCCTTACATTCATTGGAAGGACTGATGCTGAAGCTGAAGCTCCAATGCTTTAGCCACCTGATGCAAGGAATCAATTCATTAGAAAAAGACCTTGATGCTGGGAAAGATTGAGAGCAGGAGGAGAAGGGGGTGACAGAGGATGACACGATTAGATAGCATCACCTACGATTCAATGGACATAAGTTTGAGTAAGCTCCGGGGGATAGTGAAAGACAGGGAAGCCTGGAGCACTGCAATCCATGGGGTCACAAAGAATTGGACACGACTTAGGACTTCCCTGGTAGCTCAGATGGTAAAACATCTGTCTACAAAGCGGCAGAACCAGGTTTGATCCCTGGGTCGGGAAGATCCCCTGGAGAAGGAAATGGCAATCCACTCCAGTGCTATTTGCCTGGAAAATCCCATGGACAGAGGAACCTGGTAGACTACAGTCCATGGGGTCACAAAGAGTCAGACAAGACTGAGTGATTCACTTTCACTTTCACTTTCAAGCACTGAAAAACAAGGGCCCAGGCTCCCAGTCAAGGTATAACCATGACAGTATCATTAAACTCTTTACAGCACTAAAGCCTCCAACAGTGGAAGATGTTAACATTCTTCATTCCAGATTAGATTGCAGTTTGATAACCTCAAAGATCTCATCAAGAGGCCATCTGAGGCCAAAGTAAAAGAACCAGAGAAGCTCATTAAGAGGAGAAATGGAGACACAGGCATAGAGAACAAACTTATGGACACCAGGGGGGAACGAGGAGGTGGGATGAATTGGGAGATTGGAATCGACACACTACCATTGATTCTAGCATATCTTCAAATGGGAAGAAATCCAAGAGAAGAGAGATAGATGCACATATATGGCTGATTCACTTTGCTGAGCAGCAGAAGCGAACGACACTGTAAAGCAAATATGCTCCAATAAAAATTAAAAGAGAGAGAGAGAGAGGATCACCAGAGGCCAGATTAAAGGACTACAGGCTCTGCACACACCCTAATGCTTACCAGAAACTTCACCCTTGAACTATTATTATAAAACTCCTCACTCTTCTCAGGTTGGGGCACACAGTTTTGAGGGGTATGAACCCACTGCATCCTCCTTTGGCTGGCAAAGGAATAAAGCTAGTCTTTTCTACTTCACCTAAAACTCTGTCTCCAAGATTCTCTTCTGCACCAAGTTTTTGGCATCAGGACCAAGTTAAGAATGAAAGGAGAGGCAGCTGCATCTTTGTCAACAGATAAAAATGTAGAAAAAAAAAAAAAAAAAACCCAGTGGGATGAGATCTTAGAGAAGGCTCAAGGATTTGGCAGTAAGGAATCTGCTCACTCATTTTTATACTAACTCACTGACTAATTCTTTTAGACTATTTTCTGGCTATCTCTTGTGGACCTATCACTTCAGTCTCTGGCCAAATAACAAGGACTTGTTTAATGGATTAGAAACTTCATAAAGGAAATGTTGGCTAACTGTCATTAAAAACATGGAAAACTAAGTATATCATATACTGTATAGCAAACACATTGCTGCCTGCATAATATACATTTATAATCAAAGCCATTTTAAATGAGTTTGTGTCAGAGACAGTGAGAAACAACAAAAATGTCAGGTTTCCTCTGCGGTACAGCTATTACCCACTTCTCTGTGGCTTCGTAGTTCAGTGTGCTGTTGATCACACCCCACTCTTGCATCTGTGAATTCTTAGAAGATAGGTAGGCTTACATATGAAAAGTGTATGATTTGTTATTATGTAGAGATAATTATTGATGTCATATGGGCTGAAGGAATGCCTCATAAATATTTTCTAAATAGCCAGCTAAAGTCTAGAAATGTCTGCTATGGAAATGTCGACAGCTTATAAGCAAAAAGGGCATTTAATTATCTCTGTCGACTATTCTCGCATGGACTCTGATGGGGGAAATTATCACATGTTTAATGAACCTAAGGGGATGTTCCTTCTCATACAAACCGTGTCCCTGTCTATATTACAACACTTATCTCTTTGTCCTTGCTCTGCCTGTATTTGTGTACTTTTCTTGTCTCCCACACCCCTTTTAATTTACAAGCTCCCTGAGAGTTGAAAATCTCTTTGAGGAAGGAAGATAAAGTGGAAGAGACATGAGCCATAGAAGCAAACAAAACTTTTGTGGGTTTTTTTGCTATAACTGAGCTCAACCACTTAGTGTGACCAGGACCTTGGTTCCCTAGCTTGTAAATAACATCTTCAGTACCCAACAGGGAGGTGAGTGGTAAGGCTTAAATAAAATTATACAGGAGAAAGGACCCAGAGGTGTTTGAATTCTGGAATTTTCCTTGGGATATATATGGATGTGAATTGAAGTATAGTGAGAAGAATCAAATATAATGGCAGCTTGATCATAATTAAATGTATCCATATTGAGGACCTTTTGGGGGATTTTGGAATACTTATATATGCTTCCAAATTGTTAGCAACGTATTTACCAGCAGGCAGAGGTGTGTCTTTCTTCTGGGGAGAATGTCCACTGCTTCTGTCATTTTTAAGGGTACATGTGACCACCTGGTACAAAGGGGCTTGTGAAAGAAAATGGGGCAATGAGGGCTGCCTCAATCAGATTCCCCTTTAAGCCTGAACATGCCACCCTGCGGCAGGGAGTTCGCTCTCTAAACAGCAGCCAGCAGCCAGCTCCTTCAGCATCTTCCCCACCATAAAGAGCAGGTCTGCCTGAGGTCATGTTCTTCCCAGGAACACAGCATCTTTGACTGAGCCAGGTGGGAATAAAGGCCTGCCCACTTCTCCTTGACATGACCACTCTGATAGGTGACACTCTCCCCAGAGAGCCTCAGGCTACCCAAGGCATCCTTGTACCTACATCAATGCCCCTTTCCCCAAATGTGTTGATCCTGATAAATACCTTTCACCCCAGACTTCATGTCAAAATCTGCTTCTGGAGAATTTGACCTGTGAGGGGAAATAAATACGAAGCAAAATAGAAAATCATGTGAAAATAAAAGCTCGGGAAAGAGCCCCAAGAAGGTGGAGGTGGTTATCAGAGTCAAATATAGCAGAAAGTTCAAGATAAGGGCAAAAGTGGTTCAGTAGGACAGGCAACTAATTCATAGAGCCCACAGAAATCAGTTTGTGGGGCCAATCTGAAAGCTTTGGGGAAGATATTTGATAAGCCATTGGGGTATGACAAACGGGAGACAGCTTGTTAGAACCCTTCTTTTGAGACAAGAATGCATGGGGAGGGGGTGTGTCACAGGGTCAAGGGGAGACTTGAGCAAGTTGATCATTTGCAGAGATAATTTTGAAAAGTCCTTTCTTGCAAACCACATCTTCCCCTTTCGAAATGTCTGAAAAAAACCTTGGCAAGGACAGCCTTCAAATCTCCCCCAACTTATTAAGTCAAGTAATGGGCTTTCAGAATATAGGAAGTTCAAAAGGCTGTCAGGTTGGAGCCAGACATCTCAGGAATGTGCATGCCCCCAAGAGGAGGCAGTGCATCCATTAAGACACATCAGGCAGCCCTTATCGGAGCGCCCCATCGGCCAGTCAAAGGACAGCTTATTGTGTATGCCAGGTCGCTCAGAAACAGCCCCTCCAAAGTTAACTGAGAACAGCAGGCTCAATCTTCCCCTCCAACTCTGATCAAACAAAGCACAGAACTCTGCAGTCTGGGCAGGAAGAAAAGAACTGGATGAAGTTTCTGCCTTGTAGCAAGGCAACCGGATCAATAAGTCACAAGGAGTCAAACTCCTGGGCCCCTGGTTTCTACACCACCTCAATGACAGCTTTTCGGGGGAGAAGACACAGCGCCATCAGGAAGAATCCCAGCTTGAGTAGACACACCATCTTACCTTGGTTCCTTTAGTACTGCTGAGGTTTGCCAGCATTTTCTTAAAAGTGTGAGGCCAAACATCAGTGGCAGAACGCAAAGACACCAATGGTCCATAATAAGCTATACAAAAGTACTGACACAGACAGTCTTTTGCTGAAAAGACCCTGTTTCAGCTACAAAAGGTTGAACTCTTTGATGGACATCATCACCCTCCTCCTTTCCAGCCCCAAGTCCTCTGGCCACCATGGCCGTCTTGTTTTTCTAACTTCACAAGTAGTAGTCTGATGAAACTGGATATTCTACCTGAGAAAGCACGTGCACACACACAGAGAGAACACTTATTAAGGCTCAGACTCTTTACACAAACTCATGCCCTAAAGGACTTCCCACTTGGTCTTCCCCTGGAAATCTTTACCATTGAGCTTCAAAACAGAGAGGGTGAAATAAATGATCTTATCTTTTCAATCTTGACAAATGCTAACAAGTCCATGATTCCTGATGCTAACTGGAGGTTCTGTATTTTATGCAACTGATAGTGACAAGTTTCACTCATCTAAGACAGATATTTCATTTTGTTAGAAGACAAAAAAACAAGAAATACGTTATCATTTGATACTTTGTAAGAATATTTTGTTTTATAATGATGATGGCAGCTGGACGACCTTTCTACACTTGTGAAGTGCTTTCCTATTTCTCATGATCTCATTTGATCCTCAGAGTAGGGCTGACATGCCTTCTACCTACTTCACAAGTTAAAAAAAATTGAGGCTTCTAAAAAGTGACAAAGCTGTCCTGCTCAAAGCAGTGAGTCCACATGGAACCCAATGCTCCAGTTCCCAGTCCGTGGTTGCTGCAAAAAACTCCATTTCTTGAAAATATTTCATATAATTATTGCATAAGCCACCTTTGCAAACTTGTAAAAGAACTGCCACCTAAGTGCATGTTTTCCATGATGAAAATTTCTCTTTTTAAAATTTTTATTTCATTTTTAACTGGAGGATAATCACTTTACAGTGTTGTGTTGGTTTCTGCCAGACATTGACATAAATCAGCCAGAGGTGTACATATGTCCTCTCCTTCTTGACCCTCCCTCCCACCTCCTTCTCCCTCCTACCCTTCTAGGCTGTTACAGAACACTGGATTTGGGTTCCCTGCATCCTAGAGCAAATTCCCGCTATCTAAATATTTTGCTTATGGTAATGTACACACTTCAGTGCTCCAATCTCAAATCATCCCCCACTGTATCCAAAAGTCTGTTCTGATAGCTACATCTCCTTTGCTACTGCAAATAGGACCATTAGTACCATCTTTCTAGGAAGTTTCTTGTATGTCAGGCTCTTTAAGTTCTCCCAAAACTACTAAGTTTCCATAGAAAGGAGTAAAACCAAATAAATAAATAAAATAGAAAGCTCTTTTATAAATAGTCTCATTAATAAATCAGGGCCCTGAGATTCTGGCAAAATAAATGCTTCAAAATGGGCTTCTCCCAAGAATGCCCTGTCCTCATGGCATGACCTGCACACACCACAGCCCAGGGGCACCGACCCGCGTCCACAGTGGCTGGGTTTATAATTTACAATGTGAGGCCAACCAACCAATTCTATTATTCAAACATGTGAAGCAAACCCAAGGACAGGAGTTCTTTAATCTTTTGCTTGGAAGCGACATTTGCAGCTCTTTTCACTTACTTTTCATTATTTCACCACAGGGGAACCGTTTCCAGGAATTATTATGTTAAGCATTATATTAAAAAATGAGTCTTGGTATTTTTTGCAATAAATAACAGCTCACATTTATTTTGAGAATGGGAATGCTCACCAGAACATACATACATCGTCTGCTTCCAGAAGTGCAGACATGTTAGAAATGATAGAGTCATGTCTTAAGAATATAGTGTGTGTGAGTGCTCTCAGTCATGTCCTAGTTTTTGTGACCCTTTGGACTGTAGCCCACCAGGATTCTCTGACCATGGAATTTTTCTGGCAAGCGTACTGGAGTGGATTGCCATTTCCTTCTTCAAGGGATCTTCCTGACCTAGGTATCAAACTCACATCTCCTAGGTCTCCTGCATCGCAGGAAGATTCTTTATCACCAAGCCACTAGTGCGACTCCTTAAGAACATTAACAACAACCCAAACCTTCAGCTATTTGATGAGCACTTGCTATGTGCCAACTCCTGTGCAAAACTCAGGAGATACAAAAATGAATAAGGTATAGATCTTGTGGGGAGGCATGACCACAGAGGAGAAAATGCAATAGCTTTGGAATCAGAGAGAGATGAATTTAGACACTGGCTTTGTTCGTTCAGCCAAAATAACTTGTCCAAATCACATAACCCTTCTCAGCCTCAGTTCCCCCATTAATAAAATAAGAATAGTGATATTTGTTGTTGAGGGTCTTGGGGATGCAGAAGTAGATAAAGACCACCCAAAGGAGAACATTCAGAGGCTTCTGATTTAGAGCTTCTTACAGAAGAGTCAGATACCATCACCTGTGTTTGCCAGAGCCTCAAATGGCAGGGGAAGAGGAAGCTTGGTTGGAGTTATAAGTGAAGGCTTCAAGTATGCCCTGATTGGAGGCTGTTGGCCTAGGCATGCCGGAGGTAGCTGACTAGAAATAGGTTTTTATTTTATTTGTTTGAGGAGTATCTTTGCCTTTCTATGGTTGGTCATGAGTTCAGAAGGCAGAGACAGGAGGTAGGAAAACTGGTCATGGTTGACCAAATTCTAACCAGTTGTCCTAACCAAGTTCTGGACCAAATTGCTGCAGAGGTTGCAGTTTGGTTTCCTGGGCTGGTTCCTACAGAGGCTGTGGGTCAAAGTTTTCTTGTCAAATACAGTTTGGGCATTGCCCATTTGTATATTCAGTATCTCAGGGACACAGGCAAGCACATAGACAGACATTCACAGAGTAAACTTACTATGTGAAAATTATTATTATGTGACTCCATCAGAGAAGGAAGAAGCAAGAGTTAACTTGGAGTTACCCAGTCCTCTGAGAGTACTAAGGAAGTTAATAGCTCTGCTTAAGGGTGTGAAGGATTTAGCATTTTGTTGTTGTTGTTGTTAGGTCTTTGGATGATAAGTAAGATCAGACAAGGGGCTAAGGAAAAACCCTGCAGAATGAAGATGCCTTATGGCTGAGGACAGAGAGGAAGGCAAGAGGCAGGAAAGCATATTGGTGGCGGTTTGACCCCAGGTGCTCCAGGGCAAGCATGAAAAAGCCAAGTGGAAGAGAAGACAGTATCAGACTAGCTGTGGGTGAGAGAGCTTCAAATGCAAACTTGGACTTTGCGGATATCAGGGAGGAATTCAGTTCAGTTCATTTCAGTCTCTCAGTCATGTCTGACTCTTTGCAACCCCATGAACTGCAGCACACCAGGCCTCCCTGTCCATCACCAACTCCCAGAGTCCACCCAAACCCATGTCCATTGTGTCGGTGATGCCATCCAACCATCTCATCCTCTATCGTCCCCTTCTCCTTCTGCCCTCAATCTTTCCTAGCATCAAGGTCTTTTCAAATGAGTCAGCTCTCCACATCAGGTGGCCAAAGTATTGGAGTTTCAGCTTCAACATCAGTCCCTCCAATGAACACCCAAGATTGATTTCTTTTAGGATGGACTGGTTGGATCCTTACAGTCCAAGGGACTCTCAAGAGTCTTCTCCAACACCACAGTTCAAAAGCATCCATTCTTTGGCACTCAGCTTTTTTCACAGTCCAACTCTCACATCCGTACATGACCGCTGGAAAAACCATAGCCTTGACTAGACGGACCTTTTTTGGCAAAGTAATGTCTCTGTTTTTTAATATGCTGTCTAGGTTGGTCATAACTTTCCTTCCAAGGAGCAAGTGTCTTTTAATTTCATGGCTGCAATCGCCATCCACAGTGATTTTGGAGCCCAGAAAAATAAAGGAGTGAATGCCAACAAAATGATCCCAGCCTAAACTAAGGAATACAGAGTCAAGGAAAGAGTAACAGTAGAGAGGATTCCATCCTTTTCCTATAACCTTCAAAACGCCCATTGTTCAGAGCCCAGGCCTGCTAGTCAGTGAAGCACATTGTCTGGATTTCTTAGGTTGCAACCTGGGGCCTTTGATACTCAGTGGATGGATTTTGAGAGACTAAGCTGCCTTAACCCTCTGCACTGCCAGAGAACCATGGTATGAGGGAATCTTTTCTCTTCTTCCAAATGGGTTATGCGAATTGCAGAAACAGAACTTTCCATTTAAATTTTTGTTGACTCACTGTTTAAGCAGGAAGTAGTTCATTTGCAAAGATCAGAACACATCCAGGTGAGGGGCAGTAGACAGGGCACCAGGACAAAACCAGGTATCACATGGGTTCCAAAGAAAGTGTACACATGTATCTACAATCGAGGCGGAGGTCAAGGGTCCATCTGCAATTTTGCAGCTCCACTAGGCATTCATGAGTCAACCACTAGGGCACCAAGCTCCATAGGAAGGAAGGCGTCCCAGCTTTGCTTTGCATGTGACTTGGTTCTGAGCCAGCTATCTAGGCCCCTTCATTCTCCACCCATTAAACCACTGGTTAGTTCCTCAGCTTTTGACTTGGTGATTCCACAAAAACAGTAGGCTGATTATTAACCTCTATGATATAACTCCAAGCTCACTAAGGAACTTTCCAAGGATGAATTAGGGGAAATGGGTGGGTTGGAGGATCATACTACCAAATGCCATCCATCCAAGCAACAGTTCTCCAAGATGATATAATTCCATTAAGGCTTATGTGTAGATCATTCTCATGTGCAAATTTATTCCTAAAAGTGTGAATATTGGCACACCTGTAAGTTAGACTTCTTAGGACAAAACAGTGGGATGTTTTGGCAAGATGATGTCACTTTGTGAGGACCCACTGCCTATCCACAGCCTCCCTGGTGGCCTGTGATTGTGGACCCCACCCTTGAGCATGGCACCTCTCTTGTATCACCCAGATTGTAGTATTTTGGATTCTGACCTGCCTCCTCTCCTAGCCTGTGAACATCTCAAATTAATTCATCTTTTCTTTTAGTAAATATCAGTTGAGCTATTGTAGGTGTCATAAGAGGTGATGATACACCCCATTTCTATGAAGTTTATATTATAATTGGGAGGGATGGTGGTGGTAGGGAGATAAATGATAAACAAATAAATAGACACAAACAATATTAGAGACAGGTCAGTGCTACAGAGGAAAGTGGCTTTAGACAAAAGGAGCAGGACCTCTTTGAGAAGACAGTTTGCATGACATGAGAGAAAGGAGCCAGGAGTGGGAAGAGGAGTCTGAAGACATCTTAGCAAAGAAACCAGCTGATGGAGAGGCCCCAAGTCACTAAATACATGAGGGATGAGAAGGGGCTGGAGGATGAAGACTGGTGGGCAATTGGAGGCCTGATTTAAAAGGGGCTCAAAGAAGTGGGAGGAAAAGCAGAGAGAGAAGACAGAGACCATATTATAGTTTGTTGTGATTCTAAATGCAGTAGAAGCCCCTGGCGGTTTTAAAGAAGGGGAGAATGTGGGGGTCTGAGTTATTTTTCAAGAAGGTGATTTGTTTGGGGGAATACAATCTGGTCAGGATCATCCAGTGCAGGAAGACCATCTGAATAGCTGTATCCTTTAGCCAGGCAATGATGGGGCTGAGTAAGAAACAGTGGAGGAGATGAGAGAAGTGGACAAGGTCAGGGTGCATTGGGAAGATGCAGCTGATAGCACACTCAGTTACCTCTGTGCGCCCAGGGCCCTATGTGTGCCACAGACACATTAGGTGCCCAACACGTGACCATTCATTTGTAATGCACTGGGTTGAATTAAATTGAAGAGAGATGCCTTGATTGTGTGATCCAAAAGCTAAGCATGTCTTCAACTTATGGTTTAAATACTAAGCATTTGGAATAAAAGAGAAGTAACTCTTTTTCACTATGTGAGAAGTCAGATCTGAGGAGTTTGAAAGTGATTTAGATCTGAACTTTTTGCACAGTGAAATATATATATTATATATATTTATTTTATATATCTGAGCTTCCCTGGTGGCTCAGATGGCAAAGAATCTGCTTGCAATGCAGGAGACCTGGCTTGATCCAACCCCTGGATTGGGAAGATCTCCTGGAGGAAGGCATGGCAATCCACTCTAGTATTCTTGCCTGGAGAATCCCCATGGACTGAGAAGCCTAGTGGCCTGAAATCTATGGGGTCACAAAGAGTTGGTCAGGAAGATCCTCTGGAGAAAGGAATGGCTAACCACTCCAGTATTCTTGCCTGGAGAATTCCACGGACAGAGGAGTGTGGTGTGCTATAGTTCATGGGGTAGCAAAAAGTTGGACACAACTTTCACATATATATTCATATTTTTATATCATAGCACTTATCTGATCATAAAAAAAGCTCTTTACACAAAGCAAGCCCAAAAGGAAGGTGCCGGGACTTTGCACAACTTCCATCTCCAGCCTATTCATTTCATCTTTGAACAGAGACCAAGCCAGAAAAGAAAATTAAAAGGCAGCCCCAGGGCTGTATCACTGCCTGGTCCTCATGCCATGCAAGGCTCTAGGAAGGAGGAGGCAATCAACACTTTGTAAATCCCTTTTGCTCCTGTTCCAGAGGCTAGCAAACCCAGAAATCAAGCCATTGATGGACAGACACTCATCTTGACCTTGTTATGAATTGGCTAGATCATATTTGACATTATGCTCAGAGTAGGGTGGTATTCAGGAAAATTCAGCTGAAGGATGCAAGGATATTTTATTACAGCTTTCGAGAGAGAGAGAGAAAAATATGGATGAAAGATTGTGACAAAGGGGAAGAAAGTGTCATTTGATGACTGAGCTCTGACCCAAAATTCTAAGATCACTTAGAATCTAAAGTAGGTTCTGGGCCTGATACTATCTATTATTTCACATTCACCTGACCCCAAATTTGTTTCCATTTTACAGATGAGGAGACCAAGGAGTAAAAATATTAAGATAATTTCATGGTATCTTAGAGCTAGTACATTGTAGATCTGGGAGTCAAACTCAAATCCAATCCCTATGGTTTTTTCATTTTATTGCCCTACTAAAGTATGGTTGTTGTGCCCAAAACAGTGCGCAGACATTGTTCCAATTGGTTCTCCCAAGGAGGTGGTCAGAGAGTAGGTTTAATTCTGAGCTTCTTAAGGAAAAAAAAAAAGTGAAAACTTGCCCAATTGTTGCCAAGCATCCAGACAGGCTGAATTCTATTCTCTTATCTCTGATTGTTGTTATTGTTTAGTCACTTAGTCATGTCAAACTCTTTTGTGACCCCATGGACTATAGCCCACCAGGCTCCTCTGTCCATAGAATTTTCCAGGCGAGAATACTGGAGTGGGTTGGTAGGGGATCTTCCCTACCCAGGGATCAACTCCTTGTCTCCTGCATTGGCAGGTAGATTCTTTACCGCTGAGCCACCTGGGAAGCTTATCTCTGATTACTCACCCACAGGACAGAAGAGCAATCACAATAACTTCAAGAAGCGTGGAGATATACTAAGAAAAACAGTTCACATTCACTCCATGCTATTCAAGAAAATGATGGTTGGTCAATCTGTGCTTTACATTCACTGCAGTGTCAGCCCTTGAACTTCTCAAATTTCCAACTGCTTGGGGACAGCTGCACTGGAGTGTTCTTGACATCTATGCAACTTGTCTAAAACTGAACTCATCAATACTCTCCCCCACCTCTTCCCAAGTAGTCTCTTAGACTGTCTTCAACACTTCTGCAAGTGGTGACATGACTTACAGTTCACTTGTATTTAGATCACACATCCTGTGTTGCATTTCCAAGACTGCCTCATTTCAGTATCCCCCAGATCAGTCTCATTTATCAGCTCCCTGACAAAGTCAAGGACCACCGAACTTGCTTTTTTTTTTTTTTTTAAGTTTTTTTGGGGAAGGAAAGTACTTCCCTGGTGGTCCAATGGTTAAGAATCCACCTGCCAATGCAGGGGGACACAAGTTTGATTCCTGGTCCAGGAAGATCCCATGTGCCAAGGGGCAACTAAGCCCATGTGCCACAGCTACTGAGCCCAACATGTTTTAGAGCCCATGCTCTGCAAAAAGAGAAGCATTGTAGCTAGGATGTCACCCCTACTTGCCACAACCAGAGGAAGCCTCTGTATAGCAACAAAGACCTAGCTCAGCCAAAAATAATTTTAAATAGCTTTTTTTTTTAATGTGGCTCATTTGTAAAGTTTTTATTGAATTTGTTACAAAATTTCTTCTGTTTTATGTTTTTGTTTTTTGGCTGCAAGACTTGAGGGATCTTAACTCCCTGACCAGGGATCAACCCCTCACCTCTGCATTGAAAGACAAAGTCTTAACCACTGGACCACCAGGGAAGTCCCTGGACATTTTCTTTTTCTTTTTCTTTTTTTTTTTTTTGAAGTGAGACAGTAAGTTATGTCTTAATGTCTTATCTTGAGGGTGCATTAGAATACTTTAGATATCTTCTATGGGATGAGTCCTCATTGAATGCATGTTTAATTGATTATCTGACTTCAAATGATGCATTTTATTTGTAGAGATGAACTACCCTGCATTGCATCTCCTCATAGCTTGAACTAACATAAAAGAAGAGAGGAAGGAAAGAAAACATGAAGGAAGGAAGGAAGGAAGGGAGGGAGAGAGGGATGGAGGGAGATGGATGGAGGGAGGACTTGCCTTTGATCTCTTTCAACATTAATTAAAAGCTCATTTAACCCACACTGATTGCATGCCTAACTGGCAGCAGACCCTGTGTTCTATCCCCACCCTTGAGAATGGTAGATGAGGCTGTCACCGAGGAGGAGCTGCTGCTGTACACCATTGCATTTGTAAGATTCCACCTGAGACTGCGACTTGCATCATATCCTTGTGCTGTTGATCATTTTTTCATAAATCCCCATTGTTTCATTTGCTCCATCCTAAAAACTTATTGTTCTTTGCACCCCTCCTCCATTCAATAAAATAAAACTAATATTATGGTGTCATTTGAAAATATATTTATGTTTGTTTCCCCTATAAAAAGAGATAATAATGTTATGTTCCAATAATATTAAGTTGCAATGTTATTTGCAAGATTGCAGAGCTTTTAATTTTCTGATTATTTCCACAGTGGGAGTTTCAGCTCAATTTCGACAAAGACACTTCTATCTGTTTTGGTTATTTTTTTATTACAGCTAGAAGCAACAATAATTGCCTTTAGTGTGGGAAGACATCACAAAGGAGGCAATTGTTGTCTCTCAAGAATAAGATCATCAGGGTGAATTTTGATGTAAAAAATTTGTAAATTAATTGCAAAGTCCTATAAATATACTTACTAAAATTGTGTGGGCTGCTGTTTTCAAACACTCCAACCTTTTTGTGTTTCTTTTAAAGGAATAGATTTCTTCAGAGCCACACCAACAAGAAGTGAAAGTGTCATCAAAATTTTAATAATGTATAGACATATGACATTCATATATGGATGTCTATGAATATGAAGTTAATTCTGGTAGAGAGAAAAATCCCAAACACTTGGATTTGAGTTTTTGCTTGCCAACTTATAGCTATTTGATCTTTAGTAAGTTGTATTAACAACTCTAAATCTTAGTTTCTTCTAGTGAAAAAGATTATTGTTAAACTAAATTGCCTGGATGAAATAACGTATTACATATTAGGACTTAAAGAAAGCACTAAATAATTGGCAGCTGTGATGATAAGAATATTTATGCTGCATTCCTTTGTTCATTCAGCACATGCTGACTGCCTGCTTTTATGACTCCAATCACTGTCCCAGGCACTGACTGTTGGTGATAAAGATGATGATAATGATGAAGATTTCAATCATTATATTGCTATGATAGTACCTCCATGCTCTGGTCAACACTACTGTTTAAGTCCTCAAAGTGGGCTCCTGCAGTTTTTTGTTAATATCTGCAAAAAAATTATATCATAATTATTCTTTGCATGTCCATGGCTTGCAAAGTCTTGTAGCACTCACACATTTCTACCTTTCTTTTGCTTCCTTTACTCGAAAAGTTGGAAAGTTTAAAATTTACTTTTTTTTTTTTTTTGTCCCTTATAGCTAGTGTTTACCAAGTGACCAAGTTCTGGTCCTTGAAATGTGAGAAGATACCTGCTGAGGATTTCTGTAGAGCTTTTGCTTCTATTTATACCAGCTACCTCTCCTTGTTTAATTAACCTATATAACACTTATATGAAAGATGGAAAGTGACTTGAGACAGGAGAAAAGCAATATTATCTACTTATTACTAGGATTTAGCACTGTACCTGATGCAAAGCGGATACTAAGAAAACTGGCAGGAAGACAGGAAGAAACAAAGGAAGAAGGGTTAATAGATATGAACTAGTGAATATTTCTTCTTAAGAGAGCATATAAAATTCAGGTGGAGAAACTTTTTTTAAAAGTTCTGTAATGATTTCAGAAAAGTTTTATTTGCACATGCACAGATAGAAAGCTATTGCTTTTATAAGAAATATTACTTATGAGAATGGGTTAGGCATGAGAATGATGCATGAGCAAGAAAAATAACTGGAGTAAATAAGTAATACAATTTGCTAGAAAGAAATGTGTTTCTTCTTCTGGAGCCCTCTGTAAACAGCTTACCTCTGCCCCCAAGTTGATCACTTTTATAATGTGACATGTATCTTTCTAGACATTTTCTTATGTATTTGCTAACTCGTAATATGGCATATAACAGAAATTTATCAGTATATGTGAAGTGTGCACATGTATGAGAATTTCACATAAGTAGTATCAGTGGTCACATTGTGACCTGCAAATATCTTTCTTCATTTAAGAATACATAGTGAAGCATTTTCCTAATCTCTGCACATGGAGTAACCTCACCAGTTTCAACTGATGTGGGTAGCTCAGCTGCTAACGTACCCCCCTGCAATGCAAGAGACCCAGCTCTGATTCCTGCATCAGGAAGGTCCCCTGGAGAAGGGTTAGGCTACCCACGCCAGTCTTCTTGGGCTTCCCTGGTAGCTCAGATGGTAAAGAATCTGCCTGCAATGTGGGAGACCTGGGTTCAATCCCTGGGTTGGGAAGATCCACTGGAGGAGGGCTTGACAATACACTCCAGTATTCTTGCCTGTAGAATCTCCATGGGCAGAAGAGTCTGGCAGGCTACAGTCTATGGGGTCGCAAAGAGTCGGACACAGCTGAGCAACTAAGCACACAGCCCAGTATGTGCCTATATATGCATAGACCTTAGTTTCAATATGCTCCTTCTTATGGCACGATGGCAGCTCAACACCAACTCCAATACAACACTTTACTAGCAATTGACCAAAGGAAATTATGTTTCCTCATACTGACATCAGATCTTAATATTCTTAACTTTTTGATTTGTTTCTAATCTGATGATTGAAACAGAGCATGTCATTGTTATCTTAATTCACACTAACTTGATATTATTTTATTTTTTTTAATTAATTAATTAATTAATTTTTTATTTTACTTTACAATTCTGTATTGGTTTTGCCATACATTGACATGAATCCACCACGGGTGTACATGCATTCCCAAACATGAACCCCCCTCCCACCCCCTTCCCCACAACATCTCTCTGGGTCATCCCCATGTACCAGCCCTAAGCGTGCCATATCCTGCATTGGACATAGACTGGCAATTCGATTCTTACATGATATTATACATGTTTCAATGCCATTCTCCCATATTATTTTATATGGAATATTTATTTTCACATGTTTATTGGCCTTTTGTATTTCCTCTTCTTCATTGTCAACTCAGAATTTTGTATTTTTACTGTGTTATTAACTTACTTATTTGCATGTGTTCTAATATACTTGGGTATCATTTCTTTATATTTTATTATATATCTTGCTGTTCCTTCTTAAACTATTATAAGTTTCTTAAAAAAGATTGAGTGCATTTTTTGGGCTTCCCAACTGGCTCTGTGGTAATGAATCTGCCTGCCAATGCAGCAGATGGGGTTCGATCCCTGGGTCAGGAAGATCCTCTAGCAAAGGAAGTGACAACCCACTCCAGTTTTCTTTCCTGGGAAATCCCATGGACAGAGGAGTCTGGCAGGCTGCAGTCCATGGAGCTGCAAAAGAGTCGGACACAACTTAGCAACTAAACAACAACTAGACATATTAAAGATATTATTATTTTGGTTGCCTTTCCTAATTGGTACTGATGTTTTAAAGGAAACTGTATTTTGTCAAAGGCCTTCTCTGCATCTATTGAGATAATCATATGGGTTTTACTTTTCAATTTGTTAATGTGGCGAATTACATTGATTGATTTGAGGATATTGAAGAATCCTTGCATCCCTGGGATAAATCCCACTTGATCATGGTGTATCATCTTTTTAATGTGTTGTTGGATTCTGATTGCTAGAATTTTGTTGAGGATTTTTGCATCTATGTTCATCAGTGATATTGGCCTGCAGTTTTCTTTTTTTGTGGCATCTTTGTCAGGTTTCACCATCCATTTATGATAAAAACTCTCCAGAAAACAGGAATAGAAGGAACATACCTCAACATAATAAAAGCTATATATGACAAACCCACAGCAAACATTATCCTCAATGGTGAAAACTTGAAAGCATTTCCCCTAAAGTTAGGAACGAGACAAGGGTGCCCACTTTCACCGCTACTATTCAACATAGTTCTGGAAGTTTTGGCCACAGCAATCAGAGCAGAAAAAGAAATCAAAGGAATCCAAATTGGAAAAGAAGAAGTAAAACTCTCACTGTTTGCAGATGACATGATCCTCTACACAGAAAACCCTAAAGACTCCACCAGAAAATTACTAGAGCTAATCAATGAATATAGTAAAGTTGCAGGATATAAAATAAACACCCATAAATCCCTTGCATTCCTATACACTAATAATGAGAAAGTAGAAAAAGAAATTAAGGAAACAATTCCATTCACCATTGCAATGAAAAGAATAAAATACTTAGGAATATATCTACCTAAAGAAACTAAAGACCAAATATAGAAAACTATAAAACACTGATGAAAGAAATCAAAGAGGACACTAATAAATGGAGAAATATACAATGCTCATGGATCAGAAGAATCAATATAGTGAAAATGAGGATACTACCCAAAGCAATCTACAGATTAAATGCAATCCCTATCAAGCTACCAGTGGTGTTTTTCACAGAACTAGAACAAATAATTTCAAGATTGGTATGGAAATACAAAAAACCTCAAATAGCCAAAGCAATCTTGAGAAAGAAGAATGGAACTGGAGGAATCAACCTGCCTGACTTCAGGCTCTACTACAAAGCCACAGTCATCAAGACAGTATGGTACTGGCACAAAGACAGAAATATAGATCAATGGAACAAAATAGAAAGCCCAGAGATAAATCCACACACATATGGACACCTTATCTTTGACAAAGGAGGCAAGAATATACAATGGAGAAAAGACAATCTCTTTAACAAGTGGTGCTGGGAAAACTGGTCAACCACTTGTAAAAGAATGAAACTAGATCACTTTCTAACACCACACACAAAAATAAACTCAATATGGATTAAAGATCTAAACGTAAGACCAGAAACTATAAAACTCCTAGAGGAGAACATAGGCAAAACACTGTCCGACATAAATCACAGCAGGATCCTCTATGATCCACCTCCCAGAATACTGGAAATAAAAGCAAAAATAAACAAATGGGATCTAATTAAAATTAAAAGCTTCTGCACAACAAAGGAAAATATAAGCAAGGTGAAAAGACAGCTTTCTGAATGGGAGAAAATAATAGCAAATGAAGCAACTGACAAACAACTAATCTCAAAAATATACAAGCAACTTATGCAGCTCAATTCCAGAAAAATGAATGACCCGATCAAAAAAATGGGCCAAAGATCTAAATAGACATTTCTCCAAAGAAGACATACAGTTGGCTAACAAACACATGAAAAGATGCTCAAAGTCACTCATTATTAGAGAAATGCAAATCAAGACCACAATGAGGTACCACTTCACACCAGTCAGAATGGCTGTGATCCAAAAGTCTGCAAGCAATAAATGCTGGAGAGAGTGTGGAGAAAAGGGAACCCTCTTACACTGTTGGTGGGAATGCAAACTAGTACAGCCACTATGGAGAACAGTGTGGAGATTCCTTAACAATTTGCAAATAGAACTGCCTTATGACCCAGCAATTCCACTGCTGGGCATACACACCGAGGAAACCAGAATAGAAAGAGACACATTTACCCCAGTGTTCATCGCAGCACCATTTATAATAGCCAGGACATGGAAACAACCTAGATGTCCATCAGCAGATGAATGGATAAGAAAGCTGTGGTACATATACACAATGGAGTATTACTCAGCTATTAAAAAGAGTACATTTGAATCAGTTCTAATGAGATGGATGAAACTGGAGCCGATTATACAAAGTGAAGTAAGCCAGAAAGAAAAACACCAATACAGTATACTAACACATATATATGGAATTTAGAAAGATGGTAATGATGACCCTGTATGCAAGACAGCAAAAGAGACACAGATGTGTAAAGCAGACTTTTGGACTCTGAGGGAGAAGGAGAGGGTGGGATGATTTGGGAGAATGGCATTGAAACATGTATACCATCATGTAAGAAATGAATCGCCAGTCTATGTTCGATGCAGGATGCAGGATGCTTGGGGCTGGTGCATGGGGATGATCCGGAGGGATGATGTGGTCTGGGAAGTGGGAGGGGGGTTCATGTTTGGGAGTTCATGTATACCCGTGGCGGATTCATGTCAGTGTATGCCAAAACCAATACAGTATTGTAAAGTAAAATGAAGTAAAAATAAAAAAATTTTTTTAAATAAATAAAAATTAAAAAAAATAAAAATAAAATAATTATGAATGGAGATGAGTTTTCTAAAAAAAATAATAAAGGAAACTGTAACCTCTGAATATTAAACCAATTCAGGTCACCTTGTTGAACTAACTCCTTTAACCATATTTAACCAATTGATTCTTTAAGACCATCATTCACAAATTATGGTAGCATTGTTACTTTAAAAAATTTCTATTTGCTATTTAACTTCAATGTCTAGGACTTTGTTACATATTCTGCTGTACTGAATATATACTAGAAAATGCCATGCAGTAGATGATTAATAAGTATTTACTATATGCATGATGAGGGTCTTCCCGAATGGCTCAGCAGTAAAAAATTTGCCTGCCAGTGCCGGAGATGCAGTTTCGACCCCTGGTCCAGGAAGATCCCTTGAAGAAGGGAAAGGCAACCCACTCCAGTATTCTTGGTTGGAAAAACCCCATGAACAGAGGAGCTTGGCAGGCTACAGACCATAGGTGACAAAGAGTCAGACACAACTTAGTAGCTGAAAAACAACAAATATTCATGAAGAAGGAATGCTATTGTTTAATAGTTTTATGGTTAAGTATGATGTGATGAAGATTTCTGAGAACTGCGAAGAAAGGTTTCTATTAAATCTAGTATCCTAGACCTTTTTCCTTTCTTCAGAATTGTATGCTGTCTTAATAAATAATTTTCATTGTCCATAGAGATAAGATGGCTTTTATATCTTTTACTATTAACAGTAATAATTTGGACAGATTTTCAATATTGATCAATTCTTGCATTATTTAAATAAACCCTATCTGGTTATGATATATAATCTTTTGATACATTGCTGACATCTCTTTATTAAATTTTATTTAGGACTTTTGCTTTTATAGTCATTAGTGATATTAGCCTATAATTTTATTTTACATTACTATCTAGGTTCACTTTTGACATCAGCTTATGGTAACACTGTATTGACTTCCAATTCTGGCAATAAGGCAGACTATATATAATCTAAAATTCCACCCATTACAGAAGAACATTAAAAATAAAGGTTACAAAATAACAGGCTTCCCTTAAACATATAAACTTCCAATTATGTAAAAGAGGGGGAAAAAAACAACAACAAAAACAAAAACGAGGCAAAATCCCAGACAGTAAAGAAAGCTAACTCTAAGCTACCAATGAAATTCTTATCTTTGTGATTTAATATATCAGTTGAATGGCCAAGTAGAGAGAAGAGAATAAAATTCTCTTAATTTAAATAAGAGTAACTGACATTCAGGCACCAGAAAAGTTAGATTTCTCAAAGAATAGCTAAAAATAAATTCACCTGTAGTTACAAGTCAACAGTGAGGTTCTGTCTATATCGAAGGAGGTTCAAAGAGGGAAGAAAAGTCAGTTTTGAAGGTTTATTGGCATCAGTTCAGTTCAGTCGCTCAGTTATGTCTGACTCTTTGTGACTCCAAGGACTGTAGCATGTCAGGCTTCCCTATCCATCACCAACTCCCAGAGCTTGCTCAAACTCTCATCCATTGAGTCAGTGATGCCATCCAACCATCTCATTCTCTGTTGTCCCCTTCTCCTTCTGCCCTCAATCTTTCCTAGCATCAGAGTCTTTTCTAATGAGTCAACTTTTCACATCAGATGGACAAAATATTGGAGTTTCAGCTTCAGCATCAGTCCTTCCAAAGAATATTCAGGACTGATTTCCTTTAGGATGGACTGGTTGGATCTCCTTGCAGTCCGAGGGACTCTCAAGAGTCTTCTCCAACACCACAGTTCAAAAGCATCAATTCTTCAGTGCTCAGCTTATTTTATAGTTCAACTTTCACATCCATACATGGCTACTGGAAAAACCATAGCTTTGACCAGACAGACATTTGTTGGTGAAGTATTGTCTCTGCTTTTAAATATGCTGTCTAGGTTGGTCATTGCTTTCCTTCCAAGGAGCAAGTGTCTTTTAATTCCATAGCTGCAATCACCATCTGCAGTGAATTTGGAACCACCCAAAATAAATCTCTCACGGTTTTCCTTGTTTCCCCATGTATTCGCCATGAAGTGATGGGACCAGATGCCATGATCTTAGTTTTCTGAATGTTGAGCTTTAAGCCAACTTTTCCACTCTCCTGTTTTTCTTTCATCAAGAGGCTCTTTAGTGCTTCTTTGCTTTCTTCTATAAGGATGGTGTCATCTGTATATCTGAGGTTATTGATTTCTCCCAGCAATCTTGATTCCAGTTTGTGCTTCATTCAGCCCAGCATCTCACATGATGTACTCTGCATATAAGTTAAATAAGCAGGGTGACAGTATACAGCCTTGTTGTATTCATTTCCTGATTTATTTATTTTATTTTTTATTTTATTTTATTTTACTTTACAATACTGTATTGGTTTTGCCATACATCAACATGAATCCACCACGGGTGTACACGTGTTCCCCATCCTGAACCCCCCTCCCACCTCCCTCCCCATACCATCTCTCTGGATCATCCCAGTGCACCAGCCCCAAGCATCCTGTATCCTGATCGAACCTAGACTGGTGATTCGTTTCTTATATGATATTATACATGTTTCAATGCCATTCTCCCAAATCATCCCACCCTCTCCCTCTCCCACAGAGTCCAAAAGACTGTTCTATACATCTGTGTCTCTTTTGCTGTCTTGCATACAGGGTTATCATTACCGTCTTTCTAAATTCCATATGTATGTGTTAGTATATTGTATTGGTGTTTTTCTTTCTGGCTTACTTCACTCTGTATAATTGGCTCCAGTTTCATCCATCTCATTAGAACTGATTCAAATGTACTTTTTTAATGGCTAAGTAATACTCCATTGTGTATATGCACCACAGCTTTCTTATCCATTCATCTGCTGATGGACATCTAGGTTGCTTCCATGTCCTGGCTATTATAAACAGTTCTGCGATGAACATTGGGGTACATGTGTCTCTTTCAATTCTGGTTTCCTCAGTGTGTATGCCCAACAGTGGGATTGCTGGGTCATAAGGCAGTTCTTTTAAGTTATTTTCCAGTTTTTAAAGGAATCTCCACACTGTTCTCCATAGTGGCTGTACTAGTTTGCATTCCCACCAACAGTGTAAGAGGATTCCCTTTTCTCCACATCCTCTCCAGCATTTATTGCTTGTAGACTTTTTGATCACAGCCATCCAGTCTGTTGTTCCATGTCCAGTTCTAACTGTTGCTTCTTGACCTGCATACATATTTCTCAGGAGGCAGGTAATGTGGTCTGGTATTCCCATCTCTTTAGGAATTTTCCACAGTTTGTTGTGATCCACACAGCCAAAAGCTTTGGTGTAGTCAATAAAGCAGAAGTAGATATCCCATATAATAAATATCTTAAAATTGATCTTCCTAAGTTTTGGTGAAAAATCATAATACTGGAGTGTGCATTCTATCCTTTGTCCAGCGGATTTTCCTGACCCAGGAATCAAACCAGGGTCTTCTGCATTGCAGGTGGATTCTTTACCAACTGAGCTATCATAGAAGCCCAAAAGTAATCAATAAAAGTTATTAACATCTATCTTATCAGCAATTGGACAAAGCCATAAGTTTGTTAAGTAACTTGTCAGATTTCCAAATGATCACAGTTGATGATCTTAGCAAATCTTTTGATGCTAAAAAGCATGTGTTGCTGTTTATTTCTAATTTTCATGTAACAATTTTGTCAGAGGCCATTGATATATATTTTATATAGTTTTTAATTTGATCCCTGGGTCAGGATGATCCCCTGGAATAGAAAATGGCAACTGATCAAGTATTCCTGCCTGGAAATTTCCAACTAACTGTGGAAAACTCCTAAAGAGATGGGAATACCAAACCACCTGACCTGCCTCCTTAGAAATCTGTATGCAGATCAAGAAGCAACAGTTAGAAACACATTGGACAAGGGACTGGTTCCAAATTGAGAAAGGAGTACGTCAAGACTGTATGTTGTCACCCTGCTTATTTAACTTATAGGCAGTGTACATCATGCAGAATGCCAGGCTGGATGAAGCACAAGCTGGAATCAAGATTGCTGGGAGAAGTATCAGTAACCTCAGGAATGCAGATGGCACCATCCTTATGGCAGAAAGCGAAGAGGAACCGAAGAGCCTCTTGATGAAAGTGAAAGAGGAGAGTGAAAAGCTGTCTTAAAAACTCAATATTCAGAAAGCTAAGATCATGGCATCCAGTCCCATCACTTCATGGCAAATAGATGGGGAAGCAATGGAGACAGTGACAGACTTTGTTTTCTTGGGATCCGAAATCAATGCAGATGATGACTACATCCATGACGTTCAGTCGACTGAACTGACCTGACTGAAATTTATTGTGAAAACAAGGCAGAATTTTTCTGGAGGGATTGTTCTTATCTGGGACATGAAATCTTTTCAGTGAATCCCACCAAAGAGGAGTTTACAATCCAAAACTAAATTATGCACCAAATAACAATTCACCGTGAGTTAAAGGAAATATGAAATACAGCTAGACTTAATCACCGGAAGATTCACATAATAGAAAATCTAAGATGTAGAGATTCTAAGTCTATTGTATATTTTAACTAATTAAAAACATTAAAAATAAATTGGAAACATTAGAAAAGAATAAGATGCTATATTCATCAGCTCAGGTTGCCATAATAAAATGGCAGAATGGTGGCATACACAACAGAAATTTATTTGTTCAGTTCCATAGGCTGCTTCTCACATTTCTGGGCATCTTTGGGAGGTCATTCTTCTGCTTACCACACCTGCCAAACAAAGAAACAAAAAACCCACAGATCCCTCCAGGCTGTGATGGCTTCACTGATGAACTTCAAAACTTTTAAGAGGAAGCAAAATCTCGCACTCTTAGAGAAAATATAGAAGGAAAAGATATTTCCCATCTCATTTATAAGATCATAATAACTCTGATACCAAAACTTAACAATGAAATGTTTTAAAAAGACATTAATAGACCATTATTCCTATGAACACAAATGTGGAAATCCTTAACATGATATTAGAAAATTGAACTCCGGAATGCATAAAAAGATAATACATCATAATTCTGAAGGATCTAGCCTGTTGTTTTTGTTTAGCTGCTAAGTTGTATCAGACTCTGAAATCCCATGGACTGTAGTCCCCCAGGCTCCTCTGTCCATGGAATTCTTCAGGCAAGAATACCGGAGTGGGTAGCCATTTCCTTCTCCAGGGGATCTTCCCAATCCAGGGATCAAAATTATATCTCTTGCATTGGCAGGCAGATTCTTTATCACGGAGCCACCAGGGCAACCCAGGTTAATACTTGCTTATTCCTATTTGAAAATCAATTAATATACTTCATTACATAAATAAGAATAAAAATAAGATTATTCAAATATACTCAGATAGACTGTTTGATAAAATCCAACCTCCATTTGTGGTAAAAAATATCCTCATAAAAATAAGAATAAAAAGAAGAAATTTCCTCAATCTGGTAAAGGACACTTAGGAAAAATCTACAGCTGCTATTATACTAGACAGCAAAGCACCAAACACTTTCCCCCTAAGATCAAGTGCAAGGCAGGAATGTCTGCTGTCAGCACTAGTACAATAAGCCAAGAAAAAAGAAAGGAAGGGACGTCTTAAATATTAGAAAGGAATAAGGAAAACCATAATTATTCACAGATAACATGATTGTGTGCATAGAAACCCCTATGAAATATGCATAAATATTACTACAATAATAAAAATGTACTAAATTTGTGAGTTACAGAGTTAATATATTTCTGCATTTAAGGAAAATGCAATTTTAAAATAAAATTGAAATTTCATTACCAGTTATAGTATTATAAAGATATCAAACAGAAAATATACAAAATAAAAATATAAAAGGTGTGTAAGATTTCTATACTGAAAACAAATAAGTGAAATCTGCTAAGAGAAATTAAAGAAGACCTAATTAATGGAAAGGTATACTGTGTATATAGATTGCAAAGGTTCAATAATGCGAAGATGGCAATTGTTCTCAAATTGATTTACCGACTCTATGTAATCCCAATTAGAATTCCAGCAGACTGTTTTTCAAGAAAGTAACAGGCTGATATAATTATTTATATGGAAATGTAAAGGATCTAGGAAAACAAAATTATTTCCAAAAACATAAATATTACCTGGTGTCTATAAGTAATTGAAAAATGGTGATATTGATGCAAGAATAAACAAATCAGTATATCAGAATAGAGAAAGGAATAAATTCAGAAATTTCAACATCTAATTAAATTTCCAATAGAACAGATATAATTTAAAGGTATAAAAAGCAAGGATAAACTTGCTTTATACAAATAAAAAAAAAAACGGTATAATAACTTGAGGACTTCTAAGCATTAAAGAAACACTATACTTAAAATAATCCCGGGGGCTCAGACAGTAAAGCGTCTGTCTGCAATGCAGGAGACCTGGGTTTGATCCCTGGGTCAGGAAGATCCCCTGGAGAAGGAAACCGCAATCCACTCCAATACTTTTGCCTGGAGAATCCCATGGACAGAGGAGCCTGCTAGGCTACAGTCCATGGGGTCGCAAAGAGTCGGACACGACTGAGTGACTTCACTTTTCCATACCTAAACTGGAAAGAGTCCACAAATTATCAAGGAGAATTAATAATAGCAGCTCATAAATAGCCATGTTTGTGAGTTTTCTATTGAAACTATGATAATCAAACATTAAACAAAAATCCTGATAGCTCATCAAGAAAAAGATCATGCTATCCACAAGAAAATGAGAACTCAATTTATTCCCAACTTCTTGTCAGAAGCATTACAATGCCAGAAAACATGAGTGGGATACCTTCAAAATTGCTGATTATTACAGTAACTTAAAACCTGAAATTTTATGCTCAGTTATAAAAGTATCATTCTGGAGTGACGGAAAACTAAAAATACTTTTAGACATAAAATGATTCAAAAGACACAAACCTATCCCGAATTTTCTTCAGCAAGAAAAATTAACCAGAAAGAAATGATGGAATATGAGAAGCCATGCTGAGCTAGGAAATCAGTAGATATTGGTGATTCTAAATAACTACTGCCCATTAAAATTATAATATGATTTGCACATTTTTTAATATACATATTTTATTTTAATTTGACTGATCTGGGTCTTAGATGCAGCATGCAGGATCTTCTTTAGTTGCAGCATCATCAGTTCAGTTCAGTTGAGTCTCTCAGTCGTGTCCGACTCTTTGCGACCCCATGAATAGGAACTCTTAATTGTGACATGTGGGATCTAGTTACCTGAGCAGGGATCGAACCTAGGACCCTGTAATGAGAGTGCAGAGTCTTAGCCACTGGACCACCAAGGAACTCCCTGATTTACACAATTTTTAACGAGTTTAAACTAAAATGACAGGTCATGATAATATGGGAAATGAAAATATGAAGGTGATTGGAGTGGAGTACAAATAAAATAAAAATGCATAAAACCTCTTCTTTTATCAGGACAAAAATGAAGATTTGTAAACATTCAAGTATTTTCCTTATGAAGGGAATGCATTCCTATATTATCTGATACATTTTTATTTTTATGATGGCAGAAAATATGCCTCAGTGTTCATAGAACATAACAGTGTACTGTTACCTTGGTACTTTTATATGTTTTTCCAATCTGTCCTCCAAATAACTAAATTATTTAACAAATAAGTGTATAATGTATAATTCAAAGCATTTTTTTAAAGTATAAGATAAAAGTTTAGAAGAAAATAAATGGAAGGTAAAGGTGTTTCTCTTTGAGTGGTGGAATTATTCATGCTTAATCATCTTCTTTCCACTTTTCTTAATTTCTGCAATTCAACTATCTTAAACAAAAGAAACAATATTTAAGATATCCAGGCATCATGCAGCTAATCCCCAGGAACCTATACTTCAGGATCTGACCCAGTACATGATAATCTTACATCCTCATCCCTTCACTTTAGTAGAACTCTTTAGAAAGCTGTGAAATTATTTTTGCAATTTCTTTTTTTTTGTTTTGTTTCCCAAAATGAATTTCATTATGTTTTATTTTAAAGAGCTTTTTGAATTCAGTTTGCCTGTGTTCATATTTATCATATAAATTGATCTTTGTCCACAAAGCATTTACAGTATACAGGGAATGCCAACAGTTAGCTCCAAAGATTAAGTAAAAGAAAGGTAAAGACATTAGATCATTTAAAAAATTATCATTATTGAATATATTTAACATACAACATTGCATACATTTAAGATGTATCTGTTATTTTGGTGCATTTATACATTGCAATATTATAATGTAATTGTTGTCATAGTAGTATTTTTCACATACATAAGTATAGGACAACATTGTTACCTATTATATTATGCATTATGTCACTACGGTTTATTACTACACATTGCAAGTTTATACAGATAAGCAACATCAATTATATCTTCCTAGCTCCCTAGTCCCTGGTAGCTACCATTTTACTCTCTGATTTTTACCAATTAAGCCTTTAATATTATACATATAAGCTATAGCATATAATAATTGTCTTTCTCTGATGGATTCCATGTGGTCACAAATGATAGGCTATCCTCCTTTCTCATGGCTGAGGAATATTCCATTGTCAACATGAACCACATCATTTTTTATACCCATTCATTTATTGATGGATACATGGGCATTTAGATTATTTTCATATCTTGTTCATTGTGACAAATGCTGCGACAGCAGATATTCTCTTCAATAAGTGGTGTTGGATAGACTGGAGAAACACATGCAGAACAACGAAACTAGACCCCTATCTCACAGCACTCATGAAAACTAATTTGAAATGGATCAGAGACAAATATAAGGCCTGATACAATGAAACTAGAAGAAAAAATAGGTGGCTCAGATGGGAAAGAATCTGCCTGCAATGAACACTGGCATACATGAGCGCTTTTCAATTCTGGCTTCCTCAGGGTATAAGCCCAGTAGTGGGATTGCTGGGTCATACGGTAGCACCAACGATCCCATGTCAGTTCAGTTCAGTTCACTTGCTCAGTCGTGTCCAACTCTTTGCAACCTCATGGACTGCACCACACTAGTCTTCCCTCTCCATCACCAACTCCTGGAGCTTACTCAAACTCATGTCCATTGAGTCGGTGATGCTATCCAATCATCTCATCCTCTGTCATCCCCTTCTCCTCCTGCCTTAAATCTTTCCCAGCATCAGGGTCTTTTCAAATGAGTCAGTTCTTCACATCAGGAGGCCAAAGTATGTTCAGGGCAGCAAAGGAGAAACAGATGTAAAGAACAGATTTTGGGCTAAATGCGAGAAGAAGAGGGTGGGATGACTTGAGAGAATAGCATTGAAACATGAACTTTACCATATGTAAAATAGAAAACCAGTGAGAGTTTGTTGTGTGATGCAGGCCACCCAAAGCTGGTGCTCTGAGACAACCTGAAGGGATAGGGTGGGGAGGGAGGTGGGAGGGGGGTTCAGGATGGAAGGTACATGTGTATGCTAAGCTACTGCTAAGTCGCTTCAGTCGTGTCCGACTCTGTGCGACCCCATAGACGCCAGCCCACCAGGCTCCGCCATCCCTGGGATTCTCCAGGCAAGAACACTGGAGTGGGTTGCCATTTACTTCTCCAATGCATGAAAGTGAAAAGTGAAAGTGAAGTCACTGAGTCGCGTCCAACTCTCAGCAACCCCATGGACTGCAGCCTACCAGGCTCCTCCATGCATGGAATTTTCCAGGCAGGAGTACTGGAGTGGGGTGACATTGCCTTCTCCGACATGTGTATACCTATGGCCAATTCATCCTGATGTATACCAAAAACCATCACAATATTGTAAAGCAATTATCCTCCAATTAAAATAAATAAATAAATAAAATTTTTAAAGAAAGAATCTGCCTGCAATGCAGGACACCCAGATCCAATCCCTGGGTCAGAAAGATCCCCTGAAGAAGGAAACAGCAACCCACTCCAGTATTCTTGCCTGGAGAATTCCATGGGCAAGAAGCCTGGTGGGCTACAGTCCATGGGGGTCACAAAGAGTCAGACATGACTGAGTGACTAACACCCACTTTTCACCATGAAACTAAGAAAAGATAGGAAAGAAGCTCCTCAATATCGGTCTTGGCAATGACTTTTTTGGATATGATACCAAAACACAAACAACAAGAGTAAAACTCAAAAGCTTCTGCACAGCAAAAGAAACAACTAACAAAATGAAATGACAACCCACAGAATTAGAAATTGATACCATATATCAGGGGGCTTCCCTGATAGCTCAGCTGGTAAATAATCCACCTGTAAAGCACAAGACCCTGGTTCGATTCTTGGGTTGGGAAGATCTGCTGGAGAAAAGAAAAAGCTACCATCTGGCCTCGAGTACTAGTCCCTTGGACTGCAAGGAGATCAAACCAGTCCATCCTAAAGGAAATCAGTCCTGAATATATTCATTGGAAGGATTAATGCTGAAGCTAAAACTCCAATCCTTTGGCCACCTGATGCAAAGAACTGACTTATTTGAAAAGACCCTGATGCTGGGAAAGATTGAAGGCTGGAGGAGAAGGGGATGACAGAGGATGAGATGATTGGATAGCATTACCGACTCGATGGACATGAGTTTGAGTAAGCTCCAACTTCCAGGACAGGGAAGCCTGGCGTACTGCAGTCCATGGGGTCGCAGAGAGTTGGACACAACTGAGCGACTGAACTGAACTAAACCATATATCAGATAAGGGGTTATTATTCAAAGTACATAAAGAACTCATACAACTTAATAAAAATTTTCTGATTTAAATAGTGGACTGAAGGACTACATAGACATTTTCCCAAAGAGGACAACAAAATGACCAACAGGCACGTGAAATAATGCTCAGAATCACTGATTATCAGGGAAATGCAAATCAAAGCCACAACTACATATCACCTCACATCCCTCAGAATGGCTATCAGGGCTATCAAGACAAGATAAAACAGGTGTTGGTGAGGATGTTGTGAAAAAAAAAAAAAAACACATACTGTTGGTGGGAAGGTAATTTGGTCCAACCACTACTGAAAATAGTATGGAGGTTCCTCAAAAAATTGAGAACAGATCTACAATGTAATGCAGCTGGGCACACACCCAAAGGAAATGAAAGACACTGTATCATTTTATAATGAAATTAGCTTCTCTAATTGCATCATAAATGACATTTCTCACTGTTTAAGAAGTACATTCAAGCTCATAAAACTTCTTTCTTCTTTATATGCAACCAATTCTTATTTCCAGAGTCCTGGTTGCTCTCCAGAGAACCAGAAGTAAATTTCTGGAATCACTGCTTCTAGACTTTAAACAAATTATAAAAAGCTAATTGTTTGAAAGAGCCTGCACTTTTCAAACCAACAGACTGAGATTTTCTTTCTGGTACCACCACTTAACAGTAAGACCTAATAGTAAGACAGACATGATAACACCTGCTATTTGTTTTTCTGTCAGGGACGCTGTTTCAGATTCTCTCACACAGGGTGCTGTCAACAAATGGTCATCATCACTTGTGATATTTAGTCCAATAACTGGCAAAAAATTAAAAATGAATGATATTTGCACTTTGTAGAGTCAAAACAGAAAGTTGAATGAGTTTTTCATCTTTCAAACCAAACACTGGAGTAAACTAGGAGACCCAAAAATCCTTTGCAAGTTAAGCAGGATAAGACAGTGGTAAAACTGGTCTTTGAATTCGGGTCATATAGGTTTCATTTAAATTTTAAGTTCTACAAATTTTAGGGCATGCCTTAGAAAAAGATTAGCTTTACATTTTAGCCACAGTTCTTTTCACCTGAAAAATGAATGTAATCAAACTGATGTTACACACTTTTGGTGTGGGGATTGGCAGGAATGGAGGGCTACTGTCCATCACTATCAGGAAATAGTAGGTAACATTTTTTACTTATTTGAAAGGGCCCAAGTATCATGTTAAATATGTCTCCTGACTCAAAGAACATGAATTTGAGCAAACTCCAGGAGATAGAGGAGGACAGAAGGGACCTGGTATGCTGCGGTCTATGGAGTCACAGAGAGTTGGACATAACTTGGCAACTGAATGACAATTAACCATCACACAGCTCTTCGAAAGAGATGTTCTTTCCATCTCTGCTTAATGAGGAAACTGTGACTGTGGCTCAGATCATGAACTCCTTATTACCAAATTCAGACTTAAATTGAAGAAAGTAGGGAAAACTGCTAGACCATTCAGGTATGACCTAAATCAAATCCCTTATGATTATACAGTGGAAGTGAGAAATAGATTTAAGGCCCTAGATCTGATAGATAGAGTGCCTGATGAACTATGGAATGAGGTTCGTGACATTGTACAGGAGACAGGGATGAAGACCATCCCCATGGAAAAGAAATGCAAAAAAGCAAAATGGCTGTCTGGGGAGGCCTTACAAATAGCTGTGAAAAGAAGAGAGGTGAAAAGCAAAGGAGAAAAGGAAAGATATAAGCATCTGAATGCAGAGTTCCAGAGAATAGCAAGAAGAGATAAGAAAGCCTTCTACAGTGATCAATGCAAAGAAATAGAGGGAAAGAACAGAATGGGAAAGACTAGAGATCTCTTCAAGAAATATAGAGATACCAAGGGAACATTTCATGCAAAGATGGGCTTGATAAAGGACAGAAATGGTCTGGACCTAACAGAAGCAGAAGATAATAAGAAGAGGTGGCAAGAATACACAGAACTGTACAAAAAAGATCTTCACGACCCAGATAATCATGATGGTGTGATCACTCATCTAGAGCCAGATATCCTGGAATGTGAAGTCAAGTGGGCCTTAGAAAGCATCACTATGAACAAAGCTAGTGGAGGTGATGGAATTCCAGGGGAGCTATTTCAAATCCTGAAAGATGATGCTGTGAAAGTGCTGCACTCAATATGCCAGCAAATTTGGAAAACTCAGCAGTGGCCACAGGACTGGAAAAGGTCAGTTTTCATTCCAATCCCAAAGAAAGGCAATGCCAAAGAATGCTCAAACTACCACACAATTGCACTCATCTTACATGCTAGTAAAGTAATGCTCAAAATTCTCCAAGCCAGGCTTCAGCAATACGTGAACCACGAACTTCCTGATGTTCAAGCTGGTTTTAGAAAAGGCGGAGGAACCAGAGATCAAATTGCCAACATTCACTGGATCATGGAAAAAGCAAGAGAGTTCCAGAAAAACATCCATTTCTGCTTTATTGACTACGCCAAAGCCTTTGACTGTGTGGATCACAATAAACTGTGGAAAATTCTGAAAGAGATGGGATTACCAGACCACCTGACCTGCCTCTTGAGAAATCTATATGAAGGTCAGGAAGCAACAGTTAGAACTGGACATGGAACAACAGACTGGTTCCAAATAGGAAAAGGAGTACGTCAAGGCTGTATATTGTCACCCTGCTTATTTAACTTCTATGCAGAGTACATCATGAGAAATGCTGGACTGGAAGAAACACAGGCTGAAATCAAGATTGCCAGGAGAAATATCAATAACCTCAGATATGCAGATGACACCACCGTTATGGCAGAAAGTGAAGAGGAATTAAAAAGCCTCTTGATGAAAGTGAGAGTGGAGAGTGAAAAATTTGGCTTAAAGCTCAACATTCAGAAAACGAAGATCATGGCATCTGGTCCCATCACTTCATGGGAAATAGATGAGGAAACAGTGGAAACAGTGTCAGACTTTATTTTGGGGGGCTCCAAAATCACTGCAGATGGTGACTGCAGTTATGAAATTAAAAGACGCTTACTCCTTGGAAGAAAAGTTATGCCCAACCTAGATAGCATATTCAAAAGCAGAGACATTACTTTGCCGACTAAGGTCCGTCTAGTCAAGGCTATGGTTTTTCCTGTGATTATGTATGGATGTAAGAGTTGGACTGTGAAGAAGGCTGAGCACTAAAGAATTGATGCTTTTGAACTGTGGTATTGGAGAAGACTCTTGAGAGTCCCTTGGACTGCAAGGAGATCCAACCAGTCCTTTCTGAAGGAGATCATCCCTGGGATTTCTTTGGAAGGAATGATGCTAAAGCTGAAACTCCAGTACTTGGGCCACCTCACGCGAAGAGTTGACTCATTGGAAAGGACTCTGATGTTGGGAGGGATTGGGGGCAGGAGAAGAAGGGGACGACAGAGGATGAGATGGCTGGATGGCATCACGGACTCAATGGACGTGAGTCTGAGGGAACTCTGGGAGTTGGTGATGGACAGGGAAGCCTGGTGTGCTGCAATTCATGGGGTCGCAAAGAGTCGGACACGACCGAGTGACTGAACTGAACTGAACTGAGCACAGAGAGTCTGGGGAACTTCTGCACAGTTCCTGGTTGTAGAATTCATTGCTCATATCTCTGTAACAAAATTACAGACACTCTCCAGTGTTGGGAAATAAAACAAACCAAGAACAAAAAGCTAAAGCTTATGGAAATTTAGCTCCTAGATCAAATAGTTCTACTTATGAGAAGTGTGAAGTTATTTTAAAAAGGGTATTTTCCATCTATCTGAAGAAAAACATGATCCAAAATGATCCATACACACCAATGTACCCTGCAGTGCTGTTTACAATAGTCGAGACATGTTGTTGTTCAGTTAAGTCATGTCTGACTTTTTGCAACATCATGGATTGCAGCACACCAGGTTTCCTTGTCTTTCACTATATTCTGGAGTTTGTTCAAACTCTTGTCAATGATCCCATCCCACTAACTCATCCTCTGTCACCCCTTCTCCTCCTGCCTTCAATCTTTCCAGAATCAGGGTCTTTTTCAATGAGCTGACTCTTTGCATTAGGTCCAAAATATTGGAGCTTCAGCTTCAGCATCAGTCTTTCCCAGCTAAAACATGAAAGCAACCTAAATATCCCTTGACTGAAGAATGGATGAAGAAGCTGTGGTTCAAATATTGTTGTTGTTATTCAGTCACAATTACGTCCTACTCTTTGCGACCCCATGGACTGCCACATGCCAGGTTTCCCTGTTCTTCACCATCTCCCTGAGCTTGTTCAAGCTCATGTCCATTGAGTCAGTGATGCCATCCAACCATTTCATCCCCTGTCTTCCCATTCT
The DNA here is from genome assembly GCF_014754425.2 of Oryx dammah. Taxonomy (NCBI): domain Eukaryota; kingdom Metazoa; phylum Chordata; class Mammalia; order Artiodactyla; family Bovidae; genus Oryx; species Oryx dammah. The sequence goes on along the minus strand of NW_024070200.1, from coordinate 6,485,963 downwards.
CCTCCTGCCTTCAGTCTTTCCCAGCATCAGGGTCAAATGAGTCAGCTCTTCACATCAGATGGCCAAAGTTTTGGAGTTCAGCTTCAACATCAGTCCTTCCAATGAATATTCAGGACTGATTTCCTTTAGGATGGACTGGCTGGATCTCCTTGCAGTCCAGGGGATTCTCAAGAGTCTTCTCCAACACACAGTTCAAAAGCATCAATTCTTCGGCACTCAGCTTTCTTTATGGTCCAACTCACATCCATGCACGACTACTGGAAAAATCATAGCTTTGACTAGACCGACCTTTGTCAGTAAAGTAATGTCTCTCCTTTTTAATATGCTATCTAGGTTTGTCATAATCTTTCTTCCAAGGAGCAAACAACTTTTAATTTCATGGATGTAGTTACCATCTGCAGTGATTTTGGAGCCCAAGAAAATAAAGTTGTCACTGTTTCCATTGTTTCCCAATCTATTTGCATGAAGATCTTCGTTTTTTTTGAATATTGAGTTTCAAGCCAGTTTTTTCACTCTCCTCTTTCACTTTCATCAAGAGGCTCTTCATTTCCTCTTTGCTTTCTGCCATAAGGGTAGTATCATCTGCATATCTGAGGTTATTATTTCTCCCAGCAATCTTGATTCCAGATTGTGCTTCATCTTGCCTGGCATTTTGCCTGATATACTCTGCTGATAAGTTAAATAAGCAGGTGACAACATACAGCCTTGACATACTCCTTTCCCAATTTGGAACCAGTCTGTTGTTCCATGTCCAGTTTTAACTGCTGCTTCTTGACCTGCATACAAATATCTCAGGAGGAAGGTAAGGTGGTCTGGTATTCCTACCTCTTTAATCAGTTATACTCTAATACAAAATAAGAGGTTTTTTCAAAAATTTCTAAAGTAAAGAAGCCATTTCTACTTGCAGAGATGATTAGCAGATTAGTAACTACTTCCTGTCATTGACCAAGTGTTCAAGGGTTTTCTTTTCTGTTTTCAGCTCCTTCTGTTGAGTCTGCTTGAAATACACATCAGTTGGTTTCCACTTTATTTTGGCCCCTTCCTTCTCTTATTTAGTCTCCAATTCTGTCCTAGCTGGTGGAGCCCACACCCCACCAGCCATGGCTGTCAAGTCTGTGTATAAGGAATTTAAAGGTTTGCCTATTGAAGTAAATCATGCAAGAGTTTAGTAATGAGGATTTTTTTTTAATCTCATTTTTAGATGCAAAGGTAAGGTGAAAATTTCTCTCCTTTTTAAAAGATGGTTTGAGATGCCAAAACAAGGGAATGTGTTGACTTGAAGATGGACATTTTTATTTTTAAAATCTAAAAATGAATTCTTCTGCTTCTCATTGCCAAGTTTAAGATTCTGTTTCACAGTAGTAACTTGAATTGTTGAGACTTTTCCAGTGTCTGCTGAAAAAAAAAAAAAATACTAGGGGACTTCTCAAGCCCTGCCTGATACAGGCACAAGTTGCACTGCAAGAGTTTTAGAAACCTACTGAAAGAGATTCTGATTGGGAAATGACCAGCCTGTGACTCATAGGGAGGGAGAGTAATAAGATAGATTTCTTTGTAAGTTACTTCTTTTAAGGTCAAAGAGAAAATAGTGTTTGGGGACCTGAACTCATTATCCAGCACTGAAAATGGAGCATACTTTGTAACACAAATAATTGTGGCTGGAACTTCCCTGGGGTAGCTAAGACTCTGCTCCCACAGCATGGGTCCCAGGTTCGATCCCAGATCAGAGATACTAGATCACACATGCCACAGCTAAGAGTTTGCATGCCGCAACTAAGACCCTTGCGTATTACGTGCTCAGTTGCTCAGTCTTGTCCAACTCTTTGCGACCCATGGACTGTATACTGCCAGACTCCTCTGTCCATGGGATTTTTCGGGCAAGAATACTGATGTGGGGTGCCATTTCCTCCTCCAGGGAATCTTTCTGACCCAAGGATCGAACCTGACCCTCTTACCTTTCCCGCAGTGGCAGGCAGGTTCCTTACCACTAGATGCCACCTGGGAAGCCCAGGTAAGATTCAGTGCAGCCAAATAAATGAGTAAATAAAAATAGAAAATAAAATTGCTGCTTGCCCCTTTCTCCGAGGTTACGTTGCTCATAGCTTTATTTCAGTCACGACCTTAACATTTTTGTTTTAATTTGCTTGCTTGTTCTGGTACATTTTCTGATCAGTGTGTTTCCCCCAGCAGACTATAAACTCTCCATGAATTATTTCTGTTTCTCTAGAAACTATCTTAAGACCTGACACATTCCATTTTAGTAATCCATTTGTTAAATTTCCCAAGTTCAAAAGACAGCCTGTGAAGTCACAAACAGGCCTTCTGGGCTGTGTCCTCTAAGAGCTCTACTTAAACAGAAAGACAAAGGGAGGGGATCTTTAGAGGCTCTTACACATTGTTCTTTCTCAGCAATGTCTCATCTCTCATTAGTTTTGTTGACCCACTCTACCGTCATACTTGCTATCTATTCAGGAGCCACAAGCTCAAGTAGTCTTGACCAGCAAGAGTTAGAAAGCCCTGGCTCTTTCTAGAACTGACTCAGCCTTGTGTGAGCCCCAAAGCCCTGGGACTAGGATCTCCTTGAAGCTTCAGTTGCTTTGCTTTAAAAATGGGAATCCTTGTCATGGCCATGCCCACTCCATGGAGCTGCTAAATTATCTGATGAGTCATTCTGTAAGAAATTGCATGAGGACAAGGGTGGTGGCAGATGTCCAGAGAATTAGCTGCTCTGACACAGCTGACACCATGTTTCACTTGTCATCTATGTGTTGGCATCCCACAGAGGAAGGGCTGGAAAAGCACAAATGATCAGGAAAGGGAATAAACTCCTTTCATCACTTTGCCCCACATTCTGAAAGAACTCACTTCCTATTTCTCAGGTGAGGACCCTGTAGCTGACAACAGTTAAGTTACTTCTCCGTAACTGCACATTTAGCAAAATGCTTTGGCTGGAGCTTGAGGCATAGTGTCTGACAGCCATCATAATAATCTTTCCAGTAACAACTGTAATAGTTGTTTTGAACACTTATGCAGCCATCCATTTTAGAGAATGCTCCTAGACAGACTCTTTGAGTGCTTTCAAAGCTAGATATCATTGATGATGGGTGAGATGATTTTAGCTGGTTTACAGATTAATAATTAGAAAAAAAGTAATAAGTATCTCTTATTTTCCAAAATAAGGAGCTACTATATAGTAAGGAATATCATTTTTTCCTAAACAACAGTAATAAACTGTTTCTTTTGTAAATATCTTTGTTTATGCATTTTAGCAAATAAAGATAAATACATTTAGAAAAAAAAGGAAATGGCACCCCAGTCCAGTGTTCTTGTCTGGAGAATCCCAGGGACGGGGGAGCCTGGTGGGCTGCCGTCTATGGGGTCGCATAGAGTCAGACACGACTGAAGTGACCTAGCTTAGCTAACACAAAATATATCTACAGAGTTGGACACGACTGACGTGACTTAGCTTAGCTAACACAAAATATATCTATATGGCCAAGATCACAAAGGCATTAGAATAATGACTAAAAGTTTGGCGAACTTCACTCAAAAAAATAGGTCTTCATTAAATCTTCATTAAAACTTGAAGATAGATTATGAATCCTGGCTTTCAATAGAGGGATCATTATCAGAGGGCTTTCTAATTTTGAAACTGGTGTTTATGACATCACCCCTCTGTAGACTGCTTTCATTCCTTTATGTGTTTACTAACCCATCAACTCATTTGATTTATATCTTCTCAGTGCACCTGGATTTCCATCAGTCACACCAGAAATAAGCCGACATGACCCAACCTGAATTGTCACCTACTTTGGCTCCTCTTGGTCTTGGTTGGTTTAGTCACTAAGTCTCTAAGTCATGTCCGACTCTTGCAATCCCAAGGACTATAGCCCACCAGGCTCCTCTGTCCATGGGATTTTACCAGCAAGAATAATAGAGTGGGTTGCCATTTCCTTCTCCATGATATCTTCCGAACCAGGGATCAAACCCAGGTCTCCTACACTGCAGGCAGATTCTTTACTGATTGAGCTACCAGGAAGCCTTCCTCTTAGTCCTAGGGATTCTGTTTAAGGGTGACCATCACTCTCTTTGCACAAGGCAGAAACTGGTTTTCATTTGAGAAAGCATCTCCCAGTTCTCACAAATGAAGAACTGAAAATTCCTTTTACACTGTTGAGGGTTAAGTTTCTGTTTGGGGGAAAGTCGATCTCCTCAGTTCAAAGAAAAACATATTCAAAAAGAGGGACCGATACACACAGCACAGGCAGCATCTTGAACATCAGATATCCTAAAAACTGAAATGCTGATCTATGAGTAAAGAAATCAGAACCATATGGCTTTTCCCCCCTTAATAGACATATGGGCTTTACAAAATAGGGAGAAACATACTTGGCAAAATGCTTTTCAAATTTTACTCAAACCGCAGAACTTTAAAAATAACTTAACATGTCTAATGAACCCAAAATGTGTCCTTGCTCACCCAAATTAATCTAACACCATCTTAGTAAACATTTATACCTACTATGTGCCAGGCATATAAACACATACAGACACACACACACAAGCACACATTCACATGTGTTGAAAGAAGACATGACTGCGAGTAACTATATAATGCCATATAAGGCACTGATGTACTTTGGGGAAGTGTTGTGAAACCTCAGAGAAGAAAGCAACTAATCGTGCCCCCATGGTAGCGGGTTGGCATCAGGAGACTGCTAAGAGAAGATGATATTTGCACTCGGTCTTTACAGCTAAGTGGGAGCCTTCCAGACAAGAAAGGGAAAGAGAGAAAGCCACAGGCCAAGAGACCGGCAGAAGGAAAGACATCAGGTCCAGAAGATGCAGGAAAGCCAGAGGTCCAGGCCTTGCCCAGGAGGCTGCAGTTCAGGGGCTGGCGCTGGTGAAGGAGATGGAGCTGGCCACCCAGGGAACCTGGACTCAAGCCTCTGAGAAATGGAGAGCCCTTTTTTCCGGTGTGTGTTGCGGGGGCGGTGGGGGGGGGGGTGGGGCGGGGGGGGGTGGGAAGCAACAACTTTTTAAATTAGTTATAAAAACAATATACATTGTGGATTCTTTAAAACAGGAACTGCAAAGGGGAGCATAAGTTGAAATTGGTGTATGATGTGTGTATATGCATGTATATGTGTGTGCATGTACTTAGAGATATACATTTTTTTCATATTTAACCTTCTAGTGAAGGGGGTTGATCTAGGGGTGACATCAGAGCTGTACTTTAGAAAAATCTCAAGGGCTTCAAAGGACATGAAACACAGCCCATGCAGGTGCTTGGGTGGGGTGGTGCACGGTGGTGCAGAAGCGTCCAGTCCTGTTAAACTCCATCCCTGGATGCTTCTGAGCTCTTCCTCAGACCCAGGGGTTTATAAAATGTGTCTCTTGCTTGTTTATCTTTTTTTTCCTGCTGTGCTATTTACTTCCATTCATAGAGTAGCTTCAGTTCAATAAATGATGTGTTTGCCATCAGAACAATTTGATTCTCATTCTAATTATAGCAACAAGCTGCTTCCCCTAAGCATATTATGGGTGTTTCATTATTTTAAATTGTTATCTTCCATATTAATTACAGAAACAGTTGATCTTTTTCTGATAAGCAGGCAGCTGCAAATTCCTTTTTTATGTCTCATTGTAATAGGTGAAGCATCAGGTAAAAATTAAATCAAACTCTGATACAAGCCATGTGGAAGCATATGTAAGTTGTAACATGCTGTCTCCACTGGGCCAGGACTTGCTTTCTTTCCAGAAGCACCAAGCTGTCTGGCTTGGCCCACAGGTAGGGCACGCCCTCCAGCTAGCTCAACACTGCTGACCAAGGTCTCATAAAAGCCTCCTCCCAAGAGGAAGATGAATAATTGACAGCAGAAGTAAATCAGCTCCTGAAACTGGGAAGCTCAGAGACAGGGGTGACCCTTACTGACCCTTACATAATTAGGACTTTCAGTCCCAGCAAGGAGGGGTTAGGGTGGTGGGACACGCGTGTTCTGGGAAAGCCTCTCCCTGTAAAGAGAGGCCAAAGGCGCCTGTGAGTCACCTCTGATGTTCCCAATTACCATCAAGAGTGGGGACAGGCGGGGCCATCCCCAATCAGAGCCCAGAAGCATGAATGTGCCCAGACAAGCTGCCCTCCTTCTCCTCAGAGCAGCCCGGTCACATGTCAAGGCCAAATTCAGGGGCAAAGGTGATGTGATTCTGAAGGAATGGCCTCAGTCTTGGGGGACCTCCCAGGCCACAAGAGAGAAGCCTGGCCATCCCTCACCCCTTACCTCTACTTCCCCAAGAGGCTCAGCCATTTATAGCTCATGGCCCATCTCCTTAGTTCTGGACACCAGCCAGATGTGTTGAAGAAGCCATGTAAAACAAATAGGACAGTAACAGAAAGCCCTGTTGTACAATGGGTGAAGACTAAGATGAAGAGTGGACTGAAGTCACAATGAGAGGAAACTGAGAGTACATTGGTGAAACGGATACAGAAGAGAGGACAACATTGGGTGCCAGAATACCCTTCCTGATTGTCAAGATGAAACTGGAAAGTGAACTTCCTAGTGACTGAGGCAAAGAAGGAAAAGACAACCAGTTGTAATGTCTATAGTGTTCGGAGAGGAAAACCATAGAGTCACTCAGGAGAATTCTAGTCTAAGATAAATTTCTCCAAAGTGTTCTCATGAAAAGAACACAGCATATGGGCTTGACAAAGTTCCCGGTGACAGTCCCATAATGAGATGATTTTTCCAACATCCTCCTCCCAAGTGGAGATTAGAACACCTAAGTTCACTTCCATTAAAGACCTTCTATGACATACAAAGGCCGCAGAGTCCTTGATGGTCTGCTTTGGTTTGATCTTGAATGAAGCCAAAGCCTAAAATGTGTTTGCAGACTGTTTGAGAGACTTCTGCTGCACAGAATCATCAGAATCTGCAAAAGAGATTTGTGGCAAAGCTAACATTTAGCATGCTTGGGGAGTAATGGGAGAAAGCCTCTGGTACTTCAAGTCAGTGCACAAAAAGGAAAGCAGTGAAGAGTGACTGTCCTGCATAATATAAGCAAGCCCTCACTCTGGTACATTGCTTTACAGTCTGGCGGCCCCGCTGTCCAACAGAACTTTCTATGATGATGGAAGAGTTCTGTATCTACCCTGTCCAATCTGGCAGCCACATGTGGTGATCGAGCACTTGAAATGCAGCCAGTAGGATGGAGGAACTGAAATTTCTAATTTTATTCCATTTTAACTAATTTAAGCTTAGGTTCAAAGAATCACGAGAGGCTGGTGGCTATCATATTGAATGATGCAGGTGGCCCGTTGCCTTCCTCCACCGCTGTGCGTTTTCATCTTCACAGCGTCCCCTTCCAGAATGGACAGGATTTCATCTTCTCTAGAGTCAAAGCGGAGCACACTGCCTGTGGGCCGCACATGGAAGAATTCCTCTGACAGCTAACTTCAGTGGCCCAAAGAGTAATGGTTCTGGGGCCATCAGAGCTGGGCTCAAAACTTGACCTTCGACATGGAATACCACTTCTCTGAGCCTCCATTTTCTCCTTTGCTAAATGACAAAAATAATCTAATCTCCTGAAAGCACATGGAGATGTGCTTGTAAGTGGACAGCCGCAGAGTCACAGCTATCTGTGTGTGAACACAGAGAAACCAGTTTAAATAAATGGCCATCATGGTGAGAAGAGAGGTACCCCAGACAGGAGGCTGTCAGGGTCTCTTCCCTAGTGTCAAGGATAGAGTAACATTTGCTCATGAGTGCTGTTTAAAAAGGACTATTAAAGCAAAACAAAATGACTGCCCAGCATATATTTGGTTTAATTTCCTTTTCCGCCACACATATCATTGGGAGCTGAAATCAGTCATTCTTTTATTCAACTGCTCTTTCATTTATTCGTTCAATGAGTATTTACCATCTCCTCACCATGCTGGGGTCCCCCATCGATCTGGATGAGGGTCCCCAGGATCACTTTTCACCACTCTCACAGGAAGGACTTCCTTTCCACCTAGCTGACACCTCTAGAAACATCCAGTCCAAACTCCTGAATGCACAAGGCTCCATGTCACTGACGCAATACTTTCTACAAAGCATTGGGGGTTATAAACACCTTAATCAGTCTCATCTGAAACGATAGATTTTCTCTCCACATCAAAACTCAAGCAACCCTGAAAGGCAATATTTTGCAATGTGTTTATTGGAAATCAGTCTTGGGTAGGACTGATGTTGAAGCTGAAACTCCAATACTTTGGCCAGCTGATGCAAAAAGCTGACTCATGTGAAGAGACCCTGATGCTGGGAAAGATTGAGGGCAGGAGGAGAGGGAGACCACAGAGGGTGAGATAGTTGGATGGCATCACCAACACAATGGACATGGGTTTGGGTGGACTCTGGGAGTTGGTGATGGACAGGGAGCCCTGGCGCGCTGCAGTTCATGGGGTCACAACAAGTCGGACACAACTGAGCGACTGAACTGATATTGTTCAATGCATGTTGTTATTTAGTCACTCAGTCGTGCCTGACTCGTCTTACAGCCCCACAGACTGTAGTCTGCCAGGCTGTCCATGGGATTCTCCAGGTAAGAATACTGGAGTGGGTGGCCATTGCCTTCTCCAGGACATCTTCAGGGATCAAACCTGCATCTCCTGTATTGCAGGCAAATTTTTTACCACTGAGGCATCAGGGAAGCCTGCAGACAGATACTACATAGACCTAAACAACCAGGGATAGGGGGAACAGGCCAGATGCCTCTCAAGAGAAACCTTGACTTCAAGGTGCCTGCTGTGTCCTCTCCCAGAATATGGGGCTCGTCCTGCTGGCTGAACACCTGTCAATGTGGCTGCTTCAAAATGGAATCTCTAGCCTTGCTGTGTATCTCCTCTGTTTCTAAGTCCCCTTAGAGGGGAGGCTCCTGATCACTTATAGGAGAAAATAGAAACTCTTCCATGTGACATTCAAGGCCCTTCTTACCAGTCACTCTGCTCTGCAACTTCCAAGCCATTTCCTTCTCCTTGCTCTATCTCCAGTCTACCCGCCTCCCTGAGTTTCCAGGAATGCTCGGCTGCCTCCATCTGCCCTTGCTCTCCATCCTTGCTGGCCTTCCCCTCCTACCAGCTCCTCTTCCCAGAACAAACTTCCTGCCATCTTCTCTGTTAAGTCCTGAGTCCCTTGGGCTGAGCCCATGATGCAGGGCTCACCTCATCTCTGCACAGGCAGCAATCAATTGCACTGATCAATTCCCTGACCAGAGTCTCCCCACAGATGGTTTTCATATTTCATTGTTTTCTCTATTAAAAATAAACTTGTCTAGAAGCCTGAAATCACTTGGAAATTGCTAGCTTGCGACCTACTTTATAACCCAGATGGCCACCTGAAACAACCTTCAGCCTCACCCAAGTAATCCACCTTCTCTACCTCATCAACTAGCACACACTGCGTTAATTTTTTCTCTTCAACTAAAGTCCAAACCCCTTGAGGGGAGGGGTGCTGCCTGACATAGCTTTCACAGCCCATGGTTGCTTTGCAGAAAACTGGGAATTTTTTTCTGATGCACTAATTAATTGACTCCATCCACTCCGCATGAAATGTCAGAGCCGAGAGAAGCTCTATTTCCTAATTATCTGCTAGGCATAGATCATTGTACTAATAATCTGATACATGCATCATCAGATGTGAACTCATGGCTGCAGAACAGAGGCATTATCCCCACTTTAAAGATAAGGAAATTAAGGCGCAACAAAGCGACAGCTCTGTGTGTCATGCATCAGCACACAACCCGTGTCTGTTTCATTCCATAAAGCACTTTTTTCACCATTCCCACTACTGGCTCTTTCGACACAAAAGCCAACATTTTCCCAATGATTTTGTCTGAAAAGATGTGTTCTGGTTACACAAGCTTTGAAGATGCAAATGCGGAAAGAAGGCGTCAAGTAACTCCTCTGTGATTAGAGTTTGTGGCTGCACAAAGCCAGGAGACTCCTCCTTGGCAGAGGGGCTGGGCGGATTGCTTTGGTACAGGAGAGAAAACTTCTCCCTTCAAAGTGCTGAAAGGCAAATCAGACCCATTTGGGATGATTCCAATTCAGAGGCTCTTTAAAGGGATGTTCTCTCCACCAGCCAGGGCACGTCAAAGAGACACACAGGAAAGAAATAACAAGTGCCAATCTGGCTGGTCGACTGAGACTTGTCCCTCAAGAGGGTAGGACTCGGAGCCACTGCAGGTCAGACGGGTTGTTCAGGGGCCTCTGAGCGTCTGCTTGGAATCACCGACTCCCACCTGCATGAGCCCCACCCTACTGACTCCAAGAGCAGCTGCCTTAAAGCAGAACTGGCTTCAGAAAGGAAGCAAGGAACCCTGAGACCTACACCTCCCCAACAGGGCTATAACTGCTGTGCAGCTTCGGGCAAGTCACTTAACCTCTCTGGACCTCTATTTCACTAACAATAAAAACTACACAAGGTGGGTTTCTCAGGGAGCACCATAAGGCCTTCTTACATCTCTGGTGGAGGACTTGGTGGCCTCTTCTGTATTGGTGGACTTTTTAAACAAATCCATCCTCCTGTATACCCAGGCATAGAAGCCAAAGGCTAATTTTTGTTGTTGTTGTTGTTAATTTATTGCTGCTTTTATGAAGTAATAATGCAAGCACTTTCAAAGGCTTTATACCTTGTAACTCTAATCTTCATAACAGCCTTATGGAGTAGGTGCAAAGGGGAAACTGACAGGATCCTCAAACATCTTGCTCAAGGTCAAACAGTGAGTCTAGGATCTGGAATTGGAACCCCGGACTATGATTTCAGGGACCTTGCTCTTTACCACTACATCAGGGATTCCCAGGCTTATCTGTACCTGAGAAACACCCGCGGAACCTGACAATTTTCAAAGCCAAAGGCACAGCCCTGACCAATTAATTCACCATGTCCGGGGTGGGGGGCCCAGGCATTCGTGTTTGTGCAAGTGCCTCCGGTGACCCCAAATGTGCAAAACTGGGGGACCACGGCACCATCCTATAGAGGACCCCTCCATCCTCGTGTGTGAGAGGTGGAACTACCAAGCAATAGAGAGGGAGACGCTTTTCGAATCAGCTGACCTGAGTTCACATCCCTTCTCGGTCCCTTGCTAGGTGTACGTACTTTCACAACGAGGCAAGCTCGTCCAAGCCTGTCCCCCACACGGCCCCAGCCCCAGTGCTCTTTGCTCCATTTTTAGGTCAGCGATCTTGAATGTTACCCAAGATTTCTGAGGCTCAGTTTAAAGAACAAACCTGAGAATGCCAAAGGGAGGGTGTGTGAGGGAGAGAGACCCTAGGAGTTTTGGATTAGCAGATACCAACTCTCACATATAGAATGGATGGACACAAGGTCCTGCTGGATAGCACGGGGAACTGTATGGAAAAGACTATAAAAAGAACATATATATATATATATAAATTTTCTGTACAGCAGAAATTAACACACCATTGTAAATCAAGCATACTTCAATCTTAAAAAAATGTTAAAATGACTTTCTAATATTTATCCAACAGGGTAAAGAAAGGCAAAGGAAACCAAGTGTGTGAATGCATAGTAACAGATGAAAACAGAAAAAGGTGTTGCATTGACTATGATGCCTAGGCTAGCTAGGAAAACAGACTGCTGGGTGCTCCGTAGCTCAGTCGTGTCTGGTTCTTTGTGGCCCCATGAACTGTAACTCACCTGGCTCCTCTGTCCCTGAAATTTCCCAGGCAAGAATACTGGAGTGGGTTGCCATTTCCTTCTCCAGGGGATCTTCCTGACCCAGGGATCAAACCCACATCTCTAGCATTGGCAGGCAGGTTCTCTGCACTGAGCCACATGGGAAGCCCATATTGAATATTATACTTCACCTCAACAGTCTCAAAAAAACACATACACACTCACAGTTCAGACCACAGGCATGTCCAGCTCAGAGCACACACACACACACACACACACACAACCAGTTCAGACAACAAACACACGTGCACAGCGATGGCATAAAGATCCATCTGCTTTGATTTCTACACTAAAATTTAAATCTTCTCCAACAACTTAATTTTCATTTGCATTTTAGAAAGAAATTATCACAGTCTCTTCTTGTTCCCTGGTAGCTGTCTTTATTTAACTTCAGAGAAGAAAAGGTGACATCGGTTGAAAATGTTTTCCTAGCTAGACCGACAGTGAGTAGTGAGGCTTTTTTCATAAATTTGAAAAATAAAAATGTGTTTTCATTTTCTGGTTGCTGTTGTAACCTTGCAAGAGTTAGAAATGAGAGTCTATTTTCTAACTGAAATTGTTTTCCTCAATCACAGGCTCACTCTTCACAACTTGTTGGCTATTATTGTAGGGTTGCTAATGAATGCTGACCTTCTCCTAGTGCTCGCAATAATGCATTCTTTTAAATACAACGTTGATGTCTTAAATTACACAGGGGGTTTCAAATAAGAGGATAATGTATGTTTTACTTGGGTGGCACCATTCATTAGAATTGTCTTTTTTTACCAATACAGTTAATGGAGTAAAAATTGTTCAGATTTAATATTTTTGTCACTGCAAGATGCCAGAATATTGTCATTCACTGTTCTAGAGGCTTCTGTCTCCCTCTCTATTGGTCACTTCATACTGAAGAGCCATTCTTTTATTTTTTTTTTAATTAATTTATTTATTTTTTATTTTACTTTACAATTCTGTATTGGTTTTGCCATACATTGCCATTCTTTTAAAAAACCTCTTGAATACATCCCGAAGTCTAAAGCTTCCTTCCTGCTAAGTGATCATCTCTATCTCTTAAGCTTCTTTTGTCTCAAATATTTCAATGACTGTCTGTCTGATCCCCTGTCTTAGGGCTCCAATCTACCTTTCCCCTGCCACCAGAATTATCTTTTCAAGCACAGACCCACTGTCATCCTTCTGATTGAAAACATCTTTTGAATCTCCATGTACACCAGCAAAATCACAGCATACCAACCCCTCAGGGACCTCACCCTCCTTCAAGTCCCAGTCAGGCTCCTGGAGCTCCAGGCAATGAAACTTGGCAATATTCTTAATGATTTAGTTGCTATAGTTTATTTGTCTATACTGAAAAGGGAGGGGCAAAAATTCTTTTTGAACAGTTATTATGCACATGATGTTCCAATAGAGATTCTGTGTACATCACCCCTTGCTCACCAGCCTCATTTTGATGTGTCCTTCACAATGAACTGTGAGTCCCCCTGCTAAGTAAAACTTCCTAAATATCCTAAGTAGTATTCCTCACTCTTCCCTGCCCACCATACCTTGAGGTATATTATTGCTCAGTAGCTAAGTCATGTCTGATGCTTCATGACTGCATAGACTGTAAAATGCCAAACTCCTCTGTCCTCTGTCCCCTCTGTCCTCTGTCTCCTCTGTCCTCCTCTCCCACAGTTTGCTCAAACTTAGGTCCACTGAGTTGGTGATGCTGTCTAACCATCTCATCCTCTGCCTCTGCTTTCTCCTTTTGTTTTTGATCTGTCCCATCATCAAGATCTTTTCCAATGAGTCGGTTCTTCACACCGGGTGGTCAAAGTATTGGAGCTTCAGCGTCAATACTTTCAATGAATATTCAGGGTTGATTTCCTTTAGGAGTGATTGATTTGATCTCCTTGCAGTCCAAGGGACTCTCAAGAGTCTTCTCCAGCACCAGAGTTCAAAAGTATCAATTCTTCAGTGCTCAGCCTTCATTATGGTCCAACTCTCATATCCATACATGACTACTGGAAAAACCATAGCTTTAACTAAGTCATGTCTGACTCTGTGACCCCAGTTCAATTCCTGGGTCAGGAAGATCCACTGGGGAAGGGATGGGCTATCCACTCCAGTGTTCTTGGGCTTCCCGTGTGGCTCAGGCTGGTAAAGAATCTGCCTGCAAGCGGGAGACCTGGGTTTGATCCCTGGGTTGGGAAGATCCCTTGGAAGAGGAAAAGGCTACCCACTCCAGTATTCTGGCCTGGAGAATTCCATGGACTGTATAGTACATGAGGTCGCAAAGAGTCAGACATGACTGAGCGACTTTCACTTTGTCACAAATGTGTGGGTGACATTTGGAATCACAAGCAGGAGAGTGAAGATGTGAAGAATTAGACATTGGTGAATTTTCAATGTGACAGGGATGGGAAAGGGGGAATTTTTAGATATCTGATGTGTATTCATGATGTGTTCTTCCTCTTTCTCTGACATTTCCTTAAGAGGATAAATAAGATGTGAAGTAATTTTAGCTACCAATTAGATACTGAAACGTACTTGTTTGACTGCAACACCAGGCCAAGGCTGCATACACCAGGCCCTGGGATTTGAGTTATACGTACAACATCTCATTTAATGGTTATTGAAGACTTTTTCATGATAAAATGACTGAGACTAAAATTGGGCAGACAATGCACCCAGAGTCATAAAGGGATCCGATTTCAGATTCATCAGCTTCCAAATCTGTACCTGGCCATTATGCAATATGCACAGCATGCCTGGTAAAGAGCTGTATCCACCACGTCTGGTAAAGAACTGTGTCCACCACACTTGGTAAAGAACAAAGCTGTGTCCACTCCATGAAAAGCAATTGGACTTTAGGTCCAGTGTCTTGAGGATTTGGTTTAGGTGGTCCAGAAGAGAGGGGCTCTCTGTGACATTAGTTGAAAGGAAAGGTTTTGGGAGTTAAACTGGAGCCTGAGTTGGGTCTGGAGTCTGAATCCAAAATCTCCATCAGCTTGGCTGATTTCAGAAACTCTCTAGGACCACTTGGTAAAGAGTAAATTGAAGGTAAGTGTTAAAAGTAAGGGAAAAAATTGTCTTGCTATTTCAAATAAAACTACATTATTTTTTATAGAATCAAAGCCAGATTGACTGACTTTTATACCAAAAATTAATTCAAGACCTACTGAGATGTATTCATTCTTAATGCCTCTCATGACACCAAATAACACATGAGACAAGATGGTATGACTCTCTTCTCCTTGATTTTGAAGCTGTATTGATGTAGCCATCAAACCGTCATTCACAGAATCTGAAAGAAGTAGTGTTTTCTTTCCCTAAACTCTCCTGTTGTTAGAGATTCCCCTCACCTGTTTCAACAGCATAGAGTTATGTCAAGAGCTAAATTCCAATTGGGAAAAAAAGGAAAAAATGTTCCTTCTTCAGTTGTGAGAAAAGTGTAGGATGTGATAGAATGGTTGGACTCCTGAATTTGGAGTCTGATGCTGAGCTGGCTTCTGTGTGACCCTGGGCAAAGTGTTTCACCTCTAACAGCCTTAGTTTCCTCTTTCATAATGTGGGAGATGATTAATCCTTGCCCTTCTCACTTCATGGGATGGTTAAGAAGATGAAATTAAATAAAGGGAAAAAAAGCATAGCTTTCTATACTGTGAACTGTTATGCACATGTAAGTGGTTATTATTAATTACAGCTTTGAATTAGAGCATAAAGTGGTTTCCCAAAGCTTAAATAATAAGCACCTAAAGAATCAAGAGGAGAAATATTTATAGAAAAGATGTTTGCTTTTCTTTGCATGAATTATCAATTGCTCTCATCTGGTGTTTTAATTAATAAGGTGTGTGATTTTTTAATTTAAATAAGATTAAGTCTCTGGAAAGAATAATAGCAGAGGAACAT
Source organism: Oryx dammah (assembly GCF_014754425.2). Classification (NCBI taxonomy): domain Eukaryota; kingdom Metazoa; phylum Chordata; class Mammalia; order Artiodactyla; family Bovidae; genus Oryx; species Oryx dammah. The sequence continues at coordinate 6,470,343 of NW_024070200.1, read as the reverse complement.
GAATTATGGAACAAAAAAAATCCCCAACAATGGTCAAGATGGAGTGGTTATCTAGAAACAGAGAGATTCTTGTTAAATTCTTGGAGGGGACTGTGTTGATTAGCTCTATTGTTAAAGGTGCATTTTTTTTTCCACTTGAGATAATATTCATTTAGGACTTCATTTCTTTACCACATTCCAATACCATTTTAAAGTATTTCCTTATTATGTTCCGTGGCATGATTAGGAAGCAGACGGGAGAATAATAGTGAAGTGTATGTCTGCACCCATGAAATTAAAAGATGCTTGCTCCTTGGAAGAAAAGTTACGACCAACCTAGACAGCATATTAAAAAGAAGAGACATTACTTTGCCCACAAAGGTCCATCTAGTCAAAGCTATGGTTTTTCCAGTAGTTATGTATGGATATGAGAGTCGGACTATAAAGAAAGCAGAGGGCCAAAAAACTGATGGTTTTTAACTGTGGCATTGAAGAAGACTCTTGAGAGTCCGTTGGACAGCAAGGAGATCAAACCAGTCCATCCTAAGGAAAATCAGTCCTGAATATTGGAAGGACTGATGTTGAAGCTGAAACTCCAATACTTTGGCCACCTGATGCGAAGAACTGACTCATTGGAAAAGACCTTGATGCTGGGAAATATTGAAGGTGGGAGGAGAGGGGGACAACAGAGGATGAGATGGTTGGATGGCATCACAGACGTGAGTTTGAGTAAACTCCAGGAATTGATGATGGACAGGGAGGCCTGGCATGCTGCAATCCATGGGGTTGCAAAGAGTCAGACACAACTGAGCGAATGAACTGAACTGAACTGATGGCTTGTCCCAGAAAGAAACTGTAGGAATTCCTTGAGAATCCTGCCTAACCTGGGGTTGACTCACCAGGTCATGAGGTCAGAAGTCTCAGAATCACTTTTGACTTCTCACTCATGGTTTAACAAATTCAACCATAGAAAAGAGTTCTAACTTCCTACCATCTCCAGATTCCCTTTAGTCTTCTCTATTCTTGCTTTCCCACCCTAATGAAAACACCCCTGTGAAGTCTTTCCAATATTCTTCCAAAGATGTCCAGCCTCCAGCCTAAGCATCTTAGTCTCTGCTGCATGCATCAGTTAGAGATCCTTCAAAAACCACATGGAAAGACCTCCACTCCCTGATAACATGGATAACACAGACCATATTTAATTTTCTCATATGAGACAACTGAAAAGAAAAAAAAGGCAAAATACATGAAATAATACTTTCAAGCACATTAACATGAGGGGGGAAAAAAAAAGCAGGAACCTCCTGAAGTATCGGCAATAAATAAGGTGAAACCTGGGACCTTCCTGGTGGTCCAGTGGTTAAGACCCCACGCTTCCAATGCAGGGGGTGTAGGTTCAATCCCTGGTCAAAGAATTAAGATCTCACATGCTGTGTGACCAAAAATACATTAACAATGGCAACAACAATAATAACAATGTAAACCCTGAGATTTATGCATTTACAGGTCAGAGTTTTCAGAACATGGAGCTGAGGCAGAACCCAAGGGTCTTCCTGAGTTGAAGCAGTTGAGCTGGAGGCCAGGGGGCCAAGATTCTTGGGTTTTCAGGTCTCAGTAGCAGAAAGGAGAGACAAATTCTGAGAAGGGTCTCTTTCTAGCCTTGAGCAGAGTACAGCCATGTAAGGAAGCTACAGAAGACTAGGGAAAGAACCATCCAAAAGGATTAGAGGGACCAGTTCTTGGAACTTACCAGGGATAGTTTCTGTCCCCATCAGGCAGAGTGGAACACTCGTAATTCACAGAGCGTTAGTTAGAATGCAGAACAGCCTTACCTCAGCATGCGCTTAGTCTCTCAGCTGTGTCTGACTCTTTGCTGCCCCATGGATTGTAGCCCGCCAGGCTCCTCTGTCCCTGGGGATTCTCCAGGTAAGAATACTGGAATGGGTCGCCACGCCTTCCTCTGGGGGATCTTCCAACCCAGGGACTGAACCCAGGTCTTACCATCTGAGTCATCAGGGAAAACTGGGGAAATTAGCTCTAGACTAAACACTGCTCTGAACCCAGCCTAATAAAGCTCAAGACTCAAACTTTTCTCAAGTAACTTAACCAAGTCCTAAAACAAAGTTTAAAAATAGTTATTCAAATATAAAAATATCCAATACCCAACAAAGCTAAATTCACAATGTCTAGTATTCAATAAAAAATGACTAGGCATCTACAAAAGCAGGAAAATATAGGTGATAATGAGAAAAACTAATCCATCAAAACTCACCACAAAAATTACATGCATAACAGAATTAGTAGATGAAGACATTAAAACAGCTATTAAAACTACATTCCTTATATTCAAAAAGGTCAGTAGAGACAAAGAAGATATGATAGAAGAAGACCAGATCAAACTTCTAGAGGTGAAAATTACAATGTCTCTCTACCCTTCAATTTAGGAAACAAAGCTTCAGTTGTGCAAGATGAATAATTCTTAGAGATGTTCTGGACAGCATGGTTCCATAGTTAATAGTACTATATGGTATACTTAAAATATTGCTAAGAAGATAGATCTTATATCAAGTGCTTCTATTATAAATTTAAAATAATAATAATTAAAGCAAAAGGGAAATTTTAAAGGTGATTGATATAGATACAGCATAGATTGTGGTCATAGTTGTTAAGGATATGGATGCATAAGTATTTCCAAATGTACCGAGTTGTGCAAAGTATATACATATATATACACAATTTTTAATATGTCAACTATACCTCAAACAAGGAGTTTAACTTTAAAAAAATATGATATAAAACTACAATGTCTAAATCAGAAAATGTATTGAATAGGATTAATGGAAGATTAGTTATTTCAGAAGGTAATATGACTAAATTTGAAGCCAAAGCAATAGACAGCTTCTAAAATGAGACACAGAGAAAAATGGTGGGGAAAAAAAAAATGAAGCAAGTGTTAATGAGCTGTAGAATGACTTCAATCAGTCTAATATATGTACCCAAAAAGGGAATGATTCTGCATTTGTTCTTCACAGTAACAATAGCAATTGATCCAAAACTTAGTTTGAAACAGCATTTATTATCTCATGACGCTTCCCAGGAGACTCAACGGGTAAAGAATCCTCCTGCAATGCAGGAGATGCAGGCAGAAGAGAGTTTGATCCCCACGTGGGGAAGACCCCCCTGGAGGAGGGCATGGCAACCCGCTCTAGTATTCTTGCCTGGAGAATCCCATGGACAGAGGAAGCTGGTGGGCTGCAGTCCATGGGGTCACAAAGAGACGGACACCACTGAAGCAACTAAGCATGCACGCATGCATGATTTCTGAGGGTCAGGAATCATGCACATTTAGCTGGATATTCTGTGGCAGGAAGGGGGGCCCCTTTAAGGATCTGAGAGTGGGCTCTTGTCTAACACTCAGAAGAGAACTGTCCAAGGAAACATACGTGCTGACAAAACAAGAGACTTCTGGGCCGAAGGGACCTCCAGGCCAAGAGCAGTAGGGGAAGGCAACAGGAGGACTGCTCTGCTGTGTGGCTCACAGTCTCAGGCTTCATGGTGATGAGATTAGTTTCCAGGTTGTCTCTGGCCAATCATTCTGACTCAGCGTCCTTCCTGGGGGTGCACACATCACTCAGCCAAGATGGACTCCAGCGAGAAGGATTCTGGGAGGTTGGTAAGGCATATGGACCCATGTCTCCTCTCTCTTTTTCACTTTTCCTGAATTCTTCTGGTTTGTAGTAGCTTGTTAGCTCTGAGTTCCTTATCAGGACCTCTTGTTGTCAAGATAACTTATGTGAGTGGCTACTATCTTGCCTGGTTAGGGTGGGTGGTTTCAGTTAGTGTTTCTCCTAACTGAACTGTTAGGAGAGGGGCTCGAGCTGTTGGCCAAGTCATAGGCATCAGTTCAGTTCAGTTCAGTTCAGTCACTCAGTCGTGTCCGACTCTTTGCGATCCCATGAATCGCAGCACGCCAGGCCTCCCTGTCCATCACCAACTCCCGGAGTTCACTCAGACTTGCGTCCATCGAGTCAGTGATGCCATCAAGCTGGCTGCTAAGTCACTTCAGTCGTGTCCAACTCTGTGCGACCCCATAGACGCAGCCCACCAGGCTCCCCCGTCCCTAGGATTCTCCAGCAAGAAGACTGGAGTGGGTTGCCATTTCCTTCTCCAATGCATGAAACTGAAAAGTGAAAGTGAAGTCACTCAGTCGTGTCCGACTGCTAGCGACCCCATGGACTGCAGCCCACCAGGCTCCTCCATCCATGGGATTTGCTAGGCAAGAGTACTGGAGTGGGGTGCCAGTGCATCAAGCCGGAGGAGGACTCAATTAAAGCTCACTCACATGGTTGGGCTTCCTAGGTGATGCTAGTGGTAAAGAGCCTGCCTGCCAACGCAGGAGACGCAAGAGATGCATGTTAGATCCCTGGGTTGGGAAGATGCCCTGGAGAAGGAAACGCCGATGCATTTCAGCATTCTTGCCTGGAAAATACCATGGACAGAGGGCCCTGGTGGATTATAGTCTAGGAGGTAACAGAGTCAGACACCACTGAGCTCCTGAGCACACACCCACGCACAGGGACTTCACAGGTGTTACAGAGTCGCTGGGGTCCGATCCCTGGTAGGGGAACTAGGCTCCCACAGGCCACATGGCCAGGAAAAAAAGAATATCCCAATATCATCATAATAAACATTTCTAAAATGTAAATCTTAAAAAATGTTAACTACATATTTATCACATGACCTAGATATATGTTACCCAAGAGAAAGGAAAGGATATGTCCATACAAACACAAAAAGTTTAGAGCAGTTTCATTAGTCATAGCTAAGACCCGGAAACAACTCTGAGATCAATTAGTGGTTGAATGAGTAAACCGATTGTGGCGTATCCATAGAATGGAATCCAACTCAGACAGAAAAAGTAATGCGATTCCCCATTCAGTGATGAGGATGAATCTCAGAAGTATGCTGAGTGAAAGAAAACAGTCACAAATCAGGAAAGTGACCAAAAGTGCATCGGCAGCTACCTGAGGGTGGAGCCAAGGGAGAGGTCAGAGGCAGAGATTAAAAAGCACACGGAGGAAACTTTGGGGATGATGGTTACATCCATTAACTTGATTGTGGGCATAGTTCATCGAGGAGGTCAAACCTCATCCCATGGTTCACTTAAACACTGTACAGCTTAACAGCCTGTCAATTAAATCTCCGTAAAATTGTTAAAAACAAAGCCACGCCCAGGACAGCCCTCTTTTCCAGCTTTATCCTTTCAGTGGCTTCCTATAGCTCTGCCTCTCCTTCCACCATCTGTCAGTCCCTCCACAAGAATGTTCTTTCCCTCAATCCCCACCTCTCCACTGAACTTGTACTCACCTAACACCCTACATCTAATTTCCCTCTGCAAAATAGCCTTTGGTCTTCTTCTCACAGTCCTACCTTTGACCTGTGACAATGATACGTCGATAGCTTTTTTGTGCTTCCAGCAGACTCCCCATCTGCCCCCTCTTCTGTAGGTAATTAGAGCAAAGCTTTTATTCATTATTATCATTGTCATTAGTGGCACTTGTTGTAGTAGCAGTATTTCTTCCTGTTCCTGCAGTGCACAGCACAGTATCAGATATTTCACAGTAGAAGCAAGAGACGTTTTTTGAAATACTACATGAAAAAAAATGATTTGGAGAGTTCACCCAGAATATGCCCATAATGGACTGAATGATTGTGTCCCCCAAAATTCTTATGTTGCAATCCTAAACCCCACTGTGGTAGTATTAGGAGGCATGGTCTTTGAAGGGTGATTAGGGCATTAAGGGTTAAGCCCCCAAAATGGGATTAGAAGCCTTGTGAAGAGTTCACAGAATGATCACTCTTTTCACCATCTAAGGAGTCAAGGAGAAACAGGCAGTTTGCAACCAGGAAGAGGGCTCTCACTAAAACCCAATCCTGCTGACATCCTGATCAGATTTCTAGCCACCAGAACTTTTGTTGTTTATAAGCCACCCAGCCAGTGGTACTTTGGTAGACCGGTCTGAATGAACTAAGATAATGTCCTACCCCAGAGAACCTCAGCTCTGGTGATGGAGAGGTCACATTTAGCTTCTTGCTTCTTCTCAATGAAATCATGTGTCAGGACAACCTAGAGGTGGTGACTTTTCCCATATTTCACATGGTCCTAGAAGGAGAGACTGGGTGGAAAGAGAAAAAAAGTAAGGGACCAGGCTCCATCTTCTCAAAGCAGCTTCAAACAATGCTTCCTCCTCTTCCAAACAGGTTAGAAAGACATCCCAAAATGTCTGTTTAACCCACTGGTGGTGATGAGGGCTGTGCTTATGGAGTTCATGGTAAAACCTGGATCTAAGAAGTTGATCCGATACCCCTTGCTTTCATTTTAATGGAGAAAAACTAGAAATTCCTTATGTTTCTTCACCCAAGGAGGTCACAGGACTTGTTCCCTTGCCTTTTCTCTGGGTGGGGGGTGCCTCTAGACTGCTTTTAGGACAGAGACACTCTCCTGTCTCCCCTCCCCCACTCCATTTCCCCTTTCTCAGAGCTTAAATAATGAACAGATGAGAAAAGTTAAGGCATCCTGTCTGCCAGTCTCCTTTGAACTCTTTCCTTACACTGATGTTTTTGCTTTTCTTTGTTTCTTTGTTTTGTTATTGTTGTTGCTGTACATCTGTCTTTGGTTTTTTATTTGTATTTTATTTTTCTGTTTTGTAAGTTGAAGTACAGTTGATTGTGGGCCTTCCCAGGTGACTCAGTGGTAAAGAATCCTTCTGCCAGTGCAGGAGATGCGGATTCAATCCCTGGATAGGGAAGACCCTCTGAAGGAGGAAATAACAACACACTCCAGTATTCTTCTTGCCTGAGGAATTCCATGGACAGAAGAGCATGGTGAACTGTAATCCCTGGGGTTGTAAAGTCAGATACAACTGAGTGACTGAGCATACACACACACAGTTGATTTAAAATGCTATGTTAGTTTCAGATACATAGCAAAGTGATTCAGTTATACACACACACACATATATATTCTTTTTCAGATGTTTTCTCCTTACAGGTTATTATAAGATACTGAGTATAGCTCCTTGTGCTATACAGTAGGATCTTGTTGTTTATCCATTTTATATACAGTAATGTGTATATGTTAATCCCAAACTATTAATTCATCTCTCCCCCATTCTTTCCCCATTGGTAAGTTTGTTTTCTATGTCTGTGGGCCTATTTCTGTTTTATATATCAGTTCTTTTTTATCATATTTTTTAGATTCCACAAATGAGTGGTCTATGACATTTGTCCTCCTCTGTCTGCTGACTTCACTTAGTGTGACCATCTCTCAGCCCATCCGTGTTGCTGCAAATGCCTGTTATCTGCCCTCCGGCTCAGTGGACAACCCAGCCAGTGAGTGTAAGGAGGACCGAGCACCTGGTGGTGAGCATCGGGTTACCCAGGCTAAGTCCAGGCTGCTTGGGGAGGCTAGGAAGAAAGGCCAGAAAGGCCATGGTGGAAGATAAGTCTCCAACAAGCACTTTCAGGAGGTTTATAGCTCGTTGAGGCATCTAAGCCCTTAGCCCTTCTGCAAAACTCCAGACTTTTCAGAAAAGACAACTTGTGAGTCTGGATTAGAAATTAATATAGGTAACTGGAAATCAGTACTTAGCCCCCTAGAATCACATTAAATATGAGATGAGTGATTCTATTTTATGTGGGGAGGTAGGAAAGAGGCTTTTTTTTAAAATTTTGTATTATGGAAATCTTCAAGCAGACACAAAAGTAGGGGGTATAGCATGGAAACTCATTTATTCATTGCTTGTTCTCAACAATGATCAAAATTTTAACAATTTTCTAATTAGAGAGAAAGAGGCAAAAAAAATATGGATACATACCATGGGCATAGGGACTTCTCAGGCGGTTCAGTGGTAAAGAATCTGTCTGCAATGCAGCAGATGCGAGAGATGCAGATTCGATCTCTGGGTAGGAAGAGCTCCCGGAGTAGGAAATAACAGCCCACTCCACTATTCTTCCCTGGGAAATCCCATGAACAGAGAAGCCTGGCGGTTAACAGTCCATGGGGTTGCAGAGTTCTACATGGAGAGAGAATGAGGTGGATACACTGACCTGGGTTTGGGTTCAAAGACCTCCTCCCTCACACAGGCTGTGTATCCAGGAGAGGACTCCTTAGCCTTTGGCCCCACTTCACTCCCTGTAAAACGTGAATGAGGATTTCTGCACAGCAGGGTCACAGACAAATCAAATGGGAAGCACAGAACTAGTCACATAGTAGCTGCCCAGTAAATGATGAAGTTTTCCTATAGTTACTGTACTTAAAATGCACCAAGCAATTAAGCCCAAAAGACAAAGCAGGAAATTACAACTCAGGCCATGTTGGGACAAAGGCCTGAATTTGTTACTTATGGGATTTTTCCCAATAAATTTTCTTGAAAACAAATAATCAATAGCCAAAAAAAGTCTCAAATTCATGCAATCACCAACAAAGTAAATGAATTTCAAATGTCAGAGAAAGAGGAAGACCCAAATGGAACTTGTCTTCTTTTTCTTTTAACTCTATTCTTGTTTTTGTTACTGCTTGTCATGAAGTCATGTCTAACTCTTTTGCAACCCCATGGACTGTAACCCACCAGGCTCCTCTGTGAGATTTCCGAGGCAAAACTACCAGAGTGGGTTGCCATTTCCTACTGTAGGGAATCTTCCTGACCCAGGGATCAAACCCACGTATCCTGCGTTGGCAGGCAGATTCTTTGCCACTGAGCCAATTTGTTGTCTTTTTTTTTTCCCCAACTTTATAGTGACTGAGCGACTTCATTTTCACTTTTCACTTTCATGCATTGGAGAAGGAAATGGCCACCCACTCCAGTATTCTTGCCTGGAGAATCCCAGGGACAGAGGGGCCTGGTGGGCTGCCGTCTATGGGGTTGCACAGAGTCGGACACGACTGAAGCGACTTAGCAGCAGCAGCAGCAGCAGCAGTGAACCATTTACTACCCTTCTGTGGCATCTGTAGTGTTTCAAGCTAAAACCCTAAACACATTTTCTCTAGGCAAATGGTTTTCAACTGAGGGCAAGTATGACTTCTAGGGGATATTTGGTCATGTCAAAAGACATCTTTGGTTGGAGAGAGTTTTGGATGTCATGACGGGGCAGGAGGTTGTTTCTGACATTTCGTGGGTAGAGACTAAGAAGTATCCTACAATGCACAGGATTCCCCCTGCATTACTCCCAACAAGGGTGGTTAATCCCAAGGTTGAGAAACCCCGAGCTAAGCCAAAACAGATCAAGCTTTGGGGTCAGCCGGAATTGCACTGATCCCAGCTCTCTGGCTTGCAAGCTTGACTCCCTTCTGTAAATGTCCCCGTTTGTAATTTGGGGGTGATGATCTCTCGTGGCAGGTCTGTCCGCTTAATGAAAGACAATCTGAGAAAAGTGTTGACTCCTGTTTCTCACACATAGGCTTTCAGTAAATAGTAGCTTATCATAATTGTCCATTGAATATTGTCATTTTTGATATTGTGTCTAATAATACTCAATTTCTGTTTTAAGAATGCTGACAAGGCAAGTGAAGAGCTAGGTCCTGGGAGGGAACAAATATGGTCTTGAGTGAATCATGCCATCCTATCCTGGAAGCTGGATATGAAGGGTAAGAGGTTTTTGGGGAAACTGTGTCCATAAGAGCATTGGGTGTGGGCTTAGTTATAAGTAGATGGGGTTGTTTTGATTGGGAAATGGGAAAAGTGATTTTTATCTATTGATATGGCACTGTTGACCTTTGGAGCAAATAATAATAATACAAATAATTATTATTGTTCATATCATTATTTGTTGTGAGGACTTCCCTGGACATGGTAGGATGTTGAACAGCATCCCTGGTCTCTACCCACTGGACACCAGTGGCATCCACAAACCCTCACAGGTACGAGTCTCCAGACATTGCCAACTGTGTCCTGGGGGAATTCTGAGAATTGTTGATCGGGATTAATGATGGCAAATGCAGGGTAGTATGCCAGCAATCTCTGCCCCTTCACCCTCCACCCCACCCATCTCTAAAACAGATGTCACTCATGAGTCATGGCCTCTATGCCACTGAGCACAGATCTGGAATTCTTTTCATTAGTACACCAGACAGTTGATTGTGTCTGACTATTTGCAACCCCATGGACTGTAACCCTCCAGGCTTCTCTGTCCATGGGATTCTCCAGGCGAGAATACTGCAGTAGGTTGCCATTCCCTTCTCCAGGGGCATCTTCTCAACCCAGGGATCGAACCCCGGTCTCCTGCATTGCCAGCGAATTCTTTACTGTCTGAGCCACCAGGGAAACTACTTACTAACTTAGACTCTCCCATCTGTACCTCAATGAGTTTCTCTGCAGTATTTTGAATACCATCTACCTCTTTAAGTCTCTTGATTTTTTTCTGAATCCTTGATTGCCTTGGACATCCATGCTTGCCATTTTATTGGCTCATTTTTGCTCATGTTTCCATACTCTGGGTATTGTTAAGTTGCTTTCTCAGAGCTTCCTGAATTTCCCTCCTGTTGATTAAAATGCAGGTTTTCTCCAAGATGGAAGTGTTAGTCATTATTTTTCAATATTAATGTTATTGTTTTTCTGAAGCTTCTGTTGTTCTGTAATTCAAGGACCCCTTGTCGAATCCCATATGTAGCGTGTTTATTAGATGTAATATTTTATCTCTTGGACTCAGTGCCTGACACTATCATTTCCTTCTTATTTCAATAAAAATGATCTCCTTCCCTGTGATTCTGACAGGAGCTAATGGTTTTCTTTATCACAAGAGAAAGTGAGAGGGAGGCAGTGCTAAAAGACAAAATGAACTGTATATATTTGGGCCTTAATTCAATTTATAGCATAAACTCCAATCTTAACAAAGTAACTTCACAACCAAAAAAATAAATAAAAATAAAGCTACTGTGAAAAGCTAGAAGCCTCCAGATTGGTTTTTTGTTTGTTTGTTCATTTTTAATTTGTAGGTTTGAAAAGTGATACCCAAACCTAACCTTGTGGAAAGAGAAGGCACCTGCCATAAATGCTCAAATGACTTCTGATTTTTCCCTCCTTCTTTCTGTCTTTTTTTCTTTTCAGTGTGTGTGTTCCAGGGTCTTGGGTTAGGGGTTAGGATTTCCATCAATGTAGTTTAATCAAGTGCTAATAGAATCCAATACAACTCTCATTGACAGAAGCACAATATTAGTTGTTTGATAAGATTTCTTTCCTGCATGTAAATTCCAAGTGGATTCTGCCTAGCTTTATAGACTTATTAGGGGGGGAAAATATTGTGTGCACAATTATATCATGAACATTCCATCAGGGAGCTTTATAGCCAATGCCAAATAGTTGTGAAGATAAAGGCACTTCAAAAGTGCTACCCAGGTAGCATGTAATGCCAAAGACAGGGTACAGATTTTGAAACTCTTACAAATGCCACTACTTGGATTTGACCTGATCAGGAAGATGACTGGATAGCAGGAGTTCACCCCTGCTGCAGGGACCCATCAGCCTGTGTGTGGAGAACCAACATCTTTGAATGGCTCTGATCACGAGCTCTAGTAATAGAGAAACTTGGATCTGGATGCTGGGTCTGCTATTCCCAGCTGTTTAACCTTGGCAAATGTGTCTTAGCCAGGGAAAGTGTCTGATCCTACAGAATGGCAAGATGAGAATGCAGTCAGGGCTAAATGGTAGAGCTGAACAGTGTTTGGCTTGCTCCTGATACAGGTTAAGGGCTCAGTTCATGGCAACTTCACTTTTATCTTGCTGCTGTCCTCAATCAACATGGTTACATTCAGCCCTGGGGTCTCTGACTTTGAGTAGACTGGAAGGCTCCATGCAAATATCTTATTCACCGGCACTTCCCAGGTGCCCACTGGGGCCCTGTCCTGGAAGGTGCTGTAGGGAGTTCAGAGATAAGTTTGACATGATCTGTGACTCCCAGTGACTCGTTGGCAGGGGGGAAGTGCCTGCCACAGCAGTTACACGTTGATGGCTGTCTCTACATTGACACAAGGTGCCTTGCTGCAGTCTGATGTACTATGACTTAAGGATAAGGGCTACCTCATAGAGTGTGAGCCCCTCTAGGGCAAGGTAAGGGCCATTTCTGACTCACTGTTGCATCCACAGTGTCCAACACTGGATCATTCCTTCATGAGCTTCTTCACCAAAATATCCATCAAAGACATACCGTGTAGCAGGTGCTAGTGGGGATGCAATAAAGACAAGGCATATTTATGATCCCTGATCCCATTGGCCTCACATTTTACTCAGGGCAACAAGTAATAATCAGACTCTAGCATCACATCTGGCACGATATCTAACACAGACCCTTGAAACCCTGGTAATATCCAAGAAATGTTTGTTGAATGAATAATGAAAATATACATGAAAAGCAATTCAAGTGGACAGTGATGTGGAAAAATAACATGGGATGTTGTGAAAGCTTAGAACAGGAGGACATAAATTGATATTGGTGTGATGGAAGCTTCTAGAGAAATGATGAAGTGTCAGGATTTTCTATGGAGTTAGTACACAGTGCTTCTGGTGAAAACTTCCCCTTAGATGAGCTGTGGTTCTTCCAGACTTTCTAGCACATGTTTTCTTCTTCTTGCATTATAAATTCTGCTTTATTTGAGGTGTCTGTCATCTGGGTGTGTAGGCAGAAATATAAAGCCCTACCCATTGAGAAGACAGGGATTATGATTATAGATGTCATCGTTCTTTGGAGCCAGTTTTCTCTGGAGGGAACTGTTGTTGTTCAGTCCTTAAGTTGTGTCCGACCCTTTGTGACTTCGTGGGATGAAGCACATCAGTCTTCCCTGTCCTTCACTATCTCCTGGATCTTGCTCAAACTCATGTCCATTGAGTCGATGATTCCATCCAACCATCTCATCCTCTGTCACCCCCTTTTCCTCCTGCCCTCAGTATATCTCAACATCAGGGTCTTTTCCAATGAGTCAGTTCTTCACATCAGGTGGCCAAAGTATTGGAGCTCCAGTTTCAGCATCAGTCCTTCCAATAAATATTTAGAGTTGATTTCCTTTCGGATTGACTGGTTTGATCTCCTTGCTGTCCAAGCGACTCTCAAGAGTCTTCTCCAGCACCATAATTTGAAAGCATCAATTCTTCGGTACTTGAGAGACCTATCCAGTCAGAATTCTGCCGGTGAGGTCGCATTTGGAAATATTAACACATTCCATGCTTCTGCTCACTTATCCACTAATTTTGCAAGCACTAACTGTGTTCTTCCAAGTGCCACATGTCCTTCCAGATGCTGGGCTTCAAGGAAAGAAAGAACAGACAGGGCTGCCATTCTCCATGGCTGGTACTGTTCTGAAGCCTGAATTACTCCTCTGTGCAAGAACTCTGCTCAGGAGGGAGATGGTAAACCTCTGTTTGTAGCATTATCCTGACCAGTGATGGAGACAGAGGCATTTCCATCCAAGTTCAATACAACAAATGGTTACAATTTTTTTGCCACAACACCCGGTCTCCCTCTCATTAGAAATGGCCAAGTTGGCTAATGAGATAAAGAACTGGGTGATTCTTTATGACTCAGGGAACTCAAACAGGGGCCTCTGTGACAATCTAGAAGGGTGGGATGGGGAGGAAGATGAAAGGAAGTTTCAGGAGAGATGGGGCATGGGTGTACCTATGGCTGATTCTTGTTGATGTTTAACAGAAAACCAGAAAATTCTGTAAAGCAATTATCCTTCAATTAAAAAAATAAATAAAATGACAAAAAAAACCCAAAACTGGGTAGATTCTTTACCATCATTATAACAAAAGGCAACAGGAAGGAGCAAGTAGGGTTTGTGCACAGATACACTAGAGCCAAGTGCAGGTCAACAGAGCTAGTGGGCTGGAGCCATGACCCTGCAGGAAACCCACCTGTGTCCATCCTTCCCAGCACAGTCCAAACTTTAGCAGGATTCTTTGTTTTTAAGATAAGATTCACTTTAGTGACTATCTGCTGAGTCCCAGTAAGGCAATCCAAACCCAGTGTCAAGAACTGAAAAGACAAAGGAAATAAATTCAACCCTGACCTCAAGGAGCTCCCAGGCTAGTCCGTCCACTGACCACAGGCAAATTTACTCCTTGATGCTTCCGGTCTTCAATTTTTATTTTGTTAGCAATAGTTTCTCACAGCAAAATTCTCAAGACTAGAAGAGTATAGGTGACCTCAGCCAGGCATCATTTGTTGATGCCTGCGCTGTGCCCAGTCTTTCTGTTTTTTGCTTACAAACCTTGCCTTGCATCTTCCCGGCTGTGTGACCTTGGGCAAGTTACTGCCCCCAGTCTTAATGTACTCATCTGTATAACAGACAGAATGATAGTTCTTACCATGCAGAGTTGTGAAGACATGCAAGATAATGAATTGCTTAGCAGAATTTCTGGTATGGGTAGCCACAAGTCCCTGTGAATAAGTGCAAGGCCAATGTTAATGATTTAGCTTTTTATATTAAAAAAAGCTATCAGAGACAGCTTTAAGGGCATCAAACAAAGAGAAAAGAGTCTACACAACTCCAGAAGAACTTGGGGGATATTTAATTGGCAAACTGAAAGGAACACATAAAGAACTTGTTATTAGAAATGTAGGAATTATAGTGGCTGCTCTGAATTTGAAAACTCTGACTCCAGGTGCCTTGGTGGGGATCTAAGCATCAGTATTTCTATGTAAAAATTCTCACAGGCAGGGCTTCAACATCGGGCTTGCCTTTCAAGGAACAGGGGTTGAGAGCTGATACTGTTTTTCTATGAGTTCCATTTATTTACACTGTCTATTCTAGAATAAAACAAAAGATATGAAGAATAATAAGGGAGAGAGGTGGGGGTAGAATAGGTATTTTAAAAAAGAGAAAATAAAGTTTATGAAAAACCATTAAAGCCAATTCAATTAACTAGTTTTCTTCTTTAAAACCCAGATACATATAAACAGCCATTCCATCCCTAGTGACCTTGGGATTCATTCTTTGTCAAATACTTCATAATACTTTTCTCTGTATACTACTGAGATCACAAAATATGTGTTCTGTGCAACAGTTTTGTTACATAGTTTTATGTGATTTTCCATCCATTTATTTTTCTTAAAATGTAGTATAGGGGGATATGATTGATCTCTCCAATTATTTTTCAACTTTCTTTTGGCTCAACCTATAGATACAACCAACTGAAACATTTTCAGGAAAATCATCAACCCAGTACCTTGATCATATCCCTAGGTGTGTGTGAGTCTTGGATTCATTTATTTATGGACTCTTTGGGTTATACTGAAAGATGAATTGAATACTCAGTGTCTAATTTTTCTCTATTTGCAAATTTATGTTCAATGCAAAGTGTAAACTGATTTATGTTCAAAACAATGTATAAACTGATGACCTCATTTCCCCTACAGTGTTCATGTTTAAATTTATTAAAATAACTCCTTTCCCCCCACCCCAATGATACTATTTATTATTGAAAAAGGGAACTCTCTTCTGCATATTTCTCATCTGCATTGACTGGGTGCTTCATCACTTATTGAATGTCTGTGAGTTGAACAAAAAGGACAGAAATTGTGTGAAATCTACCTTTTTTCCCCTTTCTTTTTTGCTTGACCCAATAAACACCAGCACGCCTGGAGAGAGGGAGAAAGAGAGGTGTAAACATGCAAAAGGGCAAGAGGAGAGGGAGAAGAAGAAGAAAAAAAAAAGGGGAGATGGGAGAGAGAGACCAAGGGAGAGACAGAAAGCAAGCAAGCGTGAGCCAGGAAGGAAAACTCCACTGTGGTAGTGATGGATAACTGAAGTGAAGGTGTCAGGATGGTATTATGTAAATTACCAAGACAGCCAAGCCATGCACTGATGATTATAGAGGATGTGAGCAATGCTGTGGTCCCCAGACACTCATGTGCCTTGTTATTTTTCTTCCCTCCAACTACCCTTGGGGTGGATTCTTCCTGACCCTGGTCCTTGGGAAAAAAAAGAAAAGAAAAATCATCTCCAGGAAAAAAATAAAAGTCCCCTTCACCCACACACAGCTCCCCCAGCCAAGAATTCTTTTTTTAAAAAAAGAAAAAGTGGAAGGAATGATATGACATGTCTCTCCACGGATCCCTCCCCTTCCCCATGCCAACCAGACATCGTCTCCCAACTGCCTTTTGTTTAGATCAGTGAAGCATTTGGCTTTATCAAGCACCTTGATTGTGCCTTAGTTTCAAGGGCAGCAACCAAAGGAGACAAAACAGGCAGCAAAGAGAGTGACTCTGAACTCAGGAGATGATGAGAGGTAGCATTATATAGATAGACACCCCCATGGCGATGCAGGTTTTTAAATATGCTAATTTTATTCCATCTGCATTCCTATTGGGAGATGAGAGCTGGATTCCATTCATGGATAAGAGTGAGGGGTTACTAGCTCAGAACTGAAGGTTTTTCTAGACAATTTTTCCATTTGCAGCCTCTCTCCAAATTAAAAATATATGCCTGAAATGAACAAAGAATTTCCCAACTAATGCTCATATTATTTAAATTATTTATGCACTCATTGGTGGGTGAAATATTTACTTAACTACTTATTGTATATTGTTTGCTCAGCCGCTCAGTTGTGTCTGATTCTTTGCGACCCCATGGAGTGTAGCCCATCAGGCTCCTCTGTCCATGGGCTTCTCCAGGCAAGAATACTGGAATGGGTTACCATTGTATACTGGGCCCTCCGCAAAGTTCCATGACCACAGATATTAATACCAGATAATACCTTTGAGCATTGTCATTTCTCAGGGCACAAGTGGAAAAGAATCTCTCATCAGATATCCGTCAAACATACGAAGTGACTTGGGATGTGGATGGAGCTTTGTATCTGGAGCTGGACCTCACTGATACTGCTAAAGTCCCAGCCAGCTGCACAGATCAGGTTTAGAAATGGTGTTCCAGGATTTCTTGGAAACGATGTCAGTCTTTCCCACCAGCACTTCCCTTCCACCAGCATAGCTTCCATGCTGGCGCTCCTCTTGGAGGTATGGAACTTGTTCTTTTGAGAGCTGAGAACTCAGTCAAATAACCTCTGTGTTCTGGGTGTTCACCTCCTAATCCTTAGCCCTCTCTGATGGACAGGACAAACCCACTTGGCAGGACAACCCCACTGAGCCCACAGACTCTCATCCCGCAGACTCTCAACTCATCTCAGGACTGAGAACCTGATTTCAAGGTTAAGAAGGTCACTTAGGGTTTCTAGGTGATGTACTTTCTTTGAGTCTCTTTTTTACGATGTTCCTTAGGACTGGGCTCAAGCGTACCACTTTGAAACCCCAGGAACCCAGCTCTTTTCCTGCCTTTCCTGAGGGGACATACTCCCTGCTCTCTTTCCCAGCTCACGTGCCAATAGCTATATACTCCCTGGGGTGGTGCTAGCTTCACTAGGGTTCCTTGAATTCACAAAGGTCAGTGAGTTCACAAAGGTCAGTGAGTTCACAAAATGTCATGCTTCAGTAAAATCTAAATTAGTAGAATTCTACCTGCCCCATTATGGAAATGGACCATTTCACACGTATTCCAGAAGGCAGTCTTTGAGAGCTTTGCAAAGTTTGTTTCCATGACTTCCAAGTGTCCCCCAAAGCTTGAGGAGTTTGTGTGCAGTCTTTTGTGCAAGGATTGGTGCGAAAACACTCTGCAGGAAGTGTTTATATTCGGGGTTCTTGTTTGCTTTTGTTTTGCCTGAAAACCTTGGCTCTAATCTTTTGTCCTTTCCAAGTTCCAACCTTAAGCACCACCGTGCAGAGAGAGACATGAGTAATGTCAATGCTGGGGCCGTGTCAGTGTTAATTTTCCATTTTTCATCCCCAGAGTAAAAAGGCACAGAATCAAAAACTTAAAACCCAAAAGCTGACTGTTAATAGGACTCTCATACTCCCATACTCAAACTTATAAATGGTCATATTTTATCTTCTCAGAATAATGAACCTCTGGGAAAAAAGACAGAGCTTATATATATATATATTAAAATCCCACAGCCTCATGGCCCTATATATATATAGCTCAAAGTCTGAGCTCTTAATCATGATGCCGTTACCTGATCCCCATCTTCTTCATTCTCTCTCATTAACATGACTTGTTAACTAGAATCCCATAACAATGCATTTAGTTACTATCAGCCATAGGCATATGCATGGCACTAAATGTATAAAACATTCTCAAACATGGAAAACGTGAGGGAAGATAGGATTAGAGAGTGCCTTTGAGAAACTCAATGATAAAACTCATTGAGGCCAAACAATACATTGGAATATATAGGAATCAAAGGAATCAAACAATATATTCAGGAAAAGGGAAACTTAAATAAAGCAACTGGAAGTGTACATTGAGTTCATTTAAATAAGGAATTACAACCACATAGCAGAAGATGTCATGCTAGCAGGGCAGCATCACCCAATCCTTGACAAATTACTGGGAACCTAATAAGAATATATAGAAGAAAGAAAAAGCTGAAAAATCTTAGGTGATTATTTTTGTCTTGTAAGGAGAAGTGTTAACCAAGATTTCCTAAAATAGATATACATTTCAATAGAAAAAAAATGACTCCAATACTTTAATATTTAGGACTACTTACTCAAAAGAAATAAACTTTAAAAAAGTTACATTCACAAAGATTTTCATGGAAGAATCATTTGCAATAAAACAAGGGAAATAAGGTATATCTAAACAACCAATTGCAGAGAGAATAATTAAATTCAGTACAGTGAAATGAAAATGGTGAAAGTTCTGCCAGAACACGACAAAGCTTCTGTTATTAATGTAGAAAGAGAAGAGCAAAATGCCTATATGTGTGCCTGCCATCTTTGAAAGTGTAAAATAGTGTATGCGTGGCAAGAAAAAATATATTTAACACTACCTCCTCCCTCATACAAACATACTAAAATAGCTGGTGGTAGATTTTCAGTTAATTTTTCTGCTTTATTTTCTAGAGATTCTGAGCTGAGCTTGATGACAGAAGCATCCACACCATACAGCAAATTTCCAACAAGCAGTTTTGAATGAATGAATGAATGGGTTGCTGTTTTGTTTCATTTTTCTCATTCTGCTCCTGCCACACTCTCTGGTAAATCCAGAACCCTGTGGCTTTCCAATATCCTTGTAAACATTTTCTGAGCCTCCTCAGTGGTTAGTGAGTGAGTGCTTTGCTTTCCAAGACTGCACATGCCTCCTTCAGCTGGAAAACAGGTCCTTTGCAAGGAAATAATTTTGTAATCTTAAAGATCTCCATCCAAATATGGTATTGCAGTGTTAGGTATACAACCACAGTGGTCAGGAAGTCCATAAATTTTGTTTGCTTTAATATTAATAGTATCCAGCCCCTGGTCCTTATAGAATCAGACATAGAGAATCAAGGGACTTCCCTGGTGGTCTAGCGGTTAAGACTTTGCTTCCAATGCAGGGGGTAGAGTTTCTATCCCTGGTCAGGGAACTAAGATCCCCTATGCCTTGAGCCCAAAAAAACAGAACATAAACAGCAGAAGCAATATTGTAACAAATTCAATAAAGACTTTAAAAATTATTTACATCAGAAAAATCTTTAAAAAAAAGAGGATCAAGAAACAAAAGAGACAAGTTCTGTTAATTAATGCAATCCCTTCATTTTCCAGAAGAGAAAATAGTAGGATGTTAAGTGATTTATCTAAAGAAATAATATATTTTGTGAGTGCATCACTCAAATATTCACTTTTTACAGGGCCAGAGTCTTCTTGCAATGTTTATTTGAAGAAAAATTTAAATGAAGTGTACTTAGCAGAGGAACAGAAGTAGATATCCAATAGTAAGCACAGATTGTGCCAGCAAGTGTGCCCAAGGGCTGTGTAATTGTGTGATGGGAGAGAAAAGGGAAGCTGTAAGAATCAGTTGATTGCAAAACCCAGGGTCCTTGGTCAGCCAGAGAGTGTCTAAACCTAATGTCAAAGTTAACAGTGTCAAACCCAAGCCAATGTCAACAATGCATTATGTAATGAGCGCCTACTCTGCACCCACTGCAGGACTATTGGAAAGTAAACTCAAGTCAGCACTGTCCCTCCCGTGAAGGAGCTCATGGTCTAGTAACCAAGTCAGGTCAGTCTTGGTTGTGCTGAGTGAAACAGGAGGCAACAAGGACCAGAGGCTGTCCAACACTCAAGTGGCCAAGATGGGAAGACAAGCAAGACAAGAGAAAGTAGTCTCAAGAAGCAGTGTCAACTGATCAGGATCCACTGGGTCTCAGCTTATGACCCAGGCTGGTACCTAGATCCAGGAGAAGACCATAGCACCAGGTTCTTGGTGGCTCAGCATCCATCCAGAATTCTGGACTCCTGAGTGTGCCAACATTTCTTATAACCATTTTAAATTTTTAAACACTTGTGGTACATGCTACCTTCAATCTTGAAATGTCATAGGTGGGTATTTATATGTATATGACAGTTTGAAAACAATAAAATAAAAGATAACATAAATGAGAACAAAGATAGGAGAAATAAACCTATTTATTAGGGCCCAAACATTCACTGTGGTTGTGCAGTATATAAAATATTAACCTTATTGCCAACTTTTATTTTAATAAGAATCTCTTGGACTAAATAATGGGAACCAAGCACAGTAATATACTTTCCAACAATGCTATGGGCAGCCTCCTGGGACTATCAGGGGGGACTTAGTCAGTGACACTTGTACAGGTTTAAATTTGAAATTGCATTTAATTTGTATGTCCTATTACTTAGCTGAAAACATGTACCTCTAAGGCAAAAGCAGACGGAAATGGGCATCGAGCTAAAAATATTTGAGAGGCAATAATTTGCCTTAATGGCATTCATACCTATATAGGGAAAGTAATGAAGCATCTCAGGGGAGGTATTTCTTTGGCTTAATTTGTTTTCATGCTGTTACCAAGTTGTCAACCTAAGGACCGTACCAAGAGACTGCTCACGAACTTTTCTTTCGTTTCGGCTCCTCATATGCACTCTCCAACCCCTTGCACTTTCTTCTATTTTCTTGTTCAGCATTCAGTGCTGTGGTGAGCTAGGAACTGTTCTAGAAATGGTAGGGCACATGGTGAGCAAATTGGCCCAGAATCGCTGACCATGCTTCGACTAAAGGTCTGGTCCACATGACCTCACCTTGTTCTCTTCCCCTGTGAAGCAGCCACCTGGGTCGGGATGAATGGCCCTTATCACAGTGCCCAGCTTACAGTAAATGGGCAGTGCATGCCTGTTCAGTCATGTCTGACTCTTTGCAACCCCATAGACTGTAGCCCACCAGGCTCCTCTGCCCATGAGATTTTCCAGGCAAGGATACAGGAGTGGGTTGCCGTTTCCTCCTCCAAGGGATCTTCCTGTCCCAGGGATCGAACCCACATCACCTGCGTCTTCTGCATCGGCAGGTGGGTTCTTTACCACTGAGCCATCTGGGAAGCCCAACTGGGCTGTACTAAGCTATTATCAAGAGTGGCGGTAGTATATAATATTCAAATGCATTCTCTAACTTTTATTAAGATAAAGCTAATTACTATAACCAATACAGTCCCCAAATTTCAGTGGCTTCACCTAAAGGCCATTGATTTCTCCCTCAGTAAAGTTAGCCAGCAATGAGGCAAAGATGAAGGGAGGAACCGTTCCATGCAGTCTTTTGGGGATCTGAGTTGATAGAGACAGTGAAATGTTTAACATGTGACTTCTAAGATTTCTCCAGAGTGAAGCTATTCCAAGGGAGAGGTCTAGGACCAGTCCTGGAGGCGATACCCTTCACTTCAATTCACATCCCATTGACCAGAATTGAATGCCATGGCCATGCCTAACAACAAGGTAAGCTGAGGACTGTAGTAAAATTGTCTGTCTGGAGAAAAAAGAAACAGAGTTTGGTGAACAGCCAGAAAGCCTCAGCCTCTTAGAAACAGCCCAATACTTTACAAAAATCAGGACTTGAATGCAAATATCCAGATTTTATATTATGAGCTCTTTCATAATACTGTTCCTGGTGTACTATGCCCTACTTTTGGGCAGAGAATAAATGGCTCTGTAGGAATGAAGATGCTGCGGGAAAAGGTAGGGCTTTACACGTTGGGAGGGGGCTGGTGGGCCAGGTGAGCTGAAGAGGCCCTCCAACCATCTCTGCTATGCTTTGGTTTTCCCCCAATAGGATGAATTTACTGACAATGTCATGTGTCCAGAATTGGTAGGAGAAACATTTGCTAGAAGCAATTCCTGGTCTCTAGATCTTCAGCAAACTCCTTAATCTCAAAATTGCTGTGAGAGACAAGGATTGTTACAAGTCTGGAGTAGGACGAGGTGGATAATAAACACACAAGAAATGAAATAATTATTCATGGGGTCTTACTCCTTGGAAGAAAATTTATGACCAACCTAGATAGTATATTCAAAAGCAGAGACATTACTTTGCCGACTAAGGTCCATCTAGTCAAGGCTATGGTTTTTCCAGTGGTCATGTATGGATGTGAGAGTTGGAGCGCCAAAGAATTGATGCTTTTGAACTGTGGTGTTGGAGAAGACTCTTGAGAGTCCCTTGGCCTGCAAGGAGATCCAACTAGTCCACTCTGAAGGAGATCAGTCCTGGGATTTCTTTGGAAGGAATGATGCTAAAGCTGAAACTCCAGTACTTTGGCCACCTCATGCGAGTGTTGACTCATTGGAAAAGACTCTGATGCTGGGAGGGATTGGGGGCAGGAGGAGAAGGGGACAACCGAGGATGAGATGACTGGATGGCATCATGGACTCGATGGACGTGAGTCTGAGTGAACTCCGGGAGATGGTGATGGACAGGAAGGCCTGGTGTGCTGCGATTCATGGGGTCGCAAAGAGTCAGACATGACTGAGCGACTGAACTGAACTGAACTGAACTGAACTACCTATACAGTAGGATAATGGAAAGAAAGGGGTTTTCTCTTCCACTTTTTCCTGCTGGGAGGGTCAGAGATTCAAACCTGATGGAACTCTTTGACTCTGCCCACATCAAGGTACAGAACTGAGCTACTTCTGGTCCCAATTTTTGCCTCTAGTCAGGAGAACTGAAACTGCTGTTTTGTATTCAAATGCACATTGTTGATTCCAATTGAAAAATCTATACCGTGCTCCTAACTCAACTGGTGTCTTCTCATAGGTTGCCTTTCATGTGACATTTAAATCTAGGCTGTCACAGTTGTGTGTGACAATTTTGAAGCAGAACTCAAAAAGTCACTCCTGTTCCCCGTAATGAATCCATTTGCACCAAAGCCATTAGTAAGAACTGTAGATTTTGTTGACGTTTTCATACTCAAAAGAACCTGGAACAAAGTAAATCAGGAAGAGAAAAAACAAATATCGCATATTAACATATATATGTGGAATCTGGAAAAGTGGTTCTGCTGCTGCTGCTAAGTCACTTCAGTCGTGTCCGACTCTGTGCCACCCCATAGACGGCAGCCCACCAGGCTCCCCCATCCCTGGGATTCTCCAGGCAAGATCACTGGAGTGGGTTGCCATTTCCTTCTCCAACGCATGAAAGTGAAAAATGAAAGTGAAGTCGCTCAGTCGTGTTTGACTCTCAGCGACCTCATGGACTGCAGCCCACCAGGCCCCTCCATCCATGGGATTTTCCAGGCAAAAGTACTGGAGTGGGAAAAGTGGTTCAGAAGAACCTATTTCCAAGGCAGGAATAGAGATGCAGACATAGAGAACACACATGCGGATACAGCAGGAGAAGAGGAGGATGGGATGAACCAAGAGAGTAGCATTGACATGTATATGCTGCCATGTGTAAAATAGATCGCTAGTGGGAAGCTGCTGTATAGCACAGGGAGCTCAGCTCGGTGCTCTGTGATGACCCAGAGCAGTGGGATAGAAGTGAGATAGGAGGGGGGTCCAAGAAGGAGGGGATATAAGTTTGCATATGTCTCATTCTCTTCACTGTACAGCAGAAAGTAACCCAACAGTGAAAACAATGATATTCCAATAAAAAAAGAAATCTCATCAAACACGTCCATTTGGTGAAATCTCTTCTCTTTGGTATCACAAAAGGATTATTTATCCTACACGTCCCTCATTAGTCAGCTTTGATGCTTGCCATCTCCTTCTGCTTGTTATCTTCTCCTTGAGAATCCCAAATTGGCTCACCTCCCTCGTGAAGAGAAATTTAGCTTTTTCTCTACCTCTCTCTTGGTAGAACCCACACCTTCCTGAGATCCTCACATAGCAGAGTTGAACAGTTTCCATAACCTGCCCTCTTTAGAGGCTGCTAATAAAATTGTTCTTTATCACATGCATGGAGGGGAGTCACAGTTTATGGAGATTTGGTATATGAACCAAGGTCAGGATTCTCTAAGGGTGAATCTCAATCTAAACATCTTTTTTAGCATTGGCAATCAGAAATAAAGGATCTATCTCTTCTGTCTGGTTTAATGCTACACAGTTGGTTGGCAAGATGTCTCATGCCCACCTGGCTCTCATCACAGAGAAAGCTCTGGTTTCCTCCACCAAACCATTTCTATGGCTTTTTTTAAATTTAATTTTTACTTTATTTTACTTTACAATACTGTATTGGTTTTGCCAGACATTGACATGAATCCACCACGGGTGTATACGAGCTCCCAATCCTGAATCCCCCTCCCACCTCCCACCCTACTCGAGCCGATTATACAGAGTGAAGTGAGCCAGAAAGAAAAACACCAATACAGTATACTGACACATTTCTATGGCTTTTAACTTTCAACTATTACTGAATTCATTCCTTTGCAGATTTTTTGAAAGCCAATCAATCAAAAAGAACATGTCTCTTAATGAGAGCACTTAAAAACATTTTAAATGCACACCTTCAGATTCTGAAAGCCCACAGCATACATTTTTAGCTCCAAGTGTTCCAGTTCGGATGGCTGGAATTTACTCCCCAAAGAAGTTTGCCCACATGGGAAAACCTCATCAATTTTATCGATTTTATTCTCTGAGAAAGAAAGCAAGTGAATAACTCAATTGAAAGGGATGGAAATATGTATTGAAACAGAAGGATGTGTGTATTTATGTCTTAGTTTTCCTTAAATCAATAAATGCTGATATATAATAGATACAGAGAAGCCAAAATTAAACACTGAACATTTTTTCTATGTATGTGAAAGTGTCATATCCAACTTTTTGTGACCCCATGAACTATAGTCTGGCAGGCTTCTCTATCCATGGAGTTTTCCAGGCAAGAATACTGGAGTGGGTAGCCATTCCCTTCTCCAGGGGATCTTCCCTTTTTTATGTACAGAAGGTTACTGATATGTTACAATACGAAGTTGCATTGAAAATTTCCCAACGATGTCTTTGCATTTATCTGAATACTATGGAAGGAATTCTCAAAGAGTAGATTCAAGATCCACAAACATCCATCTCACCTTGGCTTGTCTAATTCTTGGGATGGTTTGTAAACTGAACATGAGGTTCACAGATAAAATTTTGCAGGATGATTTGAAAAATGGTTGTGCAACAAAAATCAGTGATTCTAACACATAGTCTGTAGATCACAGCAGACCTTGAGACTCTTTCAGGGTCTGTGATGTTAAGACATTTTTTGTAACAACACCAAGATATTATTTGCTTTTTTTTCCCCCACTGTATTGACCTTTGCACTGATGATGCAAAGCAAAGTGGGCAAAACTACTGGCAACTTAGCACTAGTCAAGTCAGTGGCTCCAAACAGTAGCAGTCATCGTCACTTTCCATTTCAGGCTGACTTAAGAATGTCTGTCATGAAACTGTTAAGATGATTCATACTATTATGTCTTGACCTGGGAGTTCATGTCTCTGTTAGTTTTCTACCACTGCTATATACATTATCAGATTACCTTAAAACAATACAAATTTGTCTTATAATTCTACAGTCAGGTCAGAAATCTGACATCAGTCTTGCTATGTGACTTTGAATGAGGTGTTAGTAGGGGTGCATCCATGCCTGGTAACGTGAGGGGAGCATACATTTCCTCGCTTTTTCCAGCTTTAAAGGCCACCTGTATTCCTTGGCTCATGTCCTCCTCCTTCCAAGTTCAAGGTCAGTCACCTTGTGTCTCTCTCTGTCTTTCTTCCATGCTCACATCTCCCCCTCTAAATACAGCCAAGAAAAAGTCTCTACTTACAAGACCAGAATGTTTAAGCTCAAGTCCTTCCAGATAAACCAGGACAAGCTCATCTTAAGATCCTGACCTTGATCACAATTGCAAAGCTCCTTTTTCCTTGCAGGGTGATATTTACCACTTCTGAGGAATCAGTACATGAACATTCTGAGGGACTATTATTCTACCTGTCTCAAAGTCTTTATAATAGTCTGGCTGACAAAATGGGAAGTGTACATGTATGTATCCCTATACATTCAGAGTAGTCTCAAGGAAAGTCACTTACAAGTTAATTTGAGTAGTGAGCTAAACAAGTGCTTTCTTCATAGGATGTTGTTTTCATTTGGAGAAACAACTTACAGACAAACTATGGTTATTCAGTCTTGGGTTTTGGCAGATACCATTTTTGAATATAAACAGAGTGAGCTTGAAGTTTTCATTTGAATAAATACAACAGATAGTATTTGTTGCTCATAATAAAATAAGGGTTTTCTAGTTAAAATGAAAATTTCATAAAATGTGTATCTGCTATTGTGATTCTGACTCCTTCCCAATATTGAAGACTTTTCTGATGAGATCTGTAGTAATATTAACAAAGGCAATTTTTTTGGTAATAACTCATAAAGAAATACATCAGCATTTGGAAGATTTGCATAACTCAGTGAGCGGCTATTTTCCAAATCTCAAATATATCATATTACAAAATCTTGCATGAGCCTGTCACTAACCACATTTAAAGTTCAAGGTATACCAATAGATTTTAATATAACAAAGCATGAAAAGCTCATTAATATGGTTTCAGATTCCATATTACTGCTAACTTTTAAGAAACTATCCTCTGCCAAGTTTTGGCATAGTATCAAAGAAAAATATCCCAAATTAGCTGAAAAGCTATGAAATACCACTCCTTCTTCCAATGGCACAAATATGTGAGGTTGGATTTTCTTCATATACTTCAATCAAAACTACTTATCACAGAATATTGAATGCAGGAGCAGACATGGGAGTCCAGCTGTCTTTTATTAAGTCAGACATTAAAGAGATTTACAAAAATGTAAAATAATGTCTCTCTTCTCAATATTTGATTCTTAGGGGGAACTCATTACTTTTCATTACAAACATCTTCTTTCCATTATCATGTAATAAATTTATCATTTTTATTTTTAAATTAATACATAGATATTAATAATGTATAATTTCTAATTCAGTAAACACTGATAGTATATTTATTAGTAGTTATGTCTAAATACTGATAGATATAACCCAAACCTATTCAGGTTCTCAATCATTTTTCAGAGTGCAAAGTGAGAGGTGTCTCATGAGTTGCTTTAGCCAATGGGATTAGAAGTGATCTCATAGGAAAAATTGGGTTCAGGTTCAGCTTACCGAGGTATCCATTGACATGCAGAATCCAAACAAGGAAATGACGCTAGAATGGGAATGGGTCGCTTTCATGGCCAGTACAGCAGCTGAACTCCAGTCCAGCCAACAACGCTCTGCAGTGTCTTCTCCGGACGATGCGCCAAGCCAAAACCACATCAAGAGTGCGTGCATCCTGCTGTTTCTGCAGTAAATGAATTTCCTTCCTGGTCTTCTCAGCCCTTGTGATGTGGACAGAAGGAGTCTAGAAACATGTTTAGGGTCTGGGTGGCACTTCGAAAGGAAGGTTGAAGAACCACTGGATTAATGCTTCACATACCTTGTGCTTTCAGCTTACTTTTGCTTCCTGCTTTGCGTGTTGGTCTGTCACCACAATTGTTGTTCATTCGCTCAGTCATGTCTGACTCTTTGCAACCCCATGGACTGCAGCACTCCAGGCTTCCCAGAGACTGTCCTATTCCTCATTAATCTCTTGTTTTAACAAAGAGCTTCGGATATAATAGGTGCTCAATAAATTCTGTCAAATTAAATTAAATTATCTCATTTACATTTAATCATACATACATTCAAATGAAAAATTTTTAAATGAGCCCTACACAAATGATGTACATGCCCACAGATATGCATGTGTGTATACACAAATCACTTTTATGTACGTAAAGCAACTGGCCCACATTTATTCATTATCTGTTAATTGAGCCCATGTGTCAAACTCTGGAGACAAGTAGCTAAAATAGACATCCTTTCTGCCCTTGATGAGCTTGCCATATGATGGAGGAGTAGTAAGTGTAGGACTCACAAGAACATTGTAACCCATTCACTTTTGGAAATTGAGGGGAATTTAGGAGCACAAAGTGGAGAAAGATCACACAGCCTATGGATGAAAGATCACTAGAGGACTCTAAGAGGGGAAAAAAAATCTTAGGAAAAAGGATTATACAGGAAGGAGGCATACAGCAAACAGATCAGTGGAGGAAGATTGTCAGGGAGCAGAAGATTCATAAAGAAACTACAGCAAGAGAAATCATTGTATGTGTTTACACACAAACACACACGCTCATGCCAAAAGCCCCTAGCTTCAGAAGCATGATTGACTCGCAGCAAATCTATGGGCAAGTCCTTTCAGCTGGTGGAGCCTCAGTTTTTCCATCTGTAAAATTAATAGCTAGGACTAGATCAGTGGTTCTCACTCCTGGCTGAAAATCATTCTCAACTAGAGCAATAACAAAAATATTCTTACTCAAGACCCATGGCCAGAGATTCTGATTCTCTTGGTCAGGGAAGGGGTCAGATATTTTATCTTTCAAAGAGTTCTCCACATGATTCCATCACTAGCCAGTCAGAATGTCATTTTCTTTGTGGTTTCATTCATTTACTCCTTTTTTACGGATTTATTTATTTATGGCTGTGCTGGGTCTTTGTTGCTGCGTGGGTTTTTCTCTAGCTGTGGCAAGTCAGGGCCACTTTTCACTAGGGTGTACAGGCTTCCCAGTGTGGTGGCTTCTCTAGTTGCAGAGCACAGGCTCTATGCCCATGGACTTCGGTGGTTGCAGCACATGAGCTCAGTTGCTCCGTGGAATGTGGGATCTTCCTGGACCAATGCTCAAACCCATGGCCCCTGAATTGGCAGGCAGACTCTTAACCACTAGACCACCAGGGAAGCCCTCATTCATTCACTTCTCCATTCAACCTTTCACTTAATTTTCTCTCCACTGATCATGAAGGCTCATGGCATACTAGGCATCCTTCTAGATAGTTTTAAGATAGAAACGGAACAGGTGGATCCCTGCACTCATAGAATTTTCAACCTGGTGGGGAAATGACGCTCAGAAAGATATGTCTTTCACTTGCCTTTATCTTGTTACCAGATTTTTCCCAACCCACTTCCCACCACCACCTTGAGGTCACCTCTGTTCAGTCAGTCATGTCCGACTCTTTGTCACCCCATGGACTGCAGCATGCCAGGCTTCCCTGTCCATCACCAACTCCCAGAGCCTACTCAAACTCATGTCTGTTGAGTCGGTGATACCATCCAGCCATCTCATCCTATGTCATCCCCTTCTCCTCCCACCTTCAATCTTTCCCAGCATCAGGGTCTTTTCCACTGAGGCAGTTCTTCATATTAGGTGGCCAAAGTATTGGAGTTTTAGCTTTAGCACCAGTCCTTCCAATGAATATTCAGGACTGATTTCCTTTCGGATTGACTGGTTTGATTGCCTTGCAGTCCAAGGGACTCTCAAGAGTGTTCTCAAACACCACAGTTCAAAAGCATTAGTTCTTCAGTGCTCAGCTTTCTTTATAGTCCAGCTCTCACATCCATACATGACTGCCAAAAAAACCATAGCTTTGACTAGACAGACTGTTGGCAAAGTAATGTCTGTGTTTTTTAATACACTGTCTAGGTTGGTCACAGCTTTTCTTCCAAGAAGCAAGTATTTTTTAATTTCATGGCTGCAGTCATTATCTGCAGTTAATTCGGAGCCCCCCAAAATAAAGTCTCTCACTGTTTTCATTATTTCCCCCTCTATTTGCCATGAAGTGATGGTACCAGATGCCATGATCTTAGTTTTCTGAATGTTGAGTTTTAAGCCAACTTTTTCACTCTCCTCTTTCACTTTCATCAACAGGCTCTTTAGTTCTTTGCCTTCTGCCATAAGGGTGGTGTCATCTGCATATCTGAGGTTATTGATATTTCTCCTGGCCATCTTGATTCCAGCTTGTGCTTCATCCAGCCTGGCATTTGACCTTGAGGTCAACTTATTCTAATTCTGTAAATGCAGTTACCCAATCACAATTGCACACATATATCAAGGGGTATTTTGACCTATTTTCTCATTAATGTGGTTCCAGAGAAATACCAGCTTCTTTCTTAGGTTTACGTGCCAAATCTTCCCTTTGAGGATTAACTGTCTAGACTAGCTTTCTTTTTAAATGTTGGACCGTAAAGAAAGCTGAACACCGAAGAATCGATGCTTTTGAATTTTGATGCTGGAGAATACTCTTCAGAGCTCCTTGTACACAAGAAAATCAAATCAGTCCATCCTAAAGGAAATCAATCCTGAATATTCATTGTAAGGCCTGACGCTGAAGCTGAAGCTCCAATACTTTGGCCACCTGATGTGAAGAGCCAGTTCAATGGAAAAGACCTTGATGCTGGGAAAGGTTGAAGGCAAACAGAGAAGGGGACAGCAGAGGATGCAGTGTTTAGATAGCATCACTGACTCAGTGGACATGAATTTGAGCAAAATCCGAGAGACAGTGAGGGACAGGAAAGCCTGGTGTGCTGCAGTCCTTGAGGTTGCCCAGAGTTGGACATGACTTAGCTATACGCATGGATTTCTGCAGCCTCCAGAAACATAGTCTCCTTATCAATAAAACGGGTATTGCACTCTCAGTGCCATATCTGACTCAAGCAGGCAACGATTAAGTGAAATCACATGTGTGGACAAGATCTGTGCACTCCAATGCATTGAAAAACATAGTTACTATGAACATATTAATAGGTGTGTTGATTGAGCCCTGTTGATTGAACGCCATGCTATGCACTTTGCATAGTTTATCAGATTTAACTTTCACAACAGCCTTGAAAGTAGGTACCTGAATCCCCATTTTATAGATGAGAAAACTAAAGACTTCTGAGAGTGAATAACCTGCTCCCAGTCCTGGAGATGGTCATTGGAAGAGCAAAGATTCCATGGGGCAGAGTCTTCCTTTGCAATTTTGTGCTGCACTCACGCATCATTCTGCTTCCCTAGGAAGTGTTGCTGCTAAACTGTAGTCATTAATTTCTTCAAGACAGATCAGCATCTCCTCACAGTGCTTGGGGCTCCAGATGATGGATTTTACATTATAGACCTTTATTTGATGTAATCATATCCATTCCAAATCATGGACATCAACTGCCTTGACTAATTGTGCATTTTCCTTGATTTTGATGTTCACCAAGCTGAATTTTGGAATGGTAACTTCATACAGTAGAGAAAGAGGCCTGCATTACTAACCAGTCTGTATTGAGTGACATTAAACAATTTTTTAAAACTCTACTAGTAAGAACCACTGGATTCCCTACAGAAAGAGAACCATCAGGACACACATAATATACTATATTAATAATATATATTATGCCCATATAATGCATGAATAATGTTATTATAATTATAATATATTTAATATACTGAAAGATGATGCTGTGAAAGTACTACACTCAATATGCCAGCAAATTTGGAAAACTCAGCAGTGGCCACAGGACTGGAAAAGGTCAGTTTTCATTCTAATCCCAAAGAAAGGCAATGCCAAAGAATGCTCAAACTACCACACAATTGTACCCATCTCACACGCTAGTAAAGTAGTGCTCAAAATTCTCCAAGCCAGGCTTCAGCAATACGTGAACCGTGAACTTCCTGATGTTCAAGCTGGTTTTAGAAAAGGCAGAGGAACCAGAGATCAAATTGCCAACATTCACTGGGTCATGGAAAAAGCAAGAGAGTTCCAGAAAAACATCTATTTCTGCTTTATTGACTATGCCAAAGCCTTTGACTGTGTGGATCACAATAAACTGTGGAAAATTCTGAAAGAGATGGAAATACCAGACCATCTAACATGCCTCTTGAGAAATCTGCATGCAGGTCAGGAAGCAGCAGTTAGAACTGGACATGGAACAACAGACTGGTTCCAAATAGGAACAGGAGTACATCAAGGCTGTATATTATCACCCTGCTTATTTAACTTCTATGCAGAGTACATCATGAGAAACGCTGGGCTGGAAGAAACACAAACTGGAATCAAGATTGCCAGGAGAAATATCAATAACCTCAGATATGCAGATGACACCACCCTTATGGCAGAAAGTGAAGAGGAACTAAAAAGCCTCTTGATGAAAGTGAAAGAGGAGAGTGAAAAAGTTGGCTTAAAGCTCAACATTCAGAAAATGAAAATCATGGCATCTGGTCCCATCACTCCATGGGAAATAGATGGAGAAACAGTGGAAACAGTGTCAGACTTTATTTTGGGGGGCTCCAAAATCACTGCAGATGGTGACTGCAGCCATGAAATTAAAAGACGCTTACTCCTTGGAAGAAAAGTTATGACCAACCTAGATAGCATATTCTAAAGCAGAGACATTACTTTGCCAACTAAGGTCCGTCTAGTCAAGGCTATGGTTTTTCCAGTGGTAATGTATGGATGTGAGAGTTGGACTGTGAAGAAGGCTGAGTGCCAAAGAATTGATGCTTTTGAACTGTGGTGTTGGAGAAGACTCTTGAGAGTCCCTTGGACTGCAAGGAGATCCAACCAGTCCATTTTGAAGGAGATCAGCCCTGGGATTTCTTTGGAAGGAATGATGCTGAAGCTGAAACTCCAGTACTTTGGCCACCTCACGCATAGAGTTGACTCATTGGAAAAGACTTTGATGCTGGAAGGGATTGGGGGCAGGAGGAGAAGGGGATGACCGAGGATGAGATGGCTGGATGGCATCACTGACTCGATGAATGTGAATCTGAGTGAACTCCGGGAGTTGGTGATGGACAGGGAGGCCTGGCGTGCTGTGATTCATGGGGTCGCAAAGAGTCGGACACGACTGAGCGACTGAACTGAACTGAAATGAATATATAATGTATTGTAATAATATATGTATATAATAAAATATAGATATATAACATATATGTTTTATGTATGTGATAGAATATATAATAGGGCTACAATAGGACATACGCATATACATGCTAAGATTATATATTATAAAGAACTGCTTTATGTAATCATGGAAGCTGAGTAGTCCGATAGTCTACCATCTGAAGTTATAAACCCAGGAAAAAGGATGATGCAATTCATTCTGAGAGCAAAGCCCAAGTACTGGAATGGAGCAAGACCCTATGGTCCTTGCCCCCTCCGTGTCCTCTTCCTGCCTTTCCTCTGTGGAAAACTTTAGTCAACGAATAAGTTTAATCATAAGAATGAGAACATGCAGACACAAAGGAAAACAGTCAAAGGAAACTAAATAATAATAATGTAGTCATTAAGCACAGTCAAGGATATTTATGTAGTTCCTTCGTAAGGACTGTAGATAATATCCTGAGCCATCTCCTGTGGGCTGTCTTATAGACACTGAAACCTTTGCCAGATAGAGAAGCTAGCTACATGATGGCCAGACTATACCCATGACATAAGCTGCCGCAATTCTAAGAATCAGCCTCAAAGAAATGGAAACAAATGAACCCTGGAGCTGAAGATGAACTGTGCTTAAAACAACCAAGATGATGCTGGTCAGACTACCAATGAACAGTTTGAAGATGACTGTCAGAGCTGACTGTAATGTTTCTACATGTTACCTTCTCCCTCTATCTATACAAGCTTTTTCCCACTGCCTTTGGACAGATGTCTGCCCTCCCCCCACCACCAGTTGCTGGCATCTGAAATAAAGTCAATTTTCCACCAACCTGGCTTGTTTATTGGCTTTTGAGAGGCAGATAGCCCGACCCCCATGTTTTGGTGATGGTATCAAGAGTGTCAGTACATAAAGGTAAGAGAACATGGTGAACCACCTCAAACAGAGAGAGCAAATTTACAATTTCTTTACCCAGTTTTGTTCTATTTTGACTTTCAAGGAATTGGATGATGCCTGTTGCCATTGTTTTTGTTGTTGCCATTAGGGAGGGCAATCTTCTTTAATCTTTCTACTGATTCAAATGCTAATCTCTTCCAGAGACACTCTCACAGACACACGTATAAATTGGTCTACCAGACATCTGGGTATCCTTTAGCAAAGCCAAGTTGACATATAAAATTCACCATAGTAACCTTTTTGAGGGGCTTCTCTGGTGATGCAGTGGTAAAGAATCTGCCTGCCCATGCAGGAGACACGGCTTAGGTCCCGGGGCCAGGAAGATCCACTGGAGAAAGAAACGGCAACCCACTCCCGTGTTCTTGCTGGGAAATCCCACGGACAGGAGCCTGGTGGGCTATAGTCCATGGGGTCACAAAAGAGATGGACAAGACGTGGTGACTAAAGAACATCAACAACAACGCCTTTGAGCATTGGTTGGCTTAAAAGCCAAGTAAGTTGTAAGCTTTAAAAATAAGACAGGGAAATTATTGACCTGTGGCAAATCCCATGGATGGAGGAGCCTGGTAGGCTGCAGTCCATGGGGTCACTAAGAGTTGGACACAATTGAGCGACTTCCCTTTCACTTTTCACTTTCATGCCCTGCAGGAGGAAATGGCAACCCACTCCAGTGTTCTTGCCTGGAGAATCCCAAGGACGAGGGAGTCTGGTGGGCTGCCGTCTATGGGGTTGCACAGAGTCGGACACAACTGAAGTGACTTAGCAGTAGCAGCAGCAGAACTTCAGTATAATGTTGCTGTTATGGAAGCATTTTTAATCTTAGATATTAGACATTACTATCTCTAATGTGCATTGACATGTGGATATTTACATTTACAGAGCCCTCGCCACACACAAGGCAAAGATCTGTGGTTTGAGATACAGACAACCTGACCATATTACCCAGAGGTGGAAATGCTCTCACTCTATGAATAAAACTAGGTTTCTAGGCTTCAAGTTTTCCAGGATGTCCCACCCCAGCCACCCTGGAGAGTTCATATTGGCTCTGGGGGTGGAGATGTAGCTAGCGTGAATACTGAGCCACTGAATAGGCTCCAAGTGCAGAGACCAGAGTGGAAAATCAAGACCCTTAAAAGCAGAGGGATTTGCTAAGAAGCACACACTTTGCACATGTGGCTCTAGTTCTCCTTGGCAATAAGGGTATCAGGACTTGGGGACATGGACCATTTGTTGGATGCACCCTCATGAGATCCCAAGCGTGGGGACTGCTACTCCACTAATAACGCCCTGCGACTGACTCTGATGCATGTCCTGCTGAAGCTATGGCTGATCTTACATTTCTTGGAGAGTTAGTTATGCAACTGCTGATCCTAGCAGTCGAGGAAGACTTGAGCTTCAGGAGACGGGATGGAAGGTAAACCAGGAGATGACCAACCTGCACTAGCTCACTTCAAAATAAAGAAATCACAGTTCAGTTCAGTCACTCAGTCGTGTCCGACTCTTTGACCTGCATGCAGATTTCTCAAGAGGCAGGTCAGGTGGTCTGGTATTTCCATCTCTTTCAGAATTTTCCACAGTTTTTTGTGATCCACACAGTCAAAGGCTTTGGCATAGTCAATAAAGCAGAAATAGATGTTTTTCTGGAACTCTCTTGCTTTTTCCAGGATCCAGCAGGTGTTGGCAATTTGATCTCTGGTTCCTCTGCCTTTTCTAAAACCAGCTTGAACATCAGGAAATTCACGGTTCACATATTGTGAAGCCTGGCTTGGAGAATTTTGAGCATTACTTTACTAGCATACGAGATGAGTACAATTGTGTGGTAGTTTGAGCATTCTTTGGCATTGCCTTTCTTTGGGATTAGAATGAAAACTGACCTTTTCCAGTCCTGTGGCCACTGCTGAGTTTTCCAAATTTGCTGGCATATTGAGTGTAGCACTTTCACAGTATCATCTTTCAGGATTTGAAATAGGTCAACTGGAATTCCATCACCTCCACTAGCCTTGTTCATAACGATGCCTTCCAAGGCCCACTTGACTTCACATTCCAGGATATCTGGCTCTAGATGAGTGATCACACCATCATGATTATCTGGGTCATGAAGATCTTTTTTATACAGTTATTCTGTGTATTCTTGCCACCTCTTCTTAATATCTTCTGCTTCTGTTAGGTCCAGACCATTTCTGTCCTTTATCGAGCCCATCTTTGCATGAAGTGTTCCCTTGGTATCTCTAATTTTCTTGAAGAGATCGCTAGTCTTTCCCATTCTGTTCTTTTCCTCTATTTCTTTGCATTGATCACTGAAAAAGTCTTTCTTATCTCTTCTTGCTATTCTTTGGAACTCTGCATTCAGATGCTTATATCTTTCCTTTTCTCCTTTGCTTTTTGCCTCTCTTCTTTTCACAGCTATTTGTAAGGCCTCCCCAGACAGCCATTTTGCTTTTTTGTATTTCTTTTCCATGGGGATGGTCTTGATCCCTGTCCCCTGTACAATGTCACGAACCTCATTCCATAGTTCATCAGGCACTCTATCTATCAGATCTAGGGCCTTAAATCTATTTCTCACTTCCACTATATAATCATAAGGGATTTGATTTAGGTCATACTTGAATGGTCTAGTGGTTTTCCCTACTTTCTTCAATTTAAGTCTGAATTTGGTAATAAGGAGTTCATGATCTGAGCCACAGTCAGCTCCTGGTCTTGTTTTTGTTGACTGTATAGAGCTTTTCCATCTTTGGCTGCAAAGAATATAATCAATCTGATTTTGGTGTTGACCATCTGGTGATGTCCATGTGTAGAGCCTTCTCTTGTGTTGTTGGAAGTGGGTGTTTGCTGTGACCAGGGCATTTTCTTGGCAAAACTCTATTAGTCTTTGCCCTGCTTCATTCCACATTCCAAGGCCAAATTTGCCTGTTACTCCAGGTGTTTCTCGACTTCCTACTTTTCCATTCCAGTCCCCTATAATGAAAAGGACATCTTTTGGGGGTGTTAGTTCTAAAAGGTCTTGTAGGTCTTCATAGAACCATTCAACTTCAGCTTCTTCAGCGTTACTGGTTGGGGCATAGACTTGGATAACTGTGATATTGAATGGTTTGCCTTGGAGACGAACAGAGATCATTCTGTCATTTTTGAGATTGCATCCAAGTACTGCATTTCGGACTCTTTTGTTGACCACGATGGCTACTCCATTTCTTCTGAGGGATTCCTGCCCACAGTAGTAGATATAATGGTCATCTGAGTTAAATTCACCCATTCCAGTACATTTTAGTTCACTGATTCCTAGAATATCGATGTTCACTCTTGCCATCTCCTGTTTGACCACTTCCAATTTGCCTTGATTCATGGACCTGACATTCCAGGTTCCTATGCAATATTGCTCTTTACAGCATCGGATCTTGCTTCTATCACCAGTCACATCCACAGCTGGGTATTGTTTTTGCTTTGGCTTCATCCCTTCATTCTTTCTGGAGTTATTTCTCCACTGAACTCCAGTAGCATATTGGGCACCTACTGACCTAGGGAGTTCCTCTTTCAGTATCCTATCATTTTGCCTTTTCATACTGTTCATGGGGTTCTCAAGGCAAGAATACTGAAGTGGTTTGCCATTCCCTTCTTCAGTGGACCACAGTCTGTCAGACCTCTCCACCATGACCCGCCCGTCTTGGGTTGCCCCGAGGGCATGGCTTGGTTTCATTAAGTTAGACAGGCTGTGGTCTTAGTGTGATTAGATTGACTAGTTTTCTGTGAGTATGGTTTCAGTGTGTCTTCCCTCTGATGCCCTCTTGCAACACCTACCATCTTACTTGGGTTTCTCTTACGTTGGGTGTGGGGTATCTCTTCACGGCTGCTCCAGCAAAGCACAGCCACTGCTCCTTACCTTGGATGAGGGGTATCTCCTTACCACCTCCCTTCCTGACCTTCAACGTGGGATAGCTCCTCTAGGCCCTCCTATGCCCACGCAGCCACACAACCACTACCAAAAGAAGGATAGTTGGATTGGCACTTGGCTCTATGTTCTAGTGATTAAAGATTACCATTGTGCCTACCCTTGTAATGCAAATTCTTTTGAAAATGGGGCCTATAGAAATTTTCACATCACATGAGCAAAAATGCTTTAAGCTCCCACTCTGTTCAATGCACTATTTTAGACTTCTTTACAATGTTATCTCTTTTAAACTTCAGGAGAAAAAAAACTTATGAATAAGATATTATCATTTTATATATCACTCATGAGAAAACTGAGGCTTAGAAGTTTCAATGAACTTCCCAAAGTCTTGGCAGTAGGATGTGTCAGATTTGTGTCTGGAATTCAGATACGTCTGAAACAAATGCCCACAGGTTCTTTCTATCATACGTATTTCAATAACTTTGCCATCACTCAAAGAAAGCTTGAAGTGTCTTTGGAATTCCTTTAGAGTCAATTTCCAAGCAAGCCATTACCTTATGAACATGTCTCATCTTTGATTAATAGCTGTATAACTAAGCTCCCATGTTTCAACAATGGCAACTTTATTGAAATAAGTATCTGGCTTCCCCTGGTGAATACTTTGAAAAGCATAGACCCATTTAGATAAATGCAGTCTAAGCCAGCTCTGTCCCATAGAATTTTCTAGGATGATGGAAATGTTGAACATCTGAGTTGTCCAATAGAGTATCCATGAGTCACAGATGACCATTAAGCACTTTGCAATGTGGCTAGTGAAAAGAAGAACTGAAGTTTTTAATTTGATTTCATGTTAATGACTTTAAAATTGAAATAACCACATGTGACCAGGGACTACAGTATTGCCCAGCACAGGTATAAGCTCTGTGTTATTACCAACAGCATCTACATCAAAAATACTTGGTTCTGCAACCTTGAAGTCACAGACTATGAATGCTGTGAGAATATAAACTTAACTACTGGGAAAGACTGAGGGCAGGAGAAGAAGGGGGTGACAGAGAATGAGATGGTTGGATGGCATCACTGAATCAATGGACATGAGTTTAAGCAAGCTCTGGGAGACAGTGGAAGACAGGGAAGTCTGGCACGCTGCAGTCCATGAGGTCGGAAAGAGTCAGACCCAACCTAGTGACTGAACAGCAACAACTGGGCTTATTGGTCCATGTTTACATATTTGTTCAAGCCAAGTGTGATAATGTGTTACCATGAACCTCTGTGTGAGACAGAGACTTCCATCCATTAGAATTGTCGGAAAGAATGATAGCATTCTGGCTGGAAAAACCAGTAAGAGTTTTGAAAGTGACACCAGGAGGGACACAGCTATATCTCAGGCCATGCAGTAACTCAGAGCCCGACTTCTGTTTGGAGCCCAGGTTCCTAACCCATTCCTTCTCTTATCTTAATACACTGCCAGCTGTTCCTTCAGAAGATCAATCAACAGGGCTATTTTCACTTCAAAAGGGTTAGGGTTAGTCTTAGTTTGATTCAGCACTGGACCAGTCAACGTGCAGTCTTTGAGCTGAGCACCTAGGAACCCAAAGGAGACCCCGTGTTCCCCAGACAGAAAGGGACCTGTGATCCCACAGAAGAGAGGCAGGGAGGGTCAAGGCTGGGACAGCAATAACCTTTCCTCATAACCTGCCTGCACCCTTCCATGTTAACATACTGTGAACGGAGCAGAAGTGACAAAACCAATCCATCACCCCAGAGCCAACACAAAGAGGAATAGAGAGGTTAACAGAAATTGATGACATCCCTGCTGGAATTTTACACTGATTCGGCCAGCCCTACGATTGAAATAGACAAAGATTTATAGTCCGAGCAAGGACGCTGGCTCCTCTTGATTGCCTTGATTTTTTTTATGCGCTCCTGCATATTTATTCCCAAGCTCATCACCGGCTTGTAGCATTAGAATGCTGATTTGATTTTACATTCCAAGACGAGCAGGCATTATGCGGCCATTTGCATGATGTGAGAGAAATCACCAGAACCGTTTCTGATATCAGCGGCCAAAATGATCACTAATGTTCCCCTGCAAAAGCGGGATTGTGCAATATTTTTTTTTTTTTTTGAAATTCAGATTTCCTTTTGCTCCTCTCAGTGTAAAAATAAAAAAAGGGGGAATTATTCCATATCCTGTGGATGAGAAATTGTATTTTGTCATGCCTCCGAGGGCTACAGGAGCACTGAGCTTTTATGAATTCGTTTGATATCAGGGCTGTGCGTTTCGAGTTCCAACACAAATTCTTCCCCCCATGACATTATTACTGAAAGCTTTTATCAGTTCATTGTGACAGAAAATTGATTATTATCCTTGACATTTGATGGATAGCTTTCATAAAAGGACCTTTTTTTTAAAATTTCATGTTGGACTATAAAGTACCCCCCCCCAAAAAAAAAAAAAACTTTTCTAAGACATGAAAAGAATTTCTAAGTTCCTCTAGGCATCTGCAGTTGGGATCAAGTGCCTAAGAAGAAGAAGGAAAAAAAAAGAAAAAAGTTGAAGAGAAAGTGCAGATCTGAACTTGTTATTTGGTCTACTCCGCATCCGGCAAGGAAAAGTTAGGAAACACCCAAAAGACGGCCCCCTGGGACTCATAGATAAGACTTGAAGGCTGAAACAGTCCACAATTTCCTACATTATCACCACGAACAACTCTGCTTATGACTGTAAATGAGAAAGCACACATAAGAGCACTTTGAAAACTCTTGTCTGTGTTCAAAGAATGTGACCTTTCCTTATATCAAGTAGAAAGAGTCATCTATTAACAAGACTCTAACAGTCATCATCCATTGTTTTTGCAGCGCATCCACTCAGTTTATATGCATCATAACACTGTGAGAAAAAAAAATGCATCTCTTCTCCCAGGAGAGGAAGCTGAGGTTTGGAGAGTTGAAGGAACTTGACATAGCCCCCCCAGCTTGTGTGGAAAAGACAGACCTTGAACCCTAGCATTTCAACTTAACAGGCAGTGTTCACCCAGTTCCTCATGCACTCTCATTGATTGACTGTTTCTAGAGAACACAAGAGGCATCACATTTAGGAATATATATATTTTTTTCAATTCAGTTATTCATGTAAACTGAAACACACTCATCCAAAAGAAAGAACGATCAAGTCACGATGAATCTCAAACTCCAAACAAGTGTTCTATCTTATCCTTGTTCTTGATTTCACATCCTTTTCTGTTCCACCCTGGACTCCTTACAGGCATCACACTGTGTTCCCATTTAAGCAAATTCATATTATATTTCATTGGGGAATTTGGGGCAGAGTTTCCCAATAGTCTTAGAGATGACAGAAACCAGCATATATTTCTAATAGCTATGGTCCCCTTGCTAATGCAAAGTGTTAGTAGAAGTTTCATTTCACCTGCCTGATTTTGAGAGGAGAAATCAGAGTCTTCTATAGACTAGGGTCTTGAGGATGTTTAGTGACTCTTAGTGAATGAAAGAGGCTTCCCTGGTGGCACAGTGGCAATGAATCCACCTACCAATGCAGGAGACATGGCTTTAATCTTTGGGTCAGAAAGGTCCCCTGGAGAAGAAAAGGACAATACACTCCATTATTCTTGCCTGGGAAATCCCATGGATAGAGGAGCTTGACAGACTACAGTCCATGAGATGGCAAAAGAGTTGGACACAACTTAGCAACTAAACAACAGGGAAAGAACCAGATCCACATCTTCCAGGATTCCTTTCATCACCACCCCTGGAATATCGTGGGAAAATATAGCTGAGGCTGTCTCTTCTTTAGAGAGTCTTTACGTCTTATCAGACATATAAATCCTCCCTATGGAACACATAGACATCTCTAACTAAAGCAAGACATCATCATTACATAGATCAACAGCATCATCTCAGACTGTTGTGATACATACAAGGTAACTCACAGACCCTTACTTAGGGAAAAAACCACTTAGGTCAGGAGGGAGCTAGAACGTCTCCGATTTTCCTTACATTTCCTGTGACCTTGCGTCTCGCCTGTTGGAAAATGCACTTGTTCCTCCAGTCCCTCGGGGTTGTTACAATGAGGACTAATAGTGTATCAGACACCTAACAGTAGGTGTCTAAAGAAAGAGGAGACTTAAAATAGTTCGTTAAGTGTAGGAGGTAGAAAATTTTATTTGATAAGTCAAATGATCTTCATTAAAAGTGAAATTTTCCTTGTAACTAGAGATGCCACTTAAAATATTGTTTTTTCTTATTAAGGAAGATAAATGAGCATGTGATCATCATAGAAATTTTGGAACATATAGAAGTACACTCTATTTAAAAAAAAAAAAAACACTTGTAATTTATGACCCAAGGATAACCATAATAAGTGTGATTCTTGGCAGGACTGCTTTTTTTCCTAACTGTTTATGCATGCCTCTATGAATTATGAAATTAGGATCATATGGTATATATTGTTTTTTTAAATAAAGTTTCCTTAACATTGCATCCAGATTCCAGTCATTCAATATTCTTTGAAAACTTGACTTTTAATGCCTATATATCTAATATTTTTGTTGTAACATTCAACACATTTTTTATTTTATTTACATCATTGCACTACTAATAAACAGGTTACTTTTAGTGTTCATGGTTTTAATTAATGCTCTAGCATACTTCGATGACAAATCTGCATGAATCTCCACTTGAGGAGGGCTTCACTGTTGCATTTTCAGAGGAGGAAGCAGAAGTCAACTCTATGATTTTTCCAAAGTCATAGAATAACTGATAAAAAAAAAAAACAGAGTCAGGATTCAAACATGGTTATTTTCACTTTAGGGCCAAATGTTCTGCAGCATATAAAATTTCAGTAATGCTACTTAGAAGAAATTCTCTAAACAGTGCAAACCCATAAGCCTTGGAGTCATACTATGGAACCTGAACTAGAAGACAAAAGCCTGTGTTTAATTTTTTATTTATGGCTTATCAGCTCTGAATTCTTGAACAAAAGACTTTACTTCAGGCATGTTTCACCATCTATGAATCAGGTATTTTCACTCTCATGGCGTGCTTATGAGGATTAAATAAAATACGTACTTAAAAGTACCTTGGAAAAACGAAGCGTGGCATAGGTTTTCAATAAATGACAGTTTTATTATCATTACTAAGCATTGTTTCAGGTAGTCAGCATCAAGTGGAATAATGTTTTCTCTTGAATGTCTAACAAAGAAAACTTGAATTCCACCCTGCATTTTTTTTTTAATTTAAGACTTGAAGCCTTTAAGAGACAGCAGAATAACAGACTTCAAAGAATAAGCTCTTTATAATCCTTGGACCTCGAGCCCAGGGCATCAGGCAAAAAGGAATGATATAAATTCCACATATAAAGAACCTGAAACCAGCTTGCTGTAGTCCAGTGTCAGGGAAAATGGCAAGAGTAGGATCCAAACTGATGAAGGTTTTACTTCTGAAATGACATTCATGTATCTGGAATAGAACTGCCTGGAAATAAATAAATAAATGTCCCACTTCCCTCAACTCATCCCTTAAAAGTATGTACTTAATTACTTGGTAAATTTTAGAATTGGTTTCTCTATGCTGGAAAGAAAAACAACTATGTATGTGTGTATTTTCAGGTATTTTCAGGTTGTTATTGTTCAGTTGCTAAGTTGTATCCAACTCTTTGCAACCCCATGGACTGCAGCGTGCCAGGGTCCCCTGTCTTTTAACATCTCCTGGCATTTGCTCAAATTCATATCCGTTGAGTTGGTGATACTATCTCACCATCTCATTCTCTGCTGCCCCTTCTCCTTCTGCCCTCAATCTTTTCCAGCATCAAGTCTTTTCCAGTGAGTTGGCTCTTCACATCATGTGGGCAAAGTATTGCAGCTTAAGCTTCAGCATCAGTCCTTCCAATGAATATTCAGGACTGATTTCCTTTAGGATTGACTGGTTTGATCTCCTTGCTGTCAAAGGGACTCTCAAGAGTCTTCTCCAACATTACAGTTCAAAAACATCAATTCTTTGGCTCCCACATTTCTTTGTAGTCCAACTCTCACATCCACATACGACTACTGGAAAAACCATAGCTTTGACTAGATGGACCTTTGTCAGCAAAATAATGTCTCTGCTTTTTAATATGCTGTCTAGTTTGGTCATAGCTTTTCCCAAAGCAAGTATCTTTTATTTTCACGGCTGCAGTCACCATCTGCAGTGATTTTGGAGCCCAAACAATAAAGTCTCTCACTGTTTCCATTGTTTCCTCATCTATTTGCCATGAAGTGATGGGACCAGATGCCCTGATCTTGGTTTTCTAAATGCTGAGTTTTAGGCCAACTTTTTCACTCTCTTCTTTCACTTTCATCAACAGGCTGTT
This sequence comes from Oryx dammah, assembly GCF_014754425.2. Classification (NCBI taxonomy): domain Eukaryota; kingdom Metazoa; phylum Chordata; class Mammalia; order Artiodactyla; family Bovidae; genus Oryx; species Oryx dammah. Next base: position 6,426,094 of record NW_024070200.1, on the reverse strand, counting down.
TAATTCTTCTTCACTTTCTGCCATAAGGGTGGTGTCATCTGCATGTCTGAGGTTATTGATATTTCTCCTGGCAATCTTGATTCCAGCTTGTGCTTCTTCCACTCCAGCATTTTGCATGATGTACTCTGCATATAAGTTAAAAAAAAAAGAATAGCTATATGTAAAATATATATATAAGTAGATATAAAAATATGTATTCTTAAACTATTTCTTCTTAGGACTTCCCTGGTGGCTCAGATGGTAAAGCGTCTGTCTACAATGTGGGAGACCTGGGTTCGATCCCTGGGTTGGGAAGATCCACTGGGGAAGGAAATGGCAATCCACTCCAGTGCTATTGCCTGGAAAATCCCATGGACAGAGGAGCCTGGTAGGTTGCAGTCCATGGGATCGCAAAGATGGATAGGTACATATAAAACATATATTGAAATTGATATAAAAATATGTATAGAATATATTCTTATATATAGAATATATATTCATATACAGAGTATACACATAATAATAAATATAGAAATAGACAAAATAATATACATAAATATATATACATATATATATGCTATACTCTTATTCTTGTAATAAATAAATAAATATACATGTATTCTTATCTCCATAACTGTACTCTCCAGTATAGTAGACACTAACCACAGATGCTGGGCTTCCCCTGTGGCTCAGCTGTAAAGAATCCACCTGCAATGGAGGAGATGTAGGAGACAGAGGTTCAATCCCTGGAAGGTCCCCTGGAAGAGTGCATGGCAACCCACTCCAGTATTCTTGCGTGGGAAATCCCAGGGACAGAGGAGCCTGGTGGGCTATGGTCCACGGTGTCATAAAGAATTGGACACGATTGAAGCGACTATGCATGCGTGCAACCACAGATGTCTATCATTTTGCAACATTGTGGGTCCAAATTGAGAGTGCTATAAGTGTAAAATCCACACTAGATTTCTAAGACTTATTACCAAAAAGTGAAACGAAAACATTTCACAAAAGCTTTTCATGTTGACTTCATGTAAAAATTACAATGTTTTGTGCTCAATAAATACATTACTAAAATTAATCTGACCTGTTTCCTTTTTACCTTTTTCAAGAGCTACTTGACAGCTTACAACTTTGTGTATGTGTCTCACATTAGATGTCTATTAGGCAACATGGTTCCAACCAGAGTGTCTTGTCTAAAGAATTAAAAATCACTGACTCCCGCACTTCCTCCTTTACACCATATTCAGCAGATTGAAAATGTTGATAGGAGGAAGAGGAAAGATGTTAAACTGACCCTCAGGTCAGTTTCCACCCTCACAGCCCGTCAACATTTGGGGCAGAAAACTCTGTCTCTCTTCTATGTACTGGAGTATAAAGTGATGCATTTCCCCCAAAACAATGATCCTTAGGAAAGAAGTAATTGGTCCAAATGTGGATTTTCAGTTACACAGAAAGACCTCTCAATTATTTAGTGCAGGACAAAAAATTAGTTTAAGCCAATTTTTAGATATTTTCCCCATGTTCTAACCTGGTTTAACTCTCCCAAAGGAGTTCTTCTGCTCCTTACCAGTGTGGTCAATAATCTCTTAAAATTACTCTGAATGTTCTGAAGCTGAAGAGGTATTTTTAACTACAATTATTACAGATCTGTAAGCTTCTCTTTTTGAAAATCATGTTCACAGTATAAATAGAAATCAGGAATTCTCAAGTTTTTTAAATGATTGCTTTCATTACTCAAAAAGTTGTGTTTCTTAAAATTAGGGGGAGTAGAGAGGAATTCTTGAGAAAAAAGATTCTTAAAATATTCATTTTCTTCAAGAATTCTCAAGGGGATAATTCTTGAGCTGAACAGCTAAAGTAAGTACTATTGATGCACTATCTTTTAAAAAGTCTTGATTTTGTAAAATTCCAAACAAACAAATTAAGCCAAAAAAAAACACATGCAAATTGATAAAGTGATTGCTAAACGCCAAGTAGGCTATGTTTATTTTATTTGTAAGATTTATTTCATTCATAGTATTAACGTAAGTGCTGTGTTTTTTTAGCTGTTTTAAATATGCATGTTTAAATAAATTAATGAAATAAATGTAAGTAGACGTTTGACTATTTCATCTTCATTTCTAAAAGTTTACATTTTCAAGTTGACTGAAATTTTTTATTTGCATCTTCTATTTGGGAAAAAGGGGGTATTTGGAATCATTGTTTTACCAGATGCAAGTGTGTATACACATTTACATATATATGTGTACATATATATGGCTTCCCCTGTGGCTCACACTATAAAGAATTTGCCTGCAGTACAGGAGACTCAGGTTTGATCCCTGGCTTGGGAAGATCCCTGGAGAAGGGAATGGCAACCCACTCCATTATTCTTGCTGGAGAATTCCATGGACAGAGGAGGCTGGTGGGTTATAGTCCATGGGTTCACAAAGTGAATGCTCTTGAATGCCTGAATTTTTTAAGATACAAAAAGTTTTTATACATTAAAAAAAAAATCTGTTTCTGTATCAAGGACAACATTCAAATGTCCAAAACAAGAGATTTCCTAGAAGCAGTTTGGTACACAGGGTGCAAGATATGGCTTCATGTCATCTTCTCTGTGGCTGCAGAAGGAAATATAACATTGGCGCAGTTGGAAGAAACTGGGATGAATCAGACAGAGGGGTTGATACCATAATATGAACACTTCTGAAAGGGGATGAACCTCTCTCTCCCCACAAAACTTTTGTCTAGAGAAGAGGGGTACAAGACGACAGAGGTTTCAACAGAAATGTTGAAAAGTACTGGAAAGATAGGGAGACATCCAAGTTACTCTACAATTCCCTTCTGCATTGTCCAACACAGCAAAATAGACTAAATCATATACTAGAACCCAAAGGTGGGAGGTTGTATCCATGGTTTTGACCATCATATCGCAGTTTCCACTGTTCAGTCACTGACTCCCTTGCTCATTTTTCCCCCGGGGGGTGTTCACCACTCACACAGTGGCACCAGGCACTGGGCAAGGTGCTCAGCTCATGCGATTCAGGGCTGTCATCCCTGGCCTCAAGGATTTCACGCGGTAAGGGGACCCAAGGGACACCGGCGTGGCCCTCACTGTAGCCTTTAAGCTCCCCTTCCTCTCGAGGACAGGACTGGACTCCACTTCCCAGTTCCCCTGCAAGGCAGCCATGGAGTTGAGCCCTCGACTCAGAGCAGAAGTTTGCACTGCCTCCAGGCCCGTAAGAGCTTCCCACAGTTTCAATATCAGTACTTGCAACTGGTCTGTTCAGATTTTCTATTTCTGCCTCATTCAGTCTTGGGAGATGGCATTTGTGAGAACGTGTCTATGTTTTCCATGTTGTCCATTTTATTGGCATATAGTTGCTTGTAGGAAAGATCACCAGAATCAGAATCTCATGATTCTTTGTATTTCCAAAACAGAAACAGACTCACAGACTTAGAGAACAAACTTATGATTACCAGGGGAAGGAATAGGCTGGGAGTTTGGGATTGACACGTACACATTGCTATATTGAAAACAGATAATCAATAAGGACCTACTGTATAACACAAGTACCTCTGCTCAATATTCTGTAATAACGCAATGGGAAAATAATTTGAAAAAGAAAGTGCTATGCTAAGTCACTTCAGTTGTGTCCAACTCTGTTGATCCCATGGACTGTATAGCCCTCCAGGCTCCTCTGTCCATGGGATTCTCCAGGCAAGAATACAGGAGTGGGTTGCCATGTCCTCTTCCAGGGAGATCTTCCTGACCCAGGAAGGGTTTGAAATTAAGTATCAAACCCTAGTCTCTTTATGTCTCCTGCTTTGGCAGATCAGTTCTTCATCACTAGCATCATCAACAAGGACCTACTGTACAACACAGTGAACTCTGCTCAATATCCTGTAATAATTTAAATGGGAAAATATTTGAAAAACAATAGATACTTATTCAAAACTAACACAACATTGTTAATCAACAATATACCAATATGAAATAATTTTCTTGAAAAGTTAACAACTAAAAATTAAAGAAAGTGAATTTATATTTTTCTTTCAAAAAAGAAAAAGCTTCCCACACCATCCTTGTTAATTGAGAGACTAGAGAATAAGTCTAAATTCCTGAGTAGTGACACCAAGCAGAGTTTCTCCACCTGTTGCCCAATCCCTACTCCTAACCTATAAATGAGAAATACAGTACACTGTGCTAAGCCATTCAATATTTGTGCTGGTGATCTTTCCTATCTATTAGCAGAGGGCAGGGAACTACTGTGTGCATGCAAGCTCAGTCTCTCGGTCCTGTCCAACCAACTCTTTGTGACCCCTTAGACTGTAGCCCACCAGCTTCCTTTGTCCATGGGATTTTCCAGACAAGAATACTGGGGTGGGTTTCTACTCCAGGGAATCTTCTTGAACCAGGAATTTTATCTGTGTCTCCTGCATTGGCAGGCACTTTCTTTATCAGCAAGATACTTGGGGAAGCCCCAGGAAACTATTAAAGGCTCCCAAATCAGTCAAGCTAGACTAGGGAGTAAACTTGGGAAGCGTGCTTTTTTTCCTTTTTTAAGATTTGCAAGGAGCACAAAAATTTCAAGAGTACTTGAATAAGAGATTGTCCTTCCCCTGACCCAAGTTAGGGCAGCAGTTCTGAAGTCCACATGACCATTGCTAGCTTGCTTGAAAATCTTAAGAAGGGGGGCACATGCCTAGCCCACTGCCAGGCTCAGGGACTCTCAGAGGACAAATATGTGTTGAATGCAAGGGCTTGAACTCCCAGAAGATGACATAGATCAGATGCTTAAGGAACAAAAGAAGAGCACTGAGTTATCTTCAGGGCACCCACCAGGCAGGACCACGAGGCAGGTGGGAATATGAAGGAAGGGCCAGATCAGTGGCTGATCAGCGGCCGTAGACTCCGAGAGAAATGAGGCAAAGCCACCCAGGTTACCTTCAGGCAGGTGAGCGTGGATGGACCAGCCCAGGCAGAAGCGGGGAAGTGCACATGGGTTCCTTCAGCTCTATTTTCCTAGAAAAATGGAAGCGATGTTCCCACTACACCCCCAGCCCCTGCTTGGCAATCCAGCTGTGCTTCACAACACATGAATTGCTGGGTCCTGTGGCCACCAGACCTTGAAATCAGTTATACGATGTATTATCAAATGCTTGTTCAAATTCATTGGAAGCCCTAACTCTCTATCCTCTCTATCCACAGTCCTTTGGGAATGAAAGGGAAACAATAGATTCATTTCACAAAAATCATCACATTTACATATTTTTATCATGAGCTCAATGAATGATTTTAATTAAACCGTCTTTAAAGAGGGTAGAGAGGAAGAAAGGCAAGATGGTAAATATTTAACACCTAATCAAGGGGAGAGAAGCGTGAAGCTGAAACCCTCATTAAGCTGCCTGGATGGAAGGTGGGCCTTGGAAGCGGCCCGGGTTTGGGCCCCCGCCTTCCCTTATCAGGGGTGACACTGGGCAGGCTAGTTCACCTCTTCAGCCTCATTTTCCTCATCAGGGAGAAGGTGGGGTATGCCAACCTCACGGGATTTTTGTCAGGAGAGCACAGTGATATTAATAATAATAAAGGCCCACATTTGGGGGATGGAAATTATGTCCAGGCACTTTGCCCAGATGGAAGCCTTGAATCTCTGCCTTGACCTTGTAAAGGAAGCCCTGCGAACTTCCTCAGTTTACAAAAGAATAAACTGAAGTTTAGGGAAATTAAGCTTCATGCCCAGAGTCTCCCAGCTAGTCACTCACCAGGCTGGCACTCAAATCCCGGCAGCTAGAGTCCTGAGCACCCACTCCTAGGCTAAACCCTGGTTCCTGGAACGTATATGTGCACACCCTTTTCTTCAAGTTCAAGACAAAGAAGAGCATGTCCAAATATTGCTCTAGCTATTTCTACTGTAGACTTCTAGTCCCATCTTATATTTGTATGGCATTTTACAAAGTACGCCTGCAAACATTTTCCATCTGAAATACTGATCAGTTGGTTCTCAAAGAAGTAAGAGAGTTTGGCTAAAGTCTCCTTTCACGTGAAGGCAGATGGGTGACATCAGGTTTCCACCGTGGAGGCACCTGCTTCATAAATCAGTCTGCTGAGAGAGGGGAGGATTTAAGGGCAAAGCGGGAGAGAGTTTTAGACCCCTCGGGCATTCCCTGATTGGTGGTCATTTTCGGGAGGTGAACCCTCAGTCTGTCTCATTCAGGGAGTGATTGGATGCAGGAAATTAAGCCATGATGCAGGAGACGTGGGTAAATCAGAAGGCACGGCCCTTTCAGCACCGTTCTAAGTGCTCTGTTGAGATAATTGTATGGCTGTTTCTGCAATCAGTTCTGAGAAAATTGCTCCTCCCAAATTAGCTTCCCCTTATGCAATAATTTTTAGTGGATGGCATTGAACTGCTGCAAAGAAACTAAATATATATTCAAATACTGGACAAATAGCCGGAGTGTACACTATCAGAAGAGGACACTTTGATGTATGTTTTCAATGCATCTGAATTACACTCCCAACAAGTTTCCCTTTCTCCCTCCCCCTCCCTCCTCTTCTCTCTTTTTTCCCTCCCTCCCTTTCTCTTCTTATTCTCCTCTTCTCTCTTCCTTCACTTTCTCTTCGCCTCCTCCTCTGACTTAATTACAGTACTGTCTAGACTTCTCACTTTGTGAATCAAAGATGCAGTTTTTATCCTCCAAGCAGAGTTCTGTGAAGAACAACAGTAACAGTAATAATAGTAACTGCAATAACAATAGCAGTAATATTGGCACAGCTATCATACTGGCCTCGCTATAGATACCTTCAGCTGTGTCCATAACATGGTCTACTGGTCGAGCAGATGTCCTTCACCCTCCTTGCTCCAAGGGGTGGGGGACAGGATGGTGTAGGATGTAACGCCAAATTCTTCCACTAAGTCCCCTGTGGCCAGTGACACAAGATGCCTCAGCAGAACCATGGGGTTAGTCCCAAGGGGTTGAGAAGGACTTATTGGAACCCCAGAAGCCCCCATGGCCTTGCAGCAGAGAGCATCAGAGATGAGCTTGACCCTCATCTTCTGAGCCTCGTGGGTTTGCCACGATGCCATAGCTATAAAGCACAGCTTCCCCCAGAGTCAGACTCTCAGTATCACCATCAGGCACCAGCTCAGCCAGCAAGTGGGCCCACCTCTGAAGTTTCTTGTGCTATGGATGGGTCAAAGGGCAGGGCATTGCTTTTTAAAAAAAATTCTTACTCTTGTATGTCCTTTGGCAGTCATTTGAATATATCACATATTTAGAGCTTAAAGGAGGCAGACAATAAGAACTATGTCTCTTATTTAGGGATCTGGGAAATCATTCATTGGTTTCCCCAAATGAAAGCAAATAATTTTTATTTAAATTTTTAAAATAGATAATTATAGGCACTCATGAATGACAGTACAAGGGGGGAGAGAGAGAGTGGGGACAGCTATCCCAGGGTATGAAATTGTTGAATGGCATGACTCTATGGGTCTTATTTCCAAAGATTTATTTTACATTTCACAGGTATATATTGATAAGTGTATATTTTATTTTTACACCAGGAGATAAAGGTGAGAATAATCAGAGATTGAGCAAGCTTACAAAAATCTAAAATAATGATATTATTTTTAAAAGGACTTAGTAAGCATGCACATCCTGGTCTTAATTTCCATAAAACCTACTTTGCTAGACTTTTAGCCTATAACATAATATGGGTTTGGGTTCCTTCTGCGTATCACTGCCATAGTAGGTCTTTTGGAATATTATATCCATATCTGGATGATGCTGTCTGGGAAACCTCTCCTTGACCAGAGGCCTAATTTGTGACTGAATAGCAACATCTGCACCAGATGAAATTTGTCATCATCTGTCATCCAACCTATTGGCTGTTGCCTAGCAACAGATCAATTACACTGAGTATTTGCTGAGAAAGATTAGTAGCATTGTCGCCATAACAACTACCTTTTTTTGTTAATTAAATTGATTTGACTGAGAACTGGCACGGAGTACCAGGTCTGCTGCGTGAAGTAGTAATCGTCCTTATTCAGGTATTGATTTTCATTACTGGGTTGGTATCATCCTCAAAAATGTGCTCCGTCATGAAGTGCTCATTCAGGCTATGATATCACTAAATCAAGTTTTCCAATGATCCAGGAAATGAGGCCTTATCTATACATTAGTTTACTATTTTATTAATTCATTCAATAGAGTTTCCTCGAGGTGATAGAAGAGTTTTCTATCCTGATTGTGATGGCAGATACACAAATCTATAAAAGTAACAAAATCTCGTAGAACTAAAGTCCAAAAATAAATAAATGAGTGTATTTAAACAACAGTGAAATAAGAATAAACTCTCTGGATTACTTAGTATGGTATCAATGTCAATTTCCTAGTTCTGATAATTGAACTATGATTACATAAGACGTTATCACTGGGGGTAGCTGAGTAAAGGGTACACAGTACCTCTGCACTATTTTTATAACTTTTATGTGAAACAAATTATTTCAAGATTTTTTTTAATGGAGAGGAAAGCAAGAAAAAAAAGGAAAGAGGGAAGGAAGTGCTAATTTGTTTTTTTTAATATAAATTTATTTTAATTGGAGGCTAATTACTTTACAATATTGTATTGGTTTTGCCATACATCAACATGAATCCACCACGGATGTACACGTGTTCCCCTTACTGAACCCCCTGCCTGCCTCCCTCCTAATCCCACCCCTCTGGGTCATCCCAGTACACCAACTCCAAGCATCCTGTATCAAGCATTGAACCTAGACTGGCAATTCATTTCTTATATGATATTACACGTTTCAATGCCATTCTCCCAAATCATCCACCCTCTCCCTCTCCCACAGAGTCCAAAAGACTGTTCTATACATCTGTGTCTCTTTTGCTGTCTTGCATACAGGGTTATCACTACCATCTTTCTAAATTCCATATATATGTGTTAGCATACTGCATTGGTGTTTTTCTTTCTGGCTTATTTCACTCTGTGAAATAATCGGCTCCAGTTTCATCCACCTCATTAGAACTGATTCAAATGTATTCTTTTTAATGGCTGAGTAATACTCCATTGTGTATATGTACCACAGCTTTCTTATCCATTCATCTGCTGATGGACATCTAGGTTGTTTCCACGTCCTGGCTATTATAAACAGTGCTGAGATGAACACTGGGATACACGTGCCTCTTTCAATTCTGGTTTCCTCGGTGTGTATGCCCAGCAGTGGGATTGCTGGGTCATAAGGCACTTCTATTTCCAGTTTTTTAAGGAATCTCCACACTGTTCTCCATAGTGGCTGTACTAGTTTGCATTCCCACCAACAGTGTAAGAGGCTTCCCTTTTCTCCACCCCCTCTCCAGCATTTATTGCTTGTAGACTTTTGGATAGCAGCCATTCTGACTGGTGTGAAATGGTACCTCATTGTGGTTTTGATTTGCATTTCTCTGATAATGAGTGATGTTGAGCACATTTTCATGTTTGCTAGCCATCTGTATGTCTTCTTTGGAGAAATGTCTGTTTAGTTCTTTGGCCCATTTTTTGGAAGTGCTAATTTGTTTTCAACCTGTCTTTGGCTGCCAACCTGACCCAGAGCAGAACTCAGGCTTTTGTCAGCAAAGTATTTATTTCTAAAGTTACCTTCTGTTTAGGGTTTCCTTCTAAAATCAACATACCCACGTAAAAACAAAATCATCATAAGGTTGAAATAATTAGGCAAAACTCTTTAGTGGCTCATTTGATAAAGAATCCACCTGCCAATGCAGGAGACACTGGTTGGATCCTTGGATCAGGAAGATCCGGGTAAGAAGGAAATGGCAACCAATCTGAAAGTTCCATGGACAGAGGAGCCTGGCAGGCTACAGTCCATGGGGTCACAAAAGTGTTGAACAAAACTGAAGTGGCTTAGCATGCATAGAACTGGGTATCCTTATAACAAGACATTCTGGTTGGGACTGCAAGGGTAAGTAGCAACATTCTAGGTCGAAAGAAAAGTACCAAAAGCACAAAGCGTGTATGTGTGTGTATGCTGTGCACCTCCTGGGCACACAGCAGAAACACCACCCTCAAACCAATGGGGCAGCACCAGAACTTACGTCTTAGAAAGCTCATGTCTACTTTTTCTTAATTATAATGAATCATTGGCTTCCCTGGTAGTTCATCTGGTAAAGAATCCGCCTGCAATGCAGGAAACCCCTGTTCAATCCCTGGGTCAGGAAGATGGCCTGGAGAAGGGATAGGCTACACACTCCAGTTTTTGTGGACTTCCCCAGTGGCTCAGACAGTAAAGAATCCACCTGCAACGCAGGAGATCTGGGTTCAATCCCTGACTTGGGACAATCCCCTGAAGAAAGGAATGGCAACCCACTCCAGTATGCTTGCCTGGAGAATCCCATGGACAGAGGAGCCTGGCAGGCTACAGGCCATGTACTTGCGAAGAATCAGACACGACTGAGCAATTTTCACCTGAGAATTAAAGGTGACTTGTGTGGATCACCTGAGAATTGATGGTTTTTGAAAATAAAAAGGAAACATGAGAATGTTTATCCAAAGTCCCACCATTGAAAGTCCAACATGTAAACTCTGACTATTCACTCACAGTGAAAATTTAAAGATTCCTTTACAACCAGGGCCACTTTTTATTTTTGACATGCAGCAGGCACAGTGCCCATAATATTTTCAGGGTCTTTGCAATGGATACTTTTAGAAGACAAAGTGTGCGAGAGTTCCAAAAAAGTAAATGTGGTTATATTCAGCAACTTACACTGAAGCATGTTCAACTTACTATTTTAATTTCAGCCACAACTGTGAAAACTCCCAAATGTCCAATAATAGAGAATTGATTGAATAGAATATGTTATGGCCATATTGCAGTCACTTAAAATCTTGTTACAAACAGAGCTGTAACAAGGTTTTTATGGATCCTAAGTACTTCTGCCTACATGAGCCTTTCCCTCCATTACAAATATATATATATAATGTATATTATATATAACTATTATATGTATAACTATATTATATTATATATAACTATATTACTTATAAATTTATAAGTAATAGATATATCTGTATAATATATTAAAATATATATGAAATATAAAACATATAAAATGTGTTATATATCTATACATGGTATGTTACTTATATGCTATAATATTTTTGTATATTTATAAAAATTTTATGGGCTTCCATGGTTGGTCAGTGGTAAAGAACCCTCTTGTCATTCAACCCTCCTGTCAAACTTGCCAGAGAAGCAAGTTTGATCCGTGGGTGAAGAAGATCCCCTGGAGAAGAAAACAGCAACCCACTCCAGTATCTTTGCCTGGAGAATCCCATGGACAGGAGAGCCTGGTGGGCTAGAGTCCATGGGGACACAACATAGTGACTAAACAGCAAAAATATTATATAGACTGCATAATACAGATATGTATGCGTGTCTGTGTCCTTAGTTCTGTTCAACTCTTTGCCACCCCATAGACCATAGCCTGCCAGGCTTCTCTGACCACAGAATTTTCCAGGCAAAAACACTGAAGCAGCTTGCCAGTTCCTGCTCCAAAGAATCTTCCCGACCCAGGGAATCTTCCCGACCCAGGGATTGAAACTACGTCTCTTGTGTCTGTTGCATTGGCAGGCAAATTCTTTAGTACTGCACTACTCTGAAAACCTGATGCAGATATACAAATATATACTATATATATTTATATATATATATATATATATGTCCCTGGAGAAGGGAAAAGCTACCCTCTCCAACATTCCTGTCTGGAGAATTCCATGGACTGTATAGTTTCAAAATATATATAATTATATACATATGTAATTATATATTTAATTATATATATATATACTTGTGTATATATGTTATATGTTATATATATGTGTGTGTATATATACAAATATAATACATGTATATTTAGTATCATATACTTTATAAAATATAAATAAATTATATATTATAAATAATACATAAATATGAGAATTATATTATAAGTATAATAGGTTTTATATTTATGATATAAAAATAATATAATTGATGTTATTAACTATGTAATTTATTATTGTCTATTTGTAATTTGCAAATAGAAGATACATGAAACAATATAGAATAATGCAATAAATATAATATAGTATGACTTAGTGTAATATATTTTAAAATATACATAGCTTGTGGAGGAAGAGGCTTTCTTCTTGGCAACTACTCAACCTGGCTTTGCAGTGCGAAAACAACCATAGACAATACTAAAGCAAAGGATCCTGGCTGTGTGCCAATAAAATCTTATTTATAAACACTAAGATTTCATGTAATTTTGTATAATTTTTACATACTACACAATATTCTTTTTTTAAAAATGTTCTTCAACCACTGAAACATGTAAAAACTGCCTTTGGCCTCTGGGCACTACAGAAGCGAGCCGTGGATGGCATCTAGCCCGCAGCTTTGGTCAGCCTTTGCTGAGCCTGACACAGAGAATGCGGAAAAGGGGCCAGACCTCAGAGTAGCACCCTGAGTTTTGCTCGCATTGCATTGACCTGAATAGGTCCCATGGTCACCCAAACCACAAGGAGGGCTGGTGAGTGGAAGATCAGGGGAAGTCCAGCAAGAAATGGGAGTGGGTCTGGATGAACACAGGAGGGCCTCTGTACTTACCTGCAAACACACACACAGAAGTGTGTGTGCTTCCAGCCCTGGACCTGGACACAGGGCTTCACACTCTGTCTCCTGAGGATGAAGCTGGGGGGCCGCCCCTGCAGGAAATTTTCCCAGGGCCTTCGAGTAGACTGACCCTCTCCCTCCCAGGAACTTGGCCTCCCTCCTGCCTCAGCCTCTGGCACCTGTGCCTTTTTTGACCTGAGTCCTTCAGCCATCCTTCCACTCTGCAAATTACTCCAAGTCTCAAAATAAGATGGCATTATAAATTGAATTTAATTAAAGTGGGCTATTCAAGCATGCCTTTCTGTTTGCTTTTTATCTCTCATGTCTCCTCTGCACATGTCAGGGAATCGTGTTCACCTCCCTGCAAGTCAACGGAAGAGAGTCACAGAATTACATCACAATAAAAAAGTTTCAAGTCCCGGCCCAGCTACCCAAGAAGTGCTACCCACACCTCACCTTATAAATTGGTTGTGGCTGTTTCCCCTGATTGTCTAGCAACTTGTTTTCAGAAATTCCTAATTACATTTTCTTGATAAAATATTAAATGGATTGCTTGGGATAATGTGCAGTTTCTCAGCCTGTGATCGATTTAAGACCCAAATATAGTACGCTGCGTGAATCTGCTCCGTGAAGGAGCCAGGGCCCTTATAAACAATGCCAGGAAAGACAGTAAACGTGATGACTGACTCTGAATAAAAGAAAACTAGAAACCAGGACCAAACACAACATGGGAAGATAAAGAACTCTAAATTACAAGGTGCTGTGGCATGAGCTGCTGAGTACTCTATAATTCAAGAGGCTGTTGCTAGAATGCTAATTCTGCCCGTTTTAATGCCACCTAATTCTCTGTTCAGGAGAAAAACAGCTATGAGTCTATCGATTTATCATTGATTTTCCTATTTCAAAAAATGTTAGCAGATGTTCAGTCTATTCAATGTCTCAGGCAGGAGTCTCATTTTTGAAATATCTTGCCAATCTTAACTATACATGTAGAAGGCAGTCAGAACTCTAGTAACTACTCAGAAGGCAAATCTGGTGTTTGAGATAGAACTTGGGGATCACATGTGTGTGGTGGTTTAGTCGCTAAGTCGTGTCCGACTCTTTGCGACCCTATAAACTGTAGCCTGCCAGGCTCCTCTGTCCATGGGATTCTCCAGGCGAGAACACTGGGGTGGGCTGTCATTTCCTTCTCCAGAGGATCTTCCCGACCCAGGAATCAAACTCGGGGCTCCTGTATTGCAGGCAGATTTTTTTACCGACTGAGCTATGAGGGAAGTTTGTGTAGAAGGTGGGAAAGCCAAGAGCATTGAGGGTAAGGTGCCAGGATCACTGTTAACTCAAATGTCCACCATGAACTCCTTGCCCGTCTTCCAGGGTGGCCAATCTATTCGTGAAGGCCCCAGCAGAGGCCCTGCCTCCCCTCGCCCCCTCCCCATCAGATGACAAAGTTGAACATTTCCCTTCCCCCGCTCTACACTACCTCCTGAACCAGGCTGCTTCTCTCTGTTCCTATTATTACCACCCCTCTCCCAGTAACAGTCTTCTTGCTACATAAATTCTTGCTACCCCCTCTGCAGCGATGCACTGGAACTAGAGACCACTTTTTAATTTTTTTTTTTTGAAGTGTAGTTGAGTTACAGTGACGTGATAATTTCTGCTGTATAGCAAAGTGACTCAGTTATACATGAGCATCTTCTTTTTCATATTCTTCTCCATTATGGTTTATCAGAGGATATTGAATATATCCTGTGCTCTACAGATGGACCTTGCTGTTTATTCATCCTCTATACAATAGTTTGGACAGAAATCCTCTTAGAATGCCAATCTGCTCAGGCCATTTCTCAGCTTTGCATGATTCAATGAGTTCTCATTGTCTTAGGATAAAGTGAGGTGACAAGACATCCCAGTTTGCCCAGTATCATCCCAGGACATGCCTATCACCCCAGCACCATGATGAGACACACCTACTTTTATGATCTCAAGTGTCCCTGTTTGAATGCTAAGTGTTATGTTCATCCTGGCTCATGTCCAGTATCTGTATTGTGCTCACCCATCCTGTTCCCTGGCCCTCTGCCCTATAGACCCTATAGTCTGAGGCTTATGGCTTAGGAAGTGGTTTGCTCCCTCCTAACATGGGTGGTCTTCCCCATCTGAAACACTCTGCACCTCCCCACACACCCTCACCAGATGTTTGTGTGACTCACATGCAGCCTACAGAGTGAAACCAGCTCAGTCCCTTGACTTCATTGTCCTTCTTGCTGTTGTTTAGTCGCTAAGTTGTGTACAGCTCTCTGCGAGCCCCTGGACTGTAGCCCACCAGGCTCCTATGTCCATGGGACTTTCCAGGCAAGAATACTAGAGTGGATTGCTATTTCCTTCTCCAGGGAATCTTCCCAACCCAGGGATCAAACCTGTGTCTCCTGCATTGGCAGACGTATTCTTTACCACTGAGCCGCCAGGGAAGCCTACACATAGGGTTGAGGACAGCACCGTTCAATAGAACTTTCTGCAAAGATAGAACGTCCCAGATTTTCACTGTTCATATGCCAGCCCCACGCACTCACTGAGTACTGAAATGAGGAACTGAGTGTTGAATTCTACTTAATTTCAATTAATGTAAATTTAAATAGTGGCAACCCTATTGGACAGTACAAGTTAAGAGGCAACGACTCGTGTTAAGGATCTAAAGGGACTGGAATTAATACAGTTCTGCCAGAGTTTTCAGAACTGTTTAAAAGAAAGAAAGCCAAACGATTTGAAGACCCACTGAAGAAAGAAAGAAAAGGGGAAAACTCATGCACACAGCTGGGCTTAAGGAAGATTCCTGGGGCAGCACTTGGGTAGAGTTAGGGGTGGCGGGAGTAGAGAGAGAGGAGGCAGAAAGATAAGAAAAGACGCCTTTCACTTTATCATCAGCCATTTAACTTGATAAATCAGCCCTGACACTTGACATCAGCTTAGTAGTAAAACCTAGACCCCAGAAGTTCCTCTAGTCAGCGGGATGATTCTCAGGCAGGTCATTAGGTCAGAGCAAGAGTGAGCCCCTGTGGCCACATGCAAGTATAAATCAGAGGACTGGCTATCAGGCTAAAAGGTTAAGACCTCAGGGCGAGGCCACGTGTTATTTCACTGGTTTGTTGGAGAATGTGTTAAACTGGTTGGAAATTGCTTTAGTACCAGTGCACAGTCTCACTGCTTTAGTACCATTGCCTTTGTCTCAAGGCCCAGACAAAGATGTTTTCCAAGTAGTTCCTATGAAAGCTGACAGATTCAGCCGGCTTCTGTTTTGTCCTTCTTTCTCTTTGATCTTTCAAGCCATCTATCTTGAAACCCCTGTCTTCTCATCAATAAAATATGTATAATAATGGTATTGACCTGGTAGCACTATTATGACAATTACATGTAATGCTTATTTCATCCCTAATGCAGAGTATTAAAAAAGCAGAGACATTACTTTGCAAACAAAGGTCCAACAAGTTAAAGCTATGGTTTTTCCAGTAGTTACGTATGGATGTGAGAGCTGGACCATAAATAGGGCTGAGCACTGAAGAACTGATGCTTTAGAACTGTGGTGTTGGAGAAGACCCTTGAGAGTCTCTTGAACTGCAAGGAGATCAAACCAGTCCATCCTAAAGTAAATCAGTCTTGAATATTCTATTGGAAGAACTGATGCTGAAGCTGAAGCTCCAATACTTTGCCCACCTGATGTGAAGAACTGACTCACTGGAAAAGACCCTGATGCTAGGAAAGATTGAAGGCAAGAGGAGAAGGGGACGACAGAGGATGAGATGGTTGGATGGCATCACCAACTCGATGGACATGAGTTTGAACAAGCTCCAGGAGTTGGTGATGGACTGGGAAGCCTGGCGTGCTGCAGTCCATGGGGTCACAAAGAATCGGACACAACTGAGCAACTGAACTGAACTGAATGCAGAGAAGCAGCTCACATAAGTATGTATATGTGTTCTACAGTATCTCTCTAATGTCCTCTCATGGGCTTTGTCTTTTTCCATTACTTTATTCATAATCTTCAAAGACATCACCAGCCCTCATACAACATAAATATAAAGACACAGTGCTTGAATTTGTCAGCAAAAAGTCTCTTTTTCATCTTGGTCATAATATAGCTGTCAAAGGACAGGTAATTATTCCTTCTGCTGTGTGACAGTGAAAGTTGCTATAAATGAAAAGACATGAAATAAATCCCTCATACCTAAAATGATACTAGTGTTAGTAGTGATTATCACTATAAAAGTTGTTGTTTAGTTGCTAATTTGTGTCCAACTCTTTGAGATCCCATGGGCTGCAGTGTGCCAGGCCTCCCTGTCCTTCACTATCTCCCGGAGTTTGCCCAAACTCATGTCCATTAAGTCAAATACAAAAGTAATAAAATAATAAAAATAAATGGCCAGGAAAGAGTCCACCTTTGTACCCCCTGAGCCTTGAAGGAAGAGAAACAGACTCCTACCGATTCAACCCACCTGCATATCAGACATTCTTCCTCACAGGGGGCATCCCACTCTGCCTTTCCCCTACTCTCTGGGAAATACTAACAGCATCGAGTGTCACCAGGGGGTGGTAAGGAGGAGAAAGTAGAGAGGCGAGGATAGGTCCTGCCAAGCCCAGGAAGCCATGTTAAGGACAGGGGACTCTGTCAGAAGACATGAAACATACAACCAGTGAAGAATATTAAAGGAACGGCTTGCCTGAACTGAGAAGGACCCAGACCAAAGGTTCTGGAGCTCAGGTATCAGGGAAGGCTATGTATTTTTTTCTCGTGGAAGTTACAGTCTCTTGTATACAGACTTGTGATCTCAGATCATCTGCATCTTCCCACTTGAGTTGGAGAATAAATAAAGAAATAAATAAAGGTAGATGGAACAGCTGGGAGGCTGCTGAAATAGCCCAATAAAGAGCAGTTGGGGCCTAGGGGGTTGTGTCAGCAGGAGAGAAGAAGGCTGGGTACTTAAAGAAGATGTTTTGGAAAAAAGCACATAGCAATGTATCATCACGGTTTCATGTCTGTCAATAATGCGCTAACATGAATAAAGAACAAGATTTCCTAGTGACACATATTTTCACTCCAAAAGACCACTCCACATTTAATGGCACTCACTCTTTCCTTCCAACTTACCAAATCTCTCTTGAAGTTCAAGTCAATATTCTTTTGGTTTGATACCATTGGTGATGACAGTTTAGCCTTCTCTGGATTATAAAGATTTTAGAGATGAACAGTTTGCTGTTTCAGCAACTCAAAGCCTTCCCTTTCTTTGGCTTGAGCTGAAAAATGTAACGTTGAGTTCCTGGAAGACCCATGTGATGGAAATATCTGGGCTATCCTTTCTCATTCCTCATCTTCCAGGTGCCTTCCACCCATCCAGCCATCACAGTCATAATTCCTCACTTCTCCAGCTCACTTGAATGCCACTGTCTATGAGATATTGAAAGTGAAAGTCACTCAGTACTGTCTGACTCTTTGCGACCCCATGGACTGTAGAGTTCTTGGAATTCTCCAGGCCAGAATACTGGAGTGGGTAGCCTTTCCCCTCTCCAAGGGATCTTCCCAATCCAGGGATCAAACCTAGGTCTCTCATAATGCAGACAGATTCTTTACCAGCTGAGCCACAAGGGAAGCCCAAGAATAGTGGAGTGGGTAGCCTGTCCCTTCTCCAGTGGATCTTCCTGACCCAGGAATCAAACTGGGGTCTCCTGCATTGCAGGCAGATTCTTTACCAGCTCAGCTCTCAGGGAAGCCCTATGAGATATTAGTGCACATAAAAAAGTCCTCCGCAATTCATCTCTCAATTAGAATCTTGCTCGATTTTCACCATTCCTTAAAGACCATCTTTTCTGGAATATGTTGGGGTTTTAGAAACTAGAAGGGTATACAGAAAGCTACAAACTGTCTCTCTAGAAAAATGTACATTTGCACTCATCCATAAAATTCCATGTACAATTTTGGAGGTCTCAAGACTCCTAAAACACAACTATGGATCCTTCACTGAGTCAAGATACCACATAACCCAACTTCCAGGCTAATGTTCTTTCACTGGGTTTCCGAGGTGACTCAGCAGCAGAGAATCCATCTGCCTATGCAGGAGACACAAGAAACAAGGGTTTGATCCCTGGGGTGGGAAGAACCCCTAGAGGAGGTAATGGAAACCACTATAGTATTCTTGCTTGAAAAAATCCCATGGACAGAGGAACTTGGCAAGCTAAAATCTATAGGGTCACAAAAGAGTCAGACACGACTCAGCAACTGAGCCCACACACACACTTTTTCATTGGATAGATTGTACTACGCATGTTGGTATTATTGCCTCAGTAAAACTTTAAGCTCTCTGAAAACTACAAGCCTATCCTTTGCTACTTGGCTCCTGGAGGGTGGACTGGTAGGATCTGAGGTGGTGTAGACCTGAGTTGGTACCTAATTGCATGGAATGTTAGCTGGGTAATCCGAAGCACATCAATGAAACATTCTCAGCTTCACTTCCTGTACTTGCCAGTAGGAGGGAGCAGTTGTGCCTAATACACAGTTTGGCTTCGGAGAGCATGTGAGATTGTCTATTAAAATATCCATTCTGCTGTGGGCACATGGTAGAGTTTCCTTAAATTTCCTCAGTGTTAGTTCACTTATCTCAGGAAAGACTTTTCAAATAGAGAAAGGTCTTGAAAACATTGTTGAAGTCTGTGGAACTGATCATGAAATGGACACAGAAATAAATAGAAGAGAAATAAATATAAATCATCAATAGCATCACCTCTAAGATTTGCGGCTCACTTAAAACTGTGAGTATTAATTTAAAAGTAAGGTCTGTGGCCAAAGATATGTAAGAATATATAGCTAACAGGCAGATTAGATTTCCATACAGTCTTCCGCAATAGTCCACACTTTGAGCTTCGTTTTCCCCCAAAGTGTCTATAAATAAGTTACGAATCTTCAGTGACAAATAACAGAATCCTTTATCTGAACTGACGGAACACAGAAAGGATTAGCTGGCCAGGAACAGTCACCTGTTTACTTAAAAATCAGGTAAAACTTTTTTTTGGTCTTCAGTAAAGGGTGTGACTTCTTTTTCTTTTTTTAAATTGTGTTTATTTAATCATTTCTCTGCATTGGTCTTAACTGCAGCATGTGGGGTCTTGATTGCAGCAGGTGAGATCTTTCATGGAAGGGAGCAGGCTTCTCTAGTTGCAGCTTGTGGACTCCAGAGTTTCAGTACTTGCAGAGCTTGGGCTTACTTCCCCCACAGTATGTGGGATCGTAACTCCCAACCAGGGTTTGGACCCATGTCCTCTGCATCGGAAGGTGGATTCTTAACTACTGGACCACCATGATGTGAGTTCTAGATTGCCTCCCCCGTCTCTCCCTTCCCTTCTCTCCTTCCCAGGTCCCTCTGTTTCTAAGCCCTGTTCTTCTGCAGGGTCTCTCTTAATAGCCCCAGTAAGGCTGCCAGCAGCTCCCAGGCCTATGTGTTTTTCTCCAGATTTCCAATGGAAACAAAGGATCTGCTTCCCATAAAGATCATTTGGAATCAAGTCTCATTGGCATTGGTTGGTCTGAGCAGAGTCATGAGACCCTCATTGGATAGACTGATTTCTGTGCCCACTGGTTGGGACATGCTAGTTGTCTTGTACCCAAGGATCTACCTCTGGAAATGGAGATGGACTCTAGTGTTGGCTAAGCCATGTGCCTACAAAAAAACCTGGTGTGGGGGAGGGGATGTAGTGGGTTGAATGGTGGACTCATGACCTCAGAATGTGACCTTACCTGGTATAAGAGCCTTTGCAAATGCAGTTAAGGATCTGGAGATGAGATCATCTTGGATTAGCACAGGCCCCAAATCCAATAACAAGATGTCCTCACAAGAGAGAGAAAAGGAGAAAACACAAGCACACACAAAGGAAAGTCATATGAAGTCAGGCAGAGCTTGCACTCATGCTTCCGGGAGCCCTGGGAAGCCGGGAAGAGACAAGGAAGGAGTCGTCCCCGGAGCCTGCAACTCTGCCAACACTTTGATTTCAAATGTAAAGCCCCCAGGTCTGTGAGGGAATACATTTCTATTGGTTTAGGCCACCTCAGTTTGTAGTAATTCATTACAGCAACCTGGGAATCTAGGGAAGGGTAGGGGACGGGGAGTAGAAGCTAGAGAAGTAGCCAGGAAGAACCCACTAGGAAGACACATTGGTAGAAACAAACTACTGAGAATCAGGGAAAAAATAATGTATTTACCAAATGGGCAGTGAGTTCTCATATAGTGTCAATCAAGATAGGTACTTGTAAGGGATTGATGGATGAAACGAAGTCCCTGTCCTCTACGGGCCCAATATCTAAAGTGAGACAAGCAAACAGAACGGAAAGCCCCAGCGCGGCAAGGACAGTGAGAGCAGTCTCTCCCCTCAGCAGGCAGCCTTGCAAAGGGATGGGATGTCAGAGGCATCACAGCAAAAGCTGCCTTAAGGAGATAAGCCTTGGTTTGGATCTAATAAGCCGAGAAAGAGTTAAATCAGCAAGGAAGAAGAGAACAGATCTGCCCCTGAGTCTACATTCTCTTGAGGACTTCCAGGTTCCCAATGAGAAACTTGGCAAATCTTTTGGACTCTCCAGGGAAGCTTTCACTCCACTTCTCCACTCCTTCAATGAGCACATTCACGGCTCCTCCTGGAGCACGCTTTGTCTCTGGAGCTTCTCCCCCTTGGAGGCACACATTCCCCACGGTACGCCTTCCTGTTTTCCTGTGTTTTCTGCACACCATCAAGCTGAGCCTCCTTTTCCCCTTAGTTCTGACAACCAGATCCGTTAAGGCTGGTTGCCTCCATTTGCCTTGGACACATCTTCTGCATATAGATTGATGAGTTTAATCAGCGAATCAGGAGAAAGCCTTGGGCATCAATCACTGTCAACGTGCCTTCTTTCTAATTTCTGATTTGCTGCTTCCCCCTGCTATGAAGGCAATCACATAGCTTCTCTTAAAGGTGATGCTGAAATGCTCAAAGTTTTGAATTTGCCTCTGGTAGGAAAGCTCTGATAACATCTTTCAGTTTAATCAGTCAGAGAGAAAGAGGCAGTGGAGAGAAAGAGAGGGGAGGAGGGGATGGCTGGCTTCTCTTCAGGGTTCATGCTTCTCTGAAGAAGGTTCATGTGTCTTCACAGGCATCTCACTCTTGACCACGAGTTACTCAAGATCCAGGTTGAGGGAGATGGTGCTATTAGTTCATTTAGAATTTGAAGGAGCCTGTTTGCTATTTCTTACATTGCCACACTGCTAGCCCCTTATCTTCTATTCAGTTTTAGAAAGCATCCTGGCAGGACAGAGACACAAGAAACTTCTCTCTCTTTTTGTGTGTTCTGTTGAGATAAAAGCCTGTGTTTCCATGAGTGTTTTACAAAGACATAATAGCACGATGCTACCCAGAGTCTCCGGCCTTCCCCTGTGGCTCAACTGGTAAAGAGCCTGTCTGCAATGTGAGAGACCTGGGTTCAATCCCTGGGTTGGGAAAGATCCCTTAGAGAAGGGAAAGGCTACCCACACCAGTATTCTGGCCTGGAGAATTCCATGGACTGTAAAGCCCATGGGGTCGCAAAGGGTTGAACATGACTGAGTGACTTTCACTTTCACTTCCACCCAGACTCTCCAAACCCTGGGTCCTCCACTAGACTGTTCTGACAGCATTCATCAGTTCTTGCATATGGATTTCACCTGCAAAATCCACCTGTCACCCTGCCCAACACAGGAAACACAATCTGATGATGTCACCCCCACAAAACCAGAAAACAGGTCTGATTTTGCAACAAGAGTTCAGAACTCTTGCACCGATATTCCTTCAGTAATCCACTTACTAATCCATATGTTCAATAAATATGCATTAAATGTTTGCTATGTGAAAGAAGGAGGAGGAACACTCCAGAATTCTTGCCTGGAAAATCCCACGGACAGAGGAGCCTGGCAAACTACACAGTCCACAGGGGTCACAGAGTTGGACGCCACTTAATGACTAAACAACAAATATGGAAGGAACTATTTTAGATTCTGCACAAACAGCAATGAATAAAACTGCTCCGCTTCTCATAGAGGTTATATTGTGGTGTGCAAGGCTTTCCATGATCTGGACCCAATATAATTTTGAATTGATATATTGAGGTATAATTTACTTTAAAATGAAGCTATTTTAAGTACAATTTAGTGTGGTTTGAGTAAAGAATAAACCCATGCAATCACCACCACAGTCATGAGGGCATTTTCATCACCCCAAATTTCTCTCTTGCTTCTTTTCTAGACCTACCTCCCGCCCCAACACACTGTCTTAGGCAACCACTGCTTATCTTCCTGCCATTCTACATAACTTTGTCTTTGACTGACATGATATTCCCAGGTCAATCTCATTGGCTTTAAGTCTCATCACTCTGACACATTGCAAAATGTCCTCCAGTTCTCAATATATGAGAATTCAAGTACTGTCACATTTTCTCCAACACTGGGTTTTATTTGTCTTTTAATCATTTTAGTGCGTGTGATGCAATGTCTCCTTGCAGTTTTAATTTGTGTATTCCTGATTTCAAATCCTAAAAGATGATGCTGTTGAAGAGCTTCACTCAATATGCCAGCAAATTTGGAAAACTCCGCAGTGGCCATAGCACTGGAAAAGGTCAGTTTTCATTCCAACCCCAAAGGAAGGCAATGCCAAAGAATGTGCAAATTACCACACAACTGCACTCATCTCAAAAAGTAATGCACTCATCTCTAGCAAATTAATGCTCAAAATTAGCCAAGCCAGGCTTCAACAGTACTTGAACCACAAACTTCCAGATTTTCAAGCTGGATTTAGAAAAGGCAGAGGAACCAGAAATCAAATTGCCAACACTGAAGTCTCAGCTTCAGCATCAGTCCTTCCAGTGAAAATCCAGGACTGATTTCCTTTAGGATTGACTGGTTGAATCTCCACAGACTGGTTCCAAATTGGGGAAAGCTATATATTGTCACCCTGCTTAATTATCTTATATGCAGAGTACATCATGCAAAATGCCAGGCTGGATGAAGCACAAGCCAGAATCAAGATTGCTGGAGGAAATATTAATAACCTCAGGTACACAGATGATACCACCCTTATGGAAGAAAGCAAAGAAAAACTAAAGAGCCTCTTGATGAAAGTGAAAGAGGAGAGAAAAAAAGTTGGCTTAAAACTCAACATTCAAAAAGTGAACACCATGGCATCCAGTCCCATCACTTCATAACAAACAGATGGGGAAACAATGGAAACAGTGACAGGGTTTATTTTCTTGGGCTCCAAAGTCACTGCAGATGGTGACTGCAGTCATGAAATTAAAAGATGCTTACTCCTTGGAAGAAAAGCTATGCCCAACCTAGACAGCATATTAAAAAGCAGAGACATTAATTTGCCAACAAAGGTCCATCTAGTCAAAGCTATGGTTTCTCCAGTAGTCATGTATGGATGTGAGAGTTAGACTATAAAGAAAGCTGCGTGCTGAAGAATTGATGCTTTTGAACTGTGGTGTTGGAGAAGACTCTTGAGAGTCCCTTGGACTGCAAGGAGATCCAACCAGTCAATCCTCAAGGAAATCAATACTGAATATTCATTGGAAGGACTGATGCTGAAGCTGAAACTCCAATACTTTGGCCACCTGATGTGAAGAACTGACTCATTGGAAAAGACCCTGATGCTGGGAAAAATTGAAGGCAGGAGGAGAGGGGGACAACAGAGGATAAGGTGGTTGGATGGCATCACTGACTCAATGGACATGAGTTTGAGTAAGCTCTGGAGTTGGTGATGGTCAGGGAAGCCTGGCATGCTGCATTCCATGGGGTCACAATGAGTCAGACATGACTGAGCAATTGAACTGACTTACTAACTGCTAATTAATGTTGTTGAATTTCTTTTTAAAAGTGTATTGACTCCCTGTATATCTTCCTTTGTAAATTGTTGTTTTAAAGCATGTTCTCAGCCATTACAAAGAATACCTTTGAATCAGTTCTAATGAGGTGGATGAAACTGGAGCCTATTATACAGAGTGAAGTAAGCCAGAAAGAAAAACACCAATACAGTATACTAACGCATACATATGGAATTTAGAAAGATGGTAATGATAACCCTATATGTGAGACAGCAAAAGAGTCACAGATGTATAAAACAGTATTTTGGACTCTGGGAGAGGGCAAGTGTGGGATGATTTGGGAGAATGGCATTGAAACATGTATATTATCATATGTGAAATGGATCGCCAGTCCAGGTTTGATGCATGAGACAGGGTGCTTGAGGCTGGTGCACTGGAATGACCCAGAAGGATGTGATGGGGAGGGAGGTGGTGGGGGTGGGGGGGCGATCAGGATGGGGAACACATGTACACCCGTGGTGGATTCACATCAGTGTATGGCAAAATCACTACAATATTGTAAAGTAATTAGCCTCCAATTAAAGAGGGTTGGTTGTTTACCATAAATTTAGTTGCAGGTGAAGTTGTCTGGATACTAGCCCTTTGTCAGATGTGTATATTGTATGTATGAGATTGTGTACCTTACTTTTTCATTTTCTTAGTTTCTTTCAAAGAGCAGATGCTTTTAACTTAGCACTGCTTTTTTCTTTTATAGTTTGTAAATGATATCTTTGCCTACCTCACTTGCAAGTAATTGTTCTCTGTTCCTTTTAAAAGTTTTAATACTTTCTAGTCTACTTTGATTTCTCAGACCTATTGCAGTTTAATTTTTCTTTGTGGCATGAGCTTTTATTTCCCACCACCACCCTCAAACTCCAAAGTTGTCCCAGTAGCTATACTTTGAAAAGACTATCCTTTCCCTGGTTGGTCCTTTATTGGAAATTATTTGACAAACTCTTTGTGAGTTTATCTCTGATTTAGCTGTGCTGTTCCATTGATCTAGATGTCAGTCTTCACATACTGACTTTACCTTTATTCAAATTGGGGTTGATTTTTTTTTCTTTCAGCATTGAAATACATCATTCAATTGTTTTCAGACTTGTATACACTCTGACAAGAAACTGCATGGTTATTTTTAAATTTGCCTCTTTGTATGTAAAGTACCAATGTCTCAGGCTGCTTTTTAAGAAATAGACTTCAAAATATTTTAGAACAGTTTTAAATTTAGAGAATTATTACAAAGATAATACAGAGAGTTCCTATATACCCCACACAAGATTTTTACCATCTTAATAGGGTAAATGTGTCACAGTTAATGAACTGATATTGATACAGTATTATTAACCACAGTCCATGCTTTGTTCAGATTTTCTCATTTTTTTTTCTAATGTCTTTTTGTGTCCCAGGGTCCTAACCAGGGTCCCATATTATGTTTAGTCTTCATGTCTCTTTAGATTTCCCTAAACTACAGTGGTTTCCCAAACTTCATGATAGCAACGTGGTTTGTCACTGGTCATGCTGACCTTGACCCCCTGGCTGAGATGCTGTTCATCAGGGATCACTCTGGCTTCTTTGTGGTCCATGGGTGTTGAGTGTGTTGCCATAGATACCTGCAGACACTCAGTCTCTCCAGGGCAGGGCTGGTGATGAGAGCATGTTGCTGCAGCTCCCTGTCTCCAGGGCCCTCTGAGGGGGCCTCATCCTCTCCATGTGCTGCAGAATTAGGGGGAAGCCTATTCACTTTCTGCTTGGAGTCTAAAGGCCATCACATTTCTGTGAAAAGCCATCAGACTTTCTGTGGAAAATTAAATCAGGTACTACTCTTCAGGATATTTCCATTTTATTGAGGATAAAGTACAATATAATTAATGAAACCTCTCAAGGTGCTGGGTGGAGATATCTCTTCTTATCTTGCCTCAATACAACCCCATTCTCCAAACCATCTGCATCTCCTGCAGGCATGGAGTCATGGTGAGGGCAGAAACTATGCATGCTTTGCTAACATTCTGAGCCTGGCACATGGCCTGTAACACAGTTGTTCAGTTGCTAAATCATGTCCAACTCTTTGTGACCCCACGGACTGCAGCAGGCCAGGCTTCCCTGTCCTTCACTATCTCCAGGACTTTGCTCAAAGCTCACGTCCATTGATTTGGTGATGTCATCCGTCTCATCCTCTGATGCCCTCTTCTCCTCCTCCCCTCAGCCTTTCCCAGCATCAGGATCTTTTCCGATGAATCAACTCATCACATCAGGTGGCCAAAGTACTGGAGCTTCAGCATCAGGCCTTCCAATGAATATTCAGGGTTGATTTCCTTTAGGATTGACTGGTTTGATCTCCTTGCTATGCAAAGGACTCCAAGAGTCTTCTCTAGCCCCACAATTCAAAAGCATCAATTCTCCAATACTCAGCCTTCTTTATGGTCCAACTCTCATATCCACACATGACTACTGGAAAAATGACTTTGACTATATGAAGCTTTGTCAGCAAAGTGATGTCTCTACTTTTTAATATGCTGACTAGGATTGTCATAGCTTTTCTTCCAAGGAGCATGCCTCTTTTAATTTCATAACACAGTAAAAAATGAAGTCACTCAGTCATGTCTGACTCTTTGTGACCCAATGGACTGTCGCCTACCAGGCTCCTCTGTCCATAGAATTCTCCAGGAAAGAATACTGGAGTGAGTTGCCATTTCCATCTCCAGGGGATCTTCCCAACCCAGGGAACAAACCCAGGTCTCCTGCACTGCAGGCAGAGGCTCTACCATCTGAGCCACCAGGGAAGCCCTATTTCATAAAACAGTATGTTATAATTATTAGTAATGTCCCTGCCTATAGGTAATAAACAGTAGTTTAAACCAAGTGGCATTTGCTCTTTATCTATCAGTTTAGTTTGTCAGCTCAGTGAGAGGACCAGGAGCTCACCATGATCCACCTCTCATCTCCATCATGCTCAACATGATGGCTTTTCATGCCTTAGCTTTTTGCCTCATAGTTCCAAGAGGGCTGCCATAGCTCCATGTGTCCTATCCTCACATGTACACAGCCAAAGATGGAAAGCAAGGGATTACTGGGTGACAAAGAATTCTCCTCATGAGACCTTCTCTTTTTCAGGGAATCCTCCTTCTTCCCAGAAGCCATTCAGTTTATTTCCCTTTATGCCTTATTATTTATAGCTGAGTGACCACTTGTAGCTGCAAAGGAAGCTAGAGGTCAATAAGGCAAAAGAGGTTGGGAATAAATGGAGGATAGTAAACCACAGTACCCAACACATGGTCCTTAGGAAATATGTGTTGGGTGGGCAAGAAAACCACTTGTCTGTAAACACTAGCCCTGAGAACAGTCTGTTGGGAAACTTCATATCCAATACTGGCTCCAGTGCTTTAACGTCCTTTGACATCTAAAGCTCAAGAAGGTCCAAAGTCACAGAGCTAATGAAGTGTTGAAATTGCCCCCGGTCTGCCTGCTGTCAGAGTGCAAGCCATTTCTAGTTTCATGAATACAGCATCCCTGGAAGTGACCACAGCAATCCAAAGCTGAGTTCTCATCCCCAAGTTGATGCTCATAAATGGTCAGACCCTCCCAGAGCTACCAAACTGTGAAACAAATGGACAGTTGTGAGACAGGAACTCCAAACTTGGCAACTGCTCAGAGATTTAGTTCAGAGATGCTTCTTTCATTCTTATTAGTCAGCTATAATATTTCTGGCACCAGCCAAGAACTTATTAAATGTAACTCACTGTGGTTGCTCATGCAATTTATGTTTTTAATTTTGTAAATAGTGTCTCATGTCTATGGTCAGAAGAGGGGTTTGGTTTTGCACATATGCAAATATAGCCTTCAGTTACGTCATGCCATAGTTCCAAAATATGGCTTTGTTTACCAGATGAAGATGCTGACAGCTGCATTGCAATGTCCATTGAATCATAGTCACTCATATAAAGGGAGAGATAAAAGACATCAGTAATGTGTGACATATGACACACATCCACACACATCCACATGCAGAAGACACTAATGCAAGCCCCTGAAAAGCTCAGAGCCACACATCCTGACATATACTTACTTACACACAAAAACTTGGTTTTATCATATTGTCTTATAAAATCCCTTTTGCTCCTTACTTTGACAAGACTTTGGCTAGTATAATTTCAGTTTGAATTCTGCCTTCCAAACCAAAGATATGACGAGTAAGAGAATAAAGAAATAAACCAACTGTCTGTCCTAAGTATAAGAATCAGAAAAACAACAATACCCCCTCAATATCTACAGCCCTTGTCACAGGCATGTTTTCAATAGTGGAGCACCAGGGCTTGGCACACTGTTGTGAAGGTGCAGATGGAGGGAATATGGGTTCGGGTCGGGGGAGGAACTTGCTCAGAGTCACAGTGGTAGATTGACTGCAAAAGACGCACTCCTGCCCTGCCTCAGTCATCCAGGTACTTTGCATCATCACCGTGCAGTACCCTTCCAAGGTCAGTGGAATGACGGTCTGCCTCACTTCTAGATTCAGGCTTCAGGACTCATTCGTTATCCATTTTGGACAAAAGGAAATTAGAAGCAAGCCCGGACATTTCAAAAAGTCTTTGCTCCCTTTGGCTTCCTCTCTTCCTTCTCTGCAATTGCTGTGAAAGCATGACCAGGCCAGCCTGCTAGGGTGAGGAACGTGTTGCCCAGAGCCAGGCTGCCCCAGTTGTCCTCACTGAGGCCATCCTAAACCAGCTGACAGCTGGCTGACCCCAAACTGCAGCTGACAACTGATGCTTGAATGAGCCCAGCTGAGACTTGAAGAGCTACCCAGCTGCCCTATAGAATTGAGAACAATAATAAATATCATTTCAAGCCACTATGTTTGTGGGTAATTTGTTGCAATCAGTGACCGAGACATAGCTGGTTATAGATCTAGACTTGATTCCCCAAACTCTTGACTTCAATACAGTGAGATGTTTTTCCAGTACCCCAGTTTTACAGAAGGAGAATCTGAGGTGCTATGAAATTAAGTCAACTGAATCATTTAAAGTTATGCAGGTAGAGAAAAGTATTGTTAATTATTTTAAGGACTTCCTTAACCTTCAAGAATATATTCTGAGTATAGCACTTCTTTCTGATATGAAATGGCATGTGCATAAACTCTACCCACGACATCAGGGGCTCAGGGAGAGTTTAATAAATTCATCTTTGAGGGAAAGGCAGTGTGGTTTTGCATCTGAGTCCTCTGCCCCACCAGGATGGCTTTCATTCAAGCCAGACCCTCCCAAGCCCACTCCTCCCTCCCACACTGTGTGCTCTCCAAGGCAGGGGGCAAGTGTTCTTGACCCTCTCTCTTTATCCTTAATATTCAGACCAATCTTGCTAGTCTTTCACCAACCATGCACTCCATCTATTTTCTGCAGTATCTGAGTAGAGGCCCTCATCACTTCAACTGGACCCCAACACGAGCGGGACACTAGTCAGGTCCAGGGGTGTGGAGGTGGCGCAACACTGCCCTGATCCCCCTCAAGAATGCAGCTAAAAATTCTAGGCTCCAGTTGCTCAGCCCTGTCTCACTTCTCAGGCCATTCACATTTTTTACTCCCCCTTTTCCATATTGTTCATCAGAAAATATCACTTCCAACTCTAGACAGAATTCAAATCCTTGACCTTGAGGTATGGTCCTCTCTGCCCAAGGTCTTCCCACTTTTATCTGTCCATGTCCAAAGTACATTTTAATATCTACCTGCCAAACAGCAATGAATCCAGGATTGGTATATTTGCCCAGAACTGATACTCTTTCACTTCCAAAATTTGCCCTCCCTCATGTCACTGGGACACCTTGGTACATGCCCGTGGTTTGGCACTAATATCATTGATTGCTGTGATAATTACCCTTGTGTTATATTTGAGGAAACCAAGTCTCAGAGACCTTGTCTCTAGCCCATGTGATGACTTGGCATTGGGCAGGGCGTGGAATTGAACTATAGGGTTTCTCCAGTGGCTCAGCAAGTAAGGAATCTGCTTGCAATGCAGGAGGTGCAGCAGACTAGGGTTTGATCCCCGGGTCAGGAAGATCCTCTGGAGGAAGAAATGGCAAACCACTCTAGAATTCCTGTCTGAAAAATCCCATGGACAAAGGAGCCTGGCAGACTACAGTCCAAAGTGTCACAAAGAGTCGGACACTACTCAGCAACTAAGCATGCACACATGCTGAGATTTTAAGTCAGAGTCCTTAACATCAGGGCAATTTTCTGTGTTTACAATGACTTGACACCAGGCCACTTCTGGGACTCTGACTGGTAGTAGTCTTTGCTGGGATGAAGGAATACCTTCTTTGTGAGGTATTTGTGTAGACACTGCGTCTACAGCTACAGCCTGGTCAGGTCTCACAAGCTTTTCTGCTCCCTGGACAAGGCCAGTCCTCCCTTCTCTGACTTCAGAGTCATCTCCATTCTCAGAAATCAATCCCAAAATAAAATACAAGGCAATAATGAACTTTCAACTCCTTTTTAACACTCTTTTCTCTCCTGTCCTATTGGCCAAGCCACTTCTTCCCCAGGAACTGAGAAGAGATTTTATTTTGTTGACCTGATTTCCACATACTTAGCTGCATTTCCAAAATCTTTCAGAGCAGCCTCAACCACCACAGAGACTCTAGTAGCTTCTACAGGCATTCCAGCTGGGTGAGTGCATATGCATGCAGTGCCCCAGGGGATGTATGCTACCATTTGATGAAATATATATTTAGAATGCCTAATATGCATATTAATTACCCCATAGAAGGCAGTGACTTTTTGAGAGCAATCCCATTCCGTTATTTGAAAAACATTTTTGAGAATTCTGGAGAAAAACAACTGCAACACATGCTTTCTTTTAATTCCATATGCTGGAGACCGATGCTGTCATATCGTGGAATGATGACTGTCCGGATTTTAGGTTTTGCATCACATGAATGTAAAGCGTCAGCCCTCCCATGCATTGCCCTTTTTATCTTGAGCCCTGACTTTCCAAGCACCGAATGCAGAGATTTTACATGTTGAACTCAGTTCCGTTCGGTTCAGTCGCTCATGTGTGTCTGACTCTTTGTGACCCCATGGACTGCAGCATGCCAGACTTCCTTGTCCATCACCAACTGCTGGAGCTTACTCAAATTCATGTCCATCGAGTCGTTGATGCCATCCAACCATCTCATCCTCTGTTGTCCCCTTCTCCTCCCACCTTCAATCTTTCCCAGCATCAGGGTCTTTTCCAAAGAATTAGTTCTTCACATCAGGTGGCCAAAGTGTTGGAGTTTTAGCTTCAGCATCAGTCCTTCCAATGAATATTCAGGACTGATTTCCTTTAGGATTGACTGGATGAATCTCCTTGCTGTCCAAGGGACTCTCAAGAGTCTTCTCTAATACCACAGTTCAAAAGCATCAATTCTTCGGTGCTCAGCTTTGTTTATGATCCAACTCTCACATCCATACATGACTACTAGAAGAACCATAGCTCTGAACATTGAACACAAGTTAGAGCGAATTTTAAAGCCAGATTAGGAAACAAGGAGTTCTTGAACCCCAAGAACAACCACTTTTGTATATATTATATTCATTTATTTTTATTTAATGAAAAAGAACCCTGTGGGGAAGAATTATATCCCCATTTGATTCATGTAGGAAATAGGTCCCAGGAGTTTGTGACCTGTCTATAGCCATGTGGTTTGTTGGTGGAGTGGTCAGGATTCAAACAAAAGATCATAGTTTTAGAGATTGTGTAGTTTGTATACTAGGTAATAAACTCTAATGAATGCCTTTAAAAATAGATACCTAAGTGGGTTGGGCCTATGTCTGTCAGAGTGCTCCAGGAAACAAAATCAACAGGACACACGTGTACACGCACACACAAATTTATTTTAAGGAATTGTCTCATGAAAAGATGAGGGCTGGTAAGTCTGAGATCTATTAGTCAGGCTGGAATGATAGAAGCTCAGTTATTCTTCTCCAGGAAACCTTGGTGTTTACTTACAAGGCCTTAAGGATCAGTAAATTTTCTACAGTTTGTGAGGTTATTGGACTGACGCTGAAACTGAAGCTCCAGTATTTCGGTCACCTGATGCAAATAGCCAACTCACCGGAAAAGTTCCTGATGCTGGGAAAGATTGAGGGCAGAAGGAGAAGATGGAATCAGAGGATGAGATGGCTGGACAGCATCACTGATGCAATAAACATGAACTTGGGCAAACTCTAGGAGGTGGTGAGGGACAGGGAGGCCTGGCATGCTGCAGTCCACGGGGTCACAGAGTTGGACACAACTGGGCAACTGAACAAGACCAACTGCATTTGCATCAACAACTCAAATCTTATCCTCTCTGCATCCATGCCCTTCACAATGCGACTTTTGAGGTCCTCCCATCAGCAGTTGTGAGTATCTTTCAGTCACATGATGTGTTTTCACTGAGGGGATGTCAGCATTTGGGACACAGGCAAAAACGCTTGTACACTCATGCTTCCTTTCTGCTTCTCAGCCTTTATTATGAGACCATGTCCAGTCAGATGTCCAACCCAACCTGATAAAGAATAAACACCTGGAGCAGAGTTGTACCATCTGTCCTGGGTGAAGCTGTTCATGCCATGCTATAGCCAGCGACCCCCAAACACTGAAACAGCCTAGCCACAACTCGAATAAATGCCCAAGACCATAATAACTAGAAATAGAGTAACTAGAAAAACTGTACACCACAAGTCAAGAAGATGCTTATTTTATCAACTTACTAGGTTTTGCACTGATTTTCCACAGACAATTATGTGAGGAAGTGAATTTGTCATGAGCCTGGAAAAGGATCCGTGTCTCTAAGGATATCAAAAAGATATCATTCCAAATACTAGAATTAAAATTAGATAATGATATTATGGCTTCTTGAGATCAACTGTAAAAGTAAAATCAAGTTTCTTTAAACAAAAACTATGGGTATATTTCAAATCCCCACAATGCCCTATACGGTTAGTTTACATAATCCAATATTTTCATTAAGAATGGTATAAGGAAGATATTGTACTTTATCTCAAAATAGCATGTATTATTGAAATTTTAACTCATAAAATAGTATAATTTTGAAAGTTCTGATTTTTATTTATAGGGGTTACTTGGAATTGTCACAAGTTGGGAGCAAATTTAGGGTTCTCACCTCCTATCTATACCATACTCGATTCACTAAGACAGAAGGAATTACGGATAATAAATTGTATATTTACCAATTCACCCAAAGAGCACTGACTGAGCATCTACAAAGGACTGGCAATTCCCCCAGAGATAAATCTTGCCTCCATGTAACCTTCACCTTCTCCAGCAACTGCTGCACAAGGTGAGCCCACCGTTCCGTGAGTCACAGAATGGTGCATCGGCGTGTCCCCTCCACTTCTGTCCAGGCTTCTGCTGGAGTCTCTCTCTCTCTCCTTAACTTACAAGTGTTGTCACTTCATCCATGGAGACTGGGTCCACCATGTCTCAGAACACTGCTGATCTTCCTTCAAAACACTTTCTGTGGAGGCTTCTTGCTCATCATTTTTACCTCTGGATTTCATCTATACTTCACATATATGTTTCTATACTCAAATATCACACCAGTTAAACTTAACTTCTTTGCATGTATTTGTCAACCACTGTTGTATTAGCTTCTTAGAAAAAGGGACTACAAATGTTTGCCTTGAAATATATAACAAAAGCTATGAGATATGGACACTCTAAGACTGCCCCCCTGCAACTAAACTTGGCTTCTGTTCCCTTAAAATCATGAAGGAGTAACCTCTGAAAAGCCAATATAACATCTTTTTCTCTAGATTCCAATCTGACTCCACCTAACTAGAACCTCACAAACAGAAGTACCTACAGAGACAAACATTGGGAGAACATGATGAATGCACCCTAAATGCTCCCTAACTTGGAATTATATATCAGTTCAGTTTGGTTCAGTCACTCAGCCGTGTCTGACTCTTTGCAACCCCATGAACTGCAGCACACCAGGCCTCCCTGTCCATCACCATCTCCCAGAGTTTACCCAAAATCATGTCCATTGAGTCGGTGATGTCATCCAACCATCTCATCCTCTGTCATCCCCTTCTCCTCCAGCCTTCAATCTTTCCCAGCATCAGGGTCTTATCAAATGAGTCAGCTCTTTGCGACAGGTGGCCAAAGTGTTGGGAGTTTCAGCTTAAACATCAGTCCTTCCAATGAATACTCAGGACTGATCTCCTTTAGGACTGACTGGTCAGATCTCCTTGCAGTCCAAGGGACTCTCAAGAGTCTTCTCCAACATCACAATTCAAAAGCATCAATTCTTCTGCACTCAGCTTTCTTTATAGTCCAACTCTCACATCCATACATGACCACTGGAAAATCCATAGCCTTGACTAGATGGACCTTTGTTGGTAAAGTAATGTCTCTGCTTTTTAATATGCTGTCTAGGTTGGTCATAACTTTTCTTCCAAGGAGTAACTGTCTTTTAATTTCATGGCTTCAATCACCATCTGCAGTGATTTTGGAGCCCCCCAAAATAAAGTCAGACACTGTTTCCACTGTTTCCCTATCTATTTCCCATGAAGTGATGGGACCAGATGCCATGATCTTCGTTTTCTGAAAGTTGAGCTTTAAGCCAACTTTTTCACTCTCCTCTTTCACTTTCATCAAGAGGCTCTTTAGTTCTTCTTTACTTCCTGCCATAAGGGTAGTGTCATCTGCACATCTGAGGTTATTGATATTTCTCCCAGCAATCTTGATTCCAGCTTGTGCTTCATCCAGCCCAGCATTTCTCATGATGTACTCTGCAAATAAGTTAAATAACCAGGGTGACAATATACAGCCTTGACGTGCTCCTTTTCCTATTTTGAAACAGTCTGTTGTTCCATGTTCTTAAAAGGAAGGTCAGGTGGTCTGGAATTCCTATCTCTTTCAGAAATGTCCAGTTTATTATGATCCACACAGTCAAAGGCTTTGGCATAGTCAATAAAGCAGAAATAGATGTTTTTCTGGAACTCTTGCTTTTTTGATATATGTATATACACATGCACAAATAACATAATATGTATTTCTGTAAACAAATATAAATGTTTGTATATACATCAAGCAGAGAGCCTATATACAAATAAATTTTACATATTAATGTATGTATATACATATATATATACAAATAATTTACTCTCACCAAATAGAAATTTACCATATACAATATGAATATGCCTTAACTTACAATATTATGCACATATATATAACACATACACACACACCTATTGTATAAGTTATTATTTGTTGAGAGTAAATAATTTCAGGATTTTTTAATTTATTAGAAAATGAAATACAATAATAACAAAATAGACTAATGGAATGCTCCTCTGAAAGAGCTGGAGTTCCTCTGACACTGGAGTCACCCCAAGTCCCAGAGTTAGAAGAAAGAACCATGGTGTTCAGCACCATGGACAGTGGTACACTTGCTCTAGTCACACTGTGACTAGGACACCTGGAGCTCCAATATTAAATGTATTACTGTAGTGAGGGATGGTAGAAAGGAGAGATAGCCTTCACTCAAGGGCTATATGACTTCCATATCAACGGTGGTGTACCCATGAGCCAGGAAACCTGTATCTACAGCAGACACCAAGATATGTGTGCTGTTGCATACAAATGGCAACATTATCAGCTGCTGCAGACTCACCAACTTTTTATAATATGGATCAGTTAACTATAAGGTCTATATAATGAGCCTGTGTGCACGTTCAGTCCTTCGGTTGTGTCTGACTCTTTGTGACCCTATGGACTGTAGCCCGCCAGGCTCTTCTGTTCATGGGATTGTCCAAGCAAAAATACTAGAGTGGATTGCCATTTTCTCCTCCAAGGGATCTTCCTGACTTGGGGATTGAACCTGCAGCTCTTGCATCTCCTGCATTGGCAGGTGGATTCTTCACCACCTGGGAAGCCCTTAAAATGAGCAGTAAACTCCAAATATTATCAATACAATGAGAGAAACATGGCATATTGTCTATGCAGCAAAATCTGACTCAGTGAAACTTAAGTCATAATGTGACTAAAGGAAAATTCCAGGGAGGGAGACAGTACAAGGAGCTGAAGTGCTGGGCGAAGTCTGAACAGAGCATATGAGCTGTCATGCCAACAGCTGGCAGTATGGCATGTGAGGGAGCCGTTGGTCATGCACAGAACACATCATATAGAACATGGGATCATAGCAAGAGACAAAAGCAGAGGAGTTTACTACCCAGGAAAACTCTTTCTGCTGCCTCTTTTCTCACCTTAATTTAGCCCACATCCTTAAATCTACTCCATGCTTACTCTCACCTCCTCAGATAACTCTTCCAGAACATGGGCTTGATTTATTCCCTTCAACCTAATCATCTGTCCTCTCTGCTGATTAATCAATTCAGTCACTTATTAATCAATAAATGTTTACTTCAGTTCAGTTCAGTTCAGTCACTCAGTCGTGTCCGACTCTTTGCGACCCCATGAATTGCAGCATGCCAGGCCTCCCTGTCCATCACCATCTCCTGGAGTTCACTCAAACTCATGTCCATCGAGTCAGTGATGCCATCCAGCCATCTCATTCTCTGTTGTCCCCTTTTCCTCCTGCCCCCAATCCCTCCCAGCATCAGAGTCTTTTCCAATGAATCAAGTCTTCACATGAGGTGGCCAAAGTACTGGAGTTTCAGCTTTAGCATCATTCCTTCCAAAGAAATCCCAGGGCTGATCTCCTTCAGAATGGACTGGTTGGATCTCCATGCAGTCCAAGGGACTCTCAAGAGTCTTCTCCAACATCACAGTTCAAAAGCATCAATTCTTCGGTGCTCAGCTTTCTTCACAGTCCAACTCTTGCATCCATACATGGCCACTGGAAAAACCATAGCCTTGACTAGATGGACCTTTGTTGGCAAAGTAATGTCTCTGCTTTTCAATATGCTATCTAGGTTGGTCATAATTTTTCTTCCAAGGAGTAGGCGTCCTTTAAGTTCATGGCTATAGTCACCATCTGCAGTGATTTTGACTTAGCACCTAGTATATGACAGAATCTCTTCTAAGCCTTTAAAAATTGCTCAAGCTATTAGACCATTGTGTTTATTATTTATTCATTCATCTAATAACTCAATAATCATTTAATGAGGCCCAAGTGTTACAAAGTGTTAGTTGCTCAATCAGGTCCAACTCTTTGCAACCCCATAGACTGGGGCCCACCGGGCTTCTCTGTCTGTGGAATTCTCTTGGCAAAAATACTGGAGTAGCTTGCCTTTCCCTTCTCCAGGGGATCTTCCTTCCCAACTCAGGGATCGAACCCAGGTCTCCTGCTCTGCAGGCAAATTCTTTTTCATCTGAACAAAGAGACAAGCTCTGTAATCAAGGATCTGTTAGTGGAGTGGGTGAGGCAGGTATGGAAAAGACATCATAGCACAGTGTGATAAGTCACCCCAGAGAGAAAGGATGTTAGGTGAAGGCAGAAGGAAGAGTTATTGACATTGTTGAGGATTTTGGAAGCTGCTCCAACCTCAAAGATATACTAAGCATTTCACACGTGGCCAAAATTATGCTAGGCATTTTCACTCGTTAGTATTCAAAGCAATCCTATGAAGTTGATGATAAAATAGGAAATTGAGGCTCATGTTCACTCCCCATGTAAGTCAGAGAGGCTGCAAGTGGCAAAGCTGGGACTCAACACCATTGACTTGAGTCTGGGGTTTTCAACTCAGCCTGGCCCCCTTCCAAAAGTCTCCAGAGGGGCTGCATTTGAGTAGAGCCTTGAAGAGCAAGTGAGATTTTGTCATGCTGCCACCTGTGAAGTGGCAGAGATGACAAAGAAACCCAGCCAGGTGAAGGGGCAGAGGGGCTCCCACCAGGCAATGAGCAGCCCCCCACTGCCACCCTCAGGGGACTTCTCACTGCTTCTCTGATGAGGACCTGTGTGCCCCAGGGTGGTTTCCCTGGCAGCATGAACCCCCCTGATGCCCTGACCCATCTTTGCCTGTCACATTCTTCTTCATAATTGGGCTGGCTGCTGCTCTCTGCTTACCTGATTAGCGGGTTCACTAACCTAGCAGAAATGGGATCTGAGGGGATTAAAATGTGAAGAAAAAAAAAAAAAGATAATACAAATTGAAAACAGCAGCTTCTCCAGCCGAGTTTTGGATTAGAAAGAAAGAGAATCGGAAAATTTAAAAATGTGAAGGACAAGGTTCAAATGGTGATTGGGATAAGTCCTTTTGTAGCCAAGCATCCTTGCATGCTATCGTTTCACTGTTTTGTATCAGTTCTCCAGGGAAAAGCACAAATGCCTTTTGCCTGGCTCTCAGGGGTCTCCTACGATCTAAACACAGCCTTGCTTTCTGATCTTACACCCTACAACCTCCCTTTCTGCTCCCTCTTCCCTGTGTAGATCTCCTCATTTACTACATCTGGCTCTCTGTGCCCACAGACTTCTTTCCCCAGATTTCACATCTCTGCTACCATGATTTTCTTGCTCTTCCCTTTTGCTGAAATGCAGCCTCCTTTCAAAGTCTTAAGTCTTCCACCATCTCTCAGGTGAAGTCATCTCTCTCTCCCTGAAGCCTGTTGAACTTTGTCTATCTCAACAAGCGCTTGGTACTTTCGTGACTCTAAATAGTATAGTTTTTGTCTTTTCTCCCTTGGTGGACTGGAGGGCTGGAAAAACGCAGCGAGCTGGAGCAACACCCTCCTCAATGAAAATGGCCTTCTATTATTTACAAAAGTCTCTTTTGTATGAATGAGTAGGTGAATGAGTCAACAAATTGAACTAAACAATGAACCATCCAGGCAATCCTTGATTTTGTTGTTCACTGACTTAAAGTCCCTCTGGGCTCTCCAGCCTCCAAGGATGAGATGCTCAGCATCCCTGAGCAAGTAGCCTTCCTCTCTCTCCCCTACTCCTGTGCCCCATCCCTTCCCTAGGCACCCGTCTCTGGGATTTCACAGACCCCAGGTGAGCACACCAGAGCCCTCTATACCCCTGACTTGACTCCTGCCAAACTCTGCCTGAAATCTCATTCCCAATTCCTCCTCTCCTCCTCTTTTTATGGAAAATCAGACACATTCGACCAGGTCGTTTATTTATAACATTCCCCTAGAAGTCTTCCCTCCTCGTCTAGTAACCCCTTCTTTTTCCATTGTCTTTGCCCAGATGTCCATTTTAGCATTTTAAGACTGTGTCAGAGTTTCTATAGTTGGTTTGTGTTGTTTGCTTTCTATCCATCGGTTACCCACACTGAGGATGGGTTCTTCAGGGCAGAGACTCGGGAATTTTCCATTGTGGTCATGGCGAACATTGATTAAGCTCTTACTATGTTTGAGCCTGTGCTCATGAGTATGATCTCATAAAATCACCAGAGCAAGACTCCTGGGGTGATGTCACACACAGGCACATGAGTGCTCCCCCAGGCATGTTGTACCCATGCTCCATGCTCATAAGGGCTCCATTGTACCACTTGCTTTTGTGGTTTTTGTCAGCCCAGACACGAGGGATGTCCTTGCTGCCCAACATTTGCAAAGATGAGAGGACAGGCATAATGAACTAGTTCACTTCTTCACATTATTTACAAAGTGCCTTCTTGAGGTCTTTATAGACATTACCTCAAAAGCACGAGCATGTCTGCTGTTTTAAAGATGAGGAAACCAAGGCTCAAAGGAAGCTAAATAATTTGTCCAATGGCATGTGCTTAGACAGACATAGCCCAAGACCCATAGATCAGACCCAAATGCAGACCTTCAGATTCAAGAACTGACCTTTCTAACCCTTCATCAACCCAAATGGGTCACAGTTTTGTTATTTTTTTTTTTCCCAATTCATGGGGAATGTTAACTAAATATTCGGGAGGTTTCACAAGGCAGTAAGAGCTCAACCTCAATCCTCAAATATCTGGACTCCCAGAACATCCACCAGAGGTGAGTGCCCCCTCCCATCACTAGGACAACCTTCTTAGTTCATCACTAAGGAAACCTTCAGTAGGAGAAGGTTTACTCACATGTATGAGCTCCCAGTGGAGACTGGACACTGCCCTCTGCCTGGGCTTACTGACCAAATTCAAAGTGCATGTTCAGGCCAGGAGATCCAATGGGGGCCTGCAAACCTTCCACTGATGTTGTACAGAGAACCAGCAGTGCTCGTCAGTTTAGGAAGTTACATTTGGGGGAAGACCTAATGGCCACTCCACTTAGCCTCACTTATTCAATCTCAGTTTTCTCATCTGCATGAAAGACCTAAAAATTGTGCTCTGATGAAGAATATGCTACAAATTAAACAACACAACAGAAGCATTTTGTGTGCCGTCAAATGCTCTATGAGCATCGTTCCACTTCCTGTTCTAGTCTAACTTTGTTCCCAGTTGGAAAAGAACCAGAGCCATAAATATCTGTCTTTCTGAAGCCACTGCCTTCCCCTAAAGCCTTTTATGGCAAGATAATTTCAACCAAAAATTCCAAAAAAGTCAACAGGTGTGGTATATTACAGAGAAAAGGCCAATGTGGCTAGCCCCTAAGAAATAAAGGAGAGAGAGTATGTGTTCATTTGCTCTTTGTTACCCCATGAACTATAGCCCACCAGGTCCCTCTGTCCATGGATTTCTCCAGGAAAAATTACTGGAGCAGATTGCCATTTCTTTCTCCAGAGGATCTTCCTGACCCAGGGATCAAACCCACATCACTTGCATCTCCTGCACTGGCAGGCAGATTCTTTATCACTGCGCCATCTGGAAAGCCCAAAAGGAGAGAGAGTGAGGAGAAAATGTCTGAGGAGGCTGGGGCCAGAACAGGTACAGAATCCAAGGTGAAGGAAGGAACTTGGAGTATATTTGTCTTGACTTGAGAAGGCAGAGGGAGGTTGAAAGCACGAGGTGCTTTGACACAATTTGGATGCTCAAGGATGTCTTTGGGAGGCTGTGAACATGGACTGGAGGGTGTCAAGAGTTAAAGGTGAAAAGCTGGTTAGAAGCCAGTGTATCATCCCAGTGAAATAAGATAGCTCTAGGAGTAGAGATTTAACAGGGATGTGGTGGGAAGTGGCGAGATTCTGGCTGTATGTTAGAAGCAGAGCCAACTGTACTTGCTTTCAGCATACCCAGATGGAAACCTAATTAATTCTCCCTGGAAAACCAAAGATTAAAGGATTACTGCCTTCTGCAGTGGTGAAAAGTGAGGCTGAGACCCCTTGTCCCCAATGAACTCATTTGAGGACACAAATAACTTCATTATATATTGTTATATCTTGGGGTCATGGTGTGAAAAGGGCTTTGGAGAGTCCATATCCAATATCTTCATTTGCTCCTTAGACATGTAAGGCCAAGCCCTAAGGGTCAGCCTTCCCATTCAGCTGAGCAGGGAATAGCTTGAATCAGAGAGACCCCAGGTCTCCTAATTGCTGGTCTGATACTTGGTCTTCAATGTCAGCAAAGGGGGATGAACACTAATATCAATAACATCCTCAGTGTTAAGTAAAAATCTGGGGTCCTTAATGGCTTCTCCTTACTTGAACTCAGAAGAACTTATACTTAACATGGTTGCCCCAACCAACAAAGCTGGGGGCAGGATAAATTTTTCGATCTAGAGTCTATTGACTCTATCCTGACCAAGCCACATATGCTGGTTGTTCACTACACACACCCAGCATCTACAATGTACCTGCTCTGAGGTGCATCGCGCTGGGTCCCATGCACTGAAAAGCCCAGGAGAGCAGAACCCACCTGATCCCTGGTCTCACTGAGATAACAAGGACATCTTTCCTGCTCGACCGGTGGAGTCATGCAGCATGGCTATGACAACTTTTGATGTAATACACAAGGAAGAACCACAGACAAAGGATATTCAGAAGTTTACCTATATTCTAAGTCTGTAGTGGGCGGTCACTTCTGGGCCCCAAGCCAAGTACAGGTGCAGATCAAAGAGAAGCTTGTGCAGGGGACCTAGGCAGCTTTCCCGGCCCCTGTTGGTGTGAGCAGAATAACAGGATTTTGAAAAATTTATCCTGCCCCCTGCTTTGTTGGCTAAGTCAACTAAGTCCAGTATAAGTTCTTCTGAGTTCACATAAGGAGAAGCCACAAGGACCCCAGATTTGTATGTAAGATTTTTTAGGGTATTCAAGCACAAAAAGGCCATGGACTGGCATGGAGGTGGCAGGGGTAGGGATGGATGGGTGGGGCCATGGGGAGGAGAGAAGCAAGAAACCGGAGAAAAAGAGAAAGCCACATCAGTCAGAGAATGTACTCAGAGCGAAAAGGAGAGAAAGGTAACCCGAGAAGCCTGGGCTCCATCTGCTCAGACTCTGAGGATAAAGGCGACAGGGGATTAGGTGACCTGAGGGGCCACAGCAGGGGCTCCAGGCCCCCCAAGTGCACACAGCATAAAAATGCCATTTATTAGTCCCGTGCATGGTAATTATATTTAATACTGACCCTGATTCCTTTTGTCCATGGGAAATAATGAAAGCTGCTCTGTTTGAGCCTGAGGGTCCTAAGTGACTCATTAGCGACTCCTACTTCTGTCCAGGCTAGCAGAGGGAATAAGACAAAGGAGAGCCGGGGGCATGTGTGTTCATGTTCTGCAAGAGATGGTTCTGAAATCTCTTAATCCGGTGTGGAAAGAAGGTGTGGGGAGAGCAGAGTTCAAACAAGGACCCAGACCCTGGCTCAGTTATTCAATAGCTAGGTGACCAGGACTTTCCTGGGGGTCTAGTGGGTAAGATCTACCTACCATTGCAGGGGACATGGATTCCATCTCTAGTCCAGGAAGGTCCCACATAGCATGGGGCAACTCAGCCACTGGGCCACAGCTACTGAAGACCGTGGGCCTAGAGCCCGTGCTCTGCAACAAGAGAAGTCACAGCAATGAGAAGCCTGGACTCAGCAATGATGACTGATGACTGAGCAAAAGATAAACAAGTAAAATTGAAAAAGAATAGCTCCGTGGTCTTGGGCAGGATGTTTAAATGCCCTGAACCTCTGCTTTCTCATGGGGTTCCCTCATAGCTCGGTTGGTAAAGAATCTGCCTGCAATGCGGGAGATGGGTTTGATCCTTGGGTTGGGAAGATCCCCTGCAGAAGGGAAAGGCTACCCACTCCAATATTCTGGCTTGGAGAGTTCCATGGGCTGTATTGTCCATGGGATTGTAAGGAGTCGGACACGGCTGAGTGACTTTCATTCACTCTGCTTTCTCACAGAGAAGTC
Source organism: Oryx dammah (assembly GCF_014754425.2). Lineage (NCBI taxonomy): Eukaryota > Metazoa > Chordata > Mammalia > Artiodactyla > Bovidae > Oryx > Oryx dammah. The sequence continues at coordinate 6,382,414 of NW_024070200.1, read as the reverse complement.
TGGTGGACCACAGTCCATAGGATCACAAAGATTCAGACACAACTGTAGCAACTTAGCAAGCACACACACACACAGATAATGGTGATTGCACTTGGAAGATGTTTCAGAATGCAAACCCAGAGATCAGTAAGGCATTACTGGCTCTTTATGCTGCTGCTGCTGGTTAGTTGCTAAGTCATGTCTGACTCTTCTGACTCTGCGACCCCCATGGACCATAGCCCGCCAGGCTCCTCTGTCCATGAGATTTCCCAGACCAGAATACTGTAGTTGGTTGTCATTTCTTTCTCCAGAGGATCTACCTGACTCAGGTATTGAACCCATGTCTTCTGCTTGGTAGGCATATTTTTTTACCACTGAGCCACTTGGGAACCACACTGACTCTGATAATAATAATGACAAGAATGGATGGTGTTTAACTGAGCACTTAAGCTATACCAGGCACTTTCTTTGGATTAAATTGATTTCATTCTCATGACAAACTAAGTTTCTTCTGATTAATTCTCCACATAAGGAAGCTTGTCCAAAGCTCCACAGCTACCAAGCAGGGGGGTGAGCACTCAACCCAGGCTGCCTGACCCCAGAGCCCCCAATATGAGGACATGAAAAGTTATTGCCTGCAGAAATCTAGGGACTGTGGCAGAACATGGAAATGTCTCCAGGAGACACAAGGAGGAAGCAGGCATACATCCAGGAAGTGAGGAGGGAATAAGTCTTCATGGAGCCTTGGGGAAGGCTTCATGAAGGAGGGCCAGCTCACCCAGCAGCCAGACACATGGAAGCATTGCTCCCTCCTTCATTAGAACTGTCTTCTCCCTCTGTCCTCAGCCGTCCTGGCAATACCCAGACCTTTCTTGGTCTCCTTCTTTCAGATCTTAATTCTGTATACGTGGTTCTGATTATTGGATGATTAACTCACTTTTCTTTTGGTTTGCCTATAATACTTCCACTTATACAAGGCATACTTATATGCTGGGCACGGTATTCATCTCTTTACATTTATTCTGACTGTAACCTGCAGAGTGGGGATTATTAGCACCATAAGTCAGGGGAAGAGACGGAAGCAGGGAGATTGTTTCCTGTCCCTGAGTCTGCAGAGAGCAACAGGCATGTGTCCTGGACCCCTTGTTCCCGCTCCAGGGGTCCTTTCAGACATTCCAGTGGTGGTTAACCTCCATCTGGAGGGGTGTTCTGAATCCTTTGCTAGATTCATGAACAGTGACCCCTCACCCTCTCCATCTCCTATGGTGTTATTTCATGGCTCCAAAAGTAGATTTTGCTGTAGGATATTTTACATAAATTTTTCTTCCAATTGACAGATTAACACCCACTATTAGAGAAAATGTGTACAAATCAGAGGATTGTATATATAAGACTAAAATTCTGACATCCAGATGTTACCTTCACTAGCTTTTTGATATTTTTCTTTCCCTTGAATGCTGTTTTGGCAGATAGATAATATCATCCTGTAGGTGAAGGTGGATCCTGCCTTTTCTACCTAAGAGAGTGCTGAGAAATACCCAACACATCAACAATCGTTTTCTACACTTCACTTTCATTCATTAATGTTTTTACAGAAACCAATATATGAATAGACATGTAAATTTTTAAAAATGAGACTTTCTCTTAACTTCGGATAATTTACTAGAGCAGATTTTCAGCCTATAGTTGCTACACACACACGTGTATGTCTTCCCTGCAGTCCAACGCTTAAGACTTCACCTTCCAATGCTGAGGGTGCTGGTTCAGCCCCTGGTTGGGAAGCTAAGATTGCACATGCCTCACAGCCAAAAAATCTGACATAAAACAGAAGAAATACTGTAACAAATTCAATAAAGACTTGAAAAACAGATATGTGTTTTTAAGACTCTTAATGGGCTTCTTGGGTGGCTCAGTGATAAGAGAGCTCACCTATGCGGGAGCAGCAGGTGACGCGGGTTTGATTCTGGGTTGGGAAGAGCCCCTGGAGGAGGAAACGGCAACCCCCTCCAGCATCCGTGCCTGGGAATCCCACGGACAGGGGAGCCTGGTGGGCTACAGTCCACGGGGTTGCAAAGAGTCGGACACGCCTGAGCCCCTATGCAAGACTCTTAATATATAATTTAAAACAGTTAAGCGCTCACTGCCTGTCAGCTGCCACCAGGCCTTGGGTTAATTCTTTTTATGTGATTTAGTCCACGTAAAGCCTTTGAGAAAGCAATATCATCCTGCCCCTTTTACACATGAAGTTCCTCAGGCTCGGTAGCCTTAGGCTGCATTCCAGAAACAGTCGCAGCCACCTGCACTGTTACCTGGATGAAAATACCCTGGCTTGTTTAGACATTTTTCCCTGGCTCCCATAGATGCATGTGGGGCTTCTAAGTGATGATATATTTTATTGATCCCTCTATCTCTCTGGTCAAAAGCAAATTATACTGGGCATGTTTAGAAATACAGCAGGGATGCTAATATCCATTTCTATAGCGCTTCTAAGTGAGAACACTTTGATATACAATTTTTAATTTCATCCACCAAAAAGAACCTCAAAGGAAGGATGGCTGACTAGCCCTATTTTTTTTCAAGCTTGGCTTTGACTACCCAGTCAACAGCAGAGTTTGCCCTTAAACACCAGTCCCGAACTTTAATCCCTCCCTGCTCAGCACAGTCCCAGACCTTGAATGCAAAAATAAATCAGAACTGAAAGCATCAGTTCAGTTCCGTTCAGTCGCTCAGTCATGTCCGACTCTTCACGACCCCATGAACTGCAGCACGGCAGGCCATCACCAACTCCCGGAGTTCACTCAAACTCACCAACTCCCGGAGTTCACTCAAACTCAGGTCCATCAGACGGTGATGCCATCCAGCCATCGTTATGTTCATATAAAAACTTGAATGCATATTCATGGCAGTTTTATTCATAGAAGTCCAAAACTGGGAACAACCCAGATGTCCTTCAACAGGTGATTGGCTGAAAACATTGATACATTTAGACCATGGATTGCTACTCTGAGAGGAAGAGAAGCAACTAGTGACACAGGCAACAACTTAGATGATTCTCCAGGGAATAGTGCTGAGTGAAAAGGCCAAAGACCAAAAGGTCACGTGCTGTGTGATTTTATTTGTACGTAGCAGTCTTGAAATGACAAAATTATCGAGAAGAAAAGCCAGTGAGTGATGGCCAGGGTTTAGTGATGAGGCAGATGGAAACAGAAGGAAGGTCGATACAGTTATGAAACATCCACATGAGGTCTCCTCATGGTGACGGGACTCTGAGTCTCTTGACTGTGGTGGTGGATACAGGAATCTGTGCAAGTGATGGATTTGTATCGAACTAAATGCACACAAGAATCCAAGTCAAACTGGGGAAGTGAGAAAGACTGGTGAGTTGTATCAGTGGCAATGGAATTCTACTTGTGATATCATACAATAGTGTTACAAAATGTTGCCATGAGGAGAAACTGGGTTAATCCACACTGGGTCCTTCTGCATTATTTTTTCACAGCCATTTATTCATTGGAAAAACTCTCTCAATACAAATTTTCATTAGTATATGTATGGCTGAGTCCCTTTGCTGTCTTCCTGTAACGATCACAGCATTGTTCATCAGCTCTACTTCAATATGCAATAGTTTAAAAATAGATAAGAAGGATGGAGGACAATTATTTTTTTTCACCCTCAATGAGAATGATTTTTGTGTTATATTTCAGTGAACTTCAGTGATCTCAAGCATCCTTCCTATTGAAACATTGCTTAGGGAAACTCTAGAATGGGTTTAGGGTTCTAGGAAACATATCTGTTGCTGGGTGGGAGTGACCCCAGCCACAAGCACAGCGTGACTGAAAGGTTAAGATCATGGTTTCCCCCTTTTGTACCATCCCCCTCATTCCAAGAGCTCACAATCTTGGAATTCGAAGAGTTCGAACTTAAAAAAAGATGACAATTTCACTTCAATGTTTTCTAATTTTGCTGTAACTGCTACCAGCTGTGGGTTAATGGAGACCATATTCCAGGAGGCATCCTGGGGCCTTTTCATGTCTTCCAGTTGCCCGAGAGCTGACGAGGTTAAGTAAAAAGCGGAGAACAGGGAGAGCAGGGCCTGATTTTACGTGCTGGTTTTCAGAGCTGCACTGTGTCTCGCTCCAGCATCTGAAGATGCTGGAGCTGAGTGGGGCTTCTGGCTGAGTCCGAAGCACAACAGAGGACTTGGCAGGACTTGCTCTGCTGCTGCCTCTGCAGTCAGCTGGCGGCAGTATCCAGATTCGAGCAGTGGGGAACCTCCATCAGCTGCTCTCATTAACCTTGGTCCATCTCCCTGGCTTAAGCTGGAAATGTGATCCACACACCAGACCCAGGGGGAGAGAGAGGGAGAATCTTTTATTATTTTTTTAAAATTTTGTATTGGCGTATAGCCGATTAACAACGTTGTGATAGTTTCAGGTGAACAGCAAAGGGACTCAGGCAATTATATACATGTATCCGTTCTCCCCCAAACTCCCCTCGCAACCAGGCTGCCATATAACACTGAGCAGAGTTCCATGTGCAAAAAATACAGTAGCTCATGGTTGGTTATCCATTTTAAATATAGCAGCATATATCTGTCCATCTCAAACTCCCTAACAATCCATTCCCCGCTGGCAACCATAAGTTTGTGAGAGAGAGAGAATCCTGCTGTCCAAGAAACTGCACGGTTCATCTGTCTTGGAGCCGTTAACCCTCCTCTTTAGTGATTCCTCGTAGCTCAGTCAGTAAAGAACCTGCCTGCAAACCAGGAAACCTGGGTTCAATTGCTGGGTCAAGAAGATCCCTGGAGAAGGAAATGGCAACCCACTCCAGTAGTCCTGCCTGGAGAATATCATGGACAGAGGATCCCGGGGGGCTACAGCCCACAGGGTCGCAAGAGTCAGACACAACTGAGCAACTCAACCACCACGACCCCCACCCTCCTCTCAGCAAACACCAGGAGCCAGTGATGCTCCAGGTCTCCAGAGGTTTGGATCTGCCTCCTTCTTGCTCAGCATTCACATTCATGCCCCGAATTAAATCTCCAAATAAAGTTTTAGGGCAGGCAGGGTTAGCATCCCCATTTCAGATGAGTAAAGTGACAGAGAAAGGTGTGACATGTGGCCCAGAACACATCCAGGACAAGAATCCACAGCATCTCAACTACAGCACACTTGCAAATACATCATTCAAAGCTGTAATAATCATTAAAAAGTCACTGCCACAGGAGAAAGTTCTGTATTAGAGAAAGAACATGGAGGAGAGTCTGGGGGCGTGGGAAGACAGCTGGCAAACTTGAACCTCTCCTGCCAGGCAGGCAATGTGTTTGTGCTTTCCCACATTATCTCATTAAATCCACTTGAGAAGGTCTGTAATACAGAGAATATAATCTCTGTTGAAAGGAGAAATGGGCTTCTGATGAGGAAATGTAATGGACCAAGGTCATGAAAAATATTAAAATCCAGGTACACTGATGTGGGCTCCCAAGTTCCTGCCCATTTCAATCATGTAATCAGTGGGCAGTTTCTACTTCCTGAGTCCACTGAAGGCATTATGCCCTCATTTCTTAAATGGAGAGGCTAATATTGTGTTGATGAAAAAGTTATTTCAGGTTCTTCCGTAACATCTTACAGAAAAACTCAAATGAATGTTTTGTCCAACCCAAATAACCAGTGGACATCAGAAATGCCCCACACGTAAACCTGTGATTAGAAGCCTGATACCCCCTACCCATCGAGTGCCCAGCATCAAAAACAGCTTAGAGTTACTGTGAACAAAGGGGTGCCTGCCGTGAGGAAGGGAAGCTTGTGAGCAGGTCACCTGGGCACTCATGCATCAAGAAAAGGACCTTAGGAAAAACAGCACAAAGTCTGAGTTCAATTGTCACCTTCCCCTGAAGTCTTCCTTGTCACTCACCTGCATCCCAGGGTGGACCGGACCTTCTTCCCGTCACTCCCCATGATCCTGGTCCTCTCTCTGTGAGGGCTCAGAGCTGCACGTTTCCTTCCTGAGCTCAACGCCATCCCTACTTAGCAGGGACCCTATCACCCCCCTACATCCCCACAGGGCCCTGTCCAAAATTCACATCGAAGGCTGCAGCCAGCCCCATTGAGATCAGCGCTGTCCACTCGAGTTTCTCTTGCTTTGGAGGCGGGTGGTAGAGTGCAGCGTGTGCAGGCACGCATGCGCAGTTCGGCAACGAAGCAGGAAAAGGGCGGTTGCCACTCCCAGGCCCTATGCGATCTGCTCAGCGGCTCTGGGCACGCTCTCGTGTCTTCCATTAACCTCCAGTTAACATCGCAGATGGGGCCAAACTTTGAAGTCTGCAAACATTTCCTTGCGATCATTTCTCCCGCAGAGGGCCTTGACTCCTTGCCTCTGCAGCCCTCAGAAGGCAGCCTATTGCTCCCATCCCCACTTAGGATGGGCTGAGAAGGGAGTGGGGTGGTCTTCCCGCTCCCCACCTTGGGCCTGGATCCCATGCCCCATCCGACCCCAGGTCTGGGTGTCCAGCCTCCATTCACGGGTGTCCATCCGGCCTCTGTCCCCTGTGGCTCCCTATCTTCTCTCTTCCCTGCACCCCCACCCTACAAAGTGCCTGGATTCTGCTGTACAAAGCAGGGCCTTTCATACACAGGGGCCTGACCCCAACACAATGTTGTCTTTGTCCTGGGGGTTCTGAGCCAAATGGAGACAGGGGCGTGAGTGTTCCTTTCCGCCAAGCCCTGTCCACTTTTGCCGGCCCCTCATTGTTCTTTTGTGTCTCTGAGACCATCCCTTCCCCCAACCACCTCCAACCCCCGCTCCTGCACACACACACACACACACACACACATACACACTCACACACACAGCAGCCTCACCAACTCCAATCCCAACTCACAATCCAGGGAGAGCAAGAGGCAGGAGGTTTGACTCCATCCATCATCCTTAGTGTTATTATTTTAGGAATATTAAGGCTCTTGTCACAATATTTCTGAGTGAAGAAATGAGCAGACAGTTCTCACAGAGAATATACGTCTTTGGAATATGCCTGCAATGGACCAGTAGATAACATCCTGTGTAATTACAGATTTCCTAATGAGTCAGATTCCCTGTGCTTGAGAAGGGAAGTCACTGGCCTTAGTCCCAATTGGGCAAGGTTGCTGATATTTGCAATATCCATTGGAATGAAGTAAAATAAATACTACATTGGGGTCAGACATTGTAGTGGACAAAGTTGGAAAATGTGATGGTCAGAGAACCAGGGGTCAGAACACGATGGAAGTTTTAGGTCTTGTTCTCCATGGCCCTCTCTGATGGGAGCTGGAGAGACAGGGCAATCCAGGACTCCACACCCTAAGACGGAAATGGGCAACCTGGACTGTGCCCAGAGGAACGTGGTCAGAGGAGGAGACTTCTCTAGCCTCTGCCTTAGGATCTTTGAATTGGGGCTGTTCAGCCAGCACACAGGGGCCTAATAAGGAGTTATCTTAAGATCTGAGAAAGTGCCGCAAAGAAGTGGGAACAGACTTGTTCCAGGGAAGTCAATGAAAGCAACTCATCCACTCGTTCAGCAAGTATCTATTGAGATATTTCTCCATGTCAAGTGTGAAGCCCAGAACTGGGGACTCAGGGGAAGACAGAATGCAGTCTGTCTTCATTTAGCTTAAAGTCTCCAGAGAAAGATTCCACTGGACAGTGGGATCTAAGGAGGAGGCCACTCTAAGAAGTAAGTCCAGGGAGGAATAGGACCCATGACAAGGAGTGAAGATCAGAAAGAGATAAGCTTCACTCAACCCAAGGAAGAATGCTCTGAGAGGCAGAGGGGTCCAGCAAATCACTGGGATGCTATAGGGAGAGTTGATCTTCCGATTGTCTGAGGGTTGTGTGTGTGTGTGTGTGTGTGTATGTGTGTGCAATAACTGCATCTTCTATGAAAAATGCTACTGAGGGACTGCAGGCTCTATGCAGTGAGGTTGGATTTGTCACACTTGAAGATCCATTACAAATCTGGCCATTTCTAAAAATCAGGGAGTAAAATTGCTGATGATCATTGTGTATCTTCTAATAAAACTGCTTTTAATGGTGTTTCTCACCTGGGCAGCACAGACAAGTGGGACAAGGCTGTGTCCAGCCTCTGACAGATCCATGTGTCTTGTACACTGGCCACCACTGGCTCTGCAGACCCAGGAAGATGCTTCAGCTTCCTGCCTCTGACATATGGGGAAGGGTAGTAGGCCAACTTTGTAGGATTTTTGTGATAACTAAACAAGATATGATATACAGAAAATCTCAAGCATGGTCCGTGGCACATACTAGACGTTGGGTGATGGGTTGCTATTATGATTTGTCATTAGTATTATTATTACTCCAGTCATGAAGTCATAGTATCACAGAAAATATTCAGTTAGAAATTATTAAAGTGGCATTACTAAACGTTGGAAAATTATGTAACAGAATAAAATCCTATTTATACTATTAAAAACTACATTTTAAAGTATCTAGAAAAAAATGAACAATGAAACATCCAAGAAGTCTATGTAGGAAACTAGAGAGTAGTCTTGATTATTAAAAAAATAAATAAATAAATAGAGACACTCAGTGTCCTGGGTGAGAAGATGGAATGATGTAAAGATGTCAAGACACTCTAATTTAATCTACAAAAGCAATACAATCTCAATCAAAATCCCAATGGAATCTTTTATGGAACTTGGCAAGACAGCAGTAAAATTAATCAGAAAAGAAAATGTACAAGAATAGAATGTCAAAGAAGAAATTAATTAAGAATAATGGTAGGGATAGGTTGCCCTACAGATGGCACAAATAAGACTATAAAGCTACAATAATTAAAACTATGCTATTATTCCAAGAAGAGATGAATGGAGAAATGTAAGAGAAGAAAGAGTGAAGAAATGGTCCCACATATGCCCAGGAATAAAATGAGCAAAAATGAGGGCAGGTCAAATTCATGCCTTCTGCAAAGAATGAAGTGATATTATCTGGTTGTCTATTTGGAGGAAAGGTAATAAAATGCCTTTCTCATATTCTGTCCCCAGATAAATTGTAGATGGATTTATTCATTCACTTTAGTTCAACATCTGTGAGCTAGGGCCTCGCTAGGCCCTTGGGTTCATAGTGGTAATGGGCTCATGCACAGTCCTAGGCCCTGAACCAGTGGCTCTTCCAGTTGGGAGCTGGACAGCACAGAAGGTAATAAGATGTCATTACAGCTGTGAGAAGTGCTGGGAAGAAACCAACATGCTTCTGTGGCAAACGATGATGGGTTGCTCAGAGGGTCTTTTAGCTGAAATGCTGAGTGGAGGAGACAGGAGGCCAAAGACAGGAAAGACGGTGCTTTCCAGAAACCGAAGGAACCAGCTGGTCTGAGTATGGCACCTGAAGGCAGGGATGTTAAGAGATGGGATTGGAGAAATAAATGGGGTTAGAAACCTAAATGTCAAAAGAACACAGATTTGTAGAGGAAAATTCTGTTGATTCTGTTTCGCTGAGAGGTAGGGAGGAGCTTCCTAAGAAGGATGCAATGCCTAAAAGACTTAGAAGAGCTATTTCATCCAGTAAAATAATAACTAGCACTGCTGCTGCTGCTGCTGCTATACGGCTACACTGCTGCCGCTGCTGGGCTGCCACGCTACGGTTGCTGTCACCGTCACTGCTGCGTTCCTGCCGCTGCGACACTGCTATACCTACTACTGCTACTCTGCTGCTGCTGCTAAGTCGCTTCAGGCGTGTCCGACTCTGTGCGACCCCATGGACGGCAGCCCCCCAGGCTCCCCCGTCCCTGGGATTTGCCAGGCGAGAGCTCTGGAGTGGGGTGTTACTGCTAAACAACCGCAGAGCCCACCACTAGCAGCAGTGCTACAACCACACTGCTGGAAGACATAATTCACATAAACAAAGGTAACAAGTGGAGAACGTATTTGCCATGAGTTATAAAGGTGCTAATATTTTAGGGTGCTTGATACGTGCTTTGCAAAAGTTAACCAAATAAAGCTGCCAGAGGCAAACACTGTCATCATCCCCACTGTGCAGACGAGGAAGCTGAGAGGCAGACCAGAGTTAGCTTTGCGGTCACATGGACCCAGTCCAGGACTCAGTGTCCTTTCCCTCTTGACCGTGCTCTGTTGCATTGCCAGTGTTGCCTTCTCATGCGTCCGTTCTTGTTATTGTTTAGTCACTAAGTCATGTCCGACTCTTTTGTGACCCCATGGACTGTAGCCCACCAGGATCCTCTGGGATTTACTAGGCAAGAATACTGGAGTAGTTTGCCATTTCCTTCTCTAGTGGATCTTCCAGACGCAGAGATCAAACCCTGGTCTCCTGCATAGGCAGGCCGGATTCTTCACCACTGAGCCACCGGGGAAGCTCCTCTCGTGTGTCTAATTCAAAACAAATTCAACTGCAGTGCTCATCCACCAAGACTAGTGGGAAGTCCAGCATTAGTATCTCATCCAGGCTGACTTTTCAGACACTAATCTGGTCCTGGGAAGTGGGCCAGGATGGTTGCTGCAGCCCAGTACTGGCCCAGGTCTGAATGGTCCAGTCCAACAACAGGCAAGTTGTGGCTGACTCCCTCCTGCTGAATAAGCAAGTGCTCAGGCCTCACTTGCACCGACCCCAGCCATCCCTTTCCCAGCTTCCCTATTTCAGAGGGGCTGCTTCCTCTCCCGCTCAGGTTTCCATGTGGAAGTGCCTGCCACCCTTGTCCTGGGGGAATTTTCCTTCCCATTCTCAGGTTGAGCTTTTCTCCTCTTCAGTTCATAGAACATCAGAACTTTGGCCCCTTGCCCGTAACTCAGACACGTCCACCCTAATTGCCTCAGTGGGCCCAGACGGAAAAATCAAAGACCCGTTTAGGGAGGGCACACGCCATCTGCAATCATTTCCTCCCTGTGCCCGGGACACACAAAATCCTCCCTGCTCTGGAATTAGGGAGAGCCTGGATGCTAAAAGCAAAAGCTGGTGCTTTGCCTGGTGGAAGGAACAGTTTGGGGGTAAGGACACAATTTGGGGAAATACTTTCCATTTCTTTAGGGAGCACCTATAGGTGAGAAAAATAAAAGAGGTATTTTCTCAATAGATTATTTTGCCACATTAATACCATAGTAAATTATAGGAATCCTTTTTACCCACCTATGGGCTTCCCAGGTGGCACTAGTGTTAAAAAAACGTACCTGCCAATGTAGGAGACACACGATCCATCCCGGGGTCAGGAAGATCCCCTGGAGAAGGAAATGACAACCCACTCCAGTATTCTTGCCTGAAAAATTCCATGGACAGAGGAGCCTGGTGGGCTACAGTCCATGAAGCTGCAACAACTCATACACGAGCACGCACACACACGCACACACATATACACACATAGAGTTAATGAGAGACAAACAAGTGGAAAGGCAGAAAAAGAATATTCGAAAGTTATAACGTTCAAACCAAGAAAAATAAACACAAGTGGCCAATAAGTCCATAAGAGGATGTGCAAACTTACTATTAATCAGAGGAATGAAAATTTTAAAATTGAGACACAATTGCTCTGATTGCAAGCCATTTTTAAAAATGTAATTGAAAAAACTGTTGAAAAGCAGGCATTTTGACCAAAGCTGATTGGAGTGAAAACTGATACCATTTTGGGAGAATCATTTGGCTCTTTAACAACAATGAAAAAGACGCATACTTTTGACCCAGCAAGTGTATTTTTAGGACTCTAAAAATGCTCGTACATTTGAACAAGTACATATAAAAAGAATACGCAACATGTCATACAATTATATAACATAAAATATATATTTGAGTGATAGTTTTAGCAATGTTTGTCTACTAACAAAAATTAGAATGTTGGGGAATAGTTAATTCAATCTAAGCTATGTAAATTTTTGCTGCCATTAAAAAGTGTGCTCTGTGACCACTGACATAGAAATTACATTATTAAGTGAAAAAAAAATCTATATATAAGTGAAAAATGTAAACAAATGAGAAACCCAAGTGAACTTTGAGAGATAGATGATAAATGAATGGATAGATAGATAAATAGATATTGATAAAACACAAATTATACCTTACATTAAAATGTGGATATATTTCGATGCCATTATGACATACACATGTAATTATATGTTCATGCTAAATAGATACCCGTTTGGATAACAAACTGTTTCCTAGGCTGATCTGAAGAAGCAGGATATAGAACTGTGTGTCCTGGGAAAGAACAGAAAAAATAATAAAGGAGAGTTTCATTCTGTTTCTCTACTCTTTTATTTTTGTAACTGGTATTGCTTTTTAAATTTAAGACAGTCACCCAAAGTTAGCTCCGTTCCCCTCTGTGCGGAAATGCCTCCATGCCTTTTTTCGCACGTGTGTCCGTTCATCACACACATCTGGTGGTCCTCTACCATCACTCGGAGACACCTGCATGCCTGCTAAGTTGTTTCAGTCTTGTCTGTCCAACTCTGTGCGACCTATGGACTATAGTCCACCAGCCTCCTCTGTCCACGGGATTCTCCAGGCAAGAACAGTGGGGTGGGTTGCCAAGCCCTCCTCCAGGGGATCTTCCTGACCCAGGGATCGAACCCATGTATCCTACTTCTCCTGCATTATCACTGCTTTATCACTAGCGCTGCCTGGAAGCACTCCCCCCAACACCAAGACCCCTAGAAGACCTCTGAGTGTGGGAGTCACGTCCTCACAAGAGAGCCTGTTCTGTCTTGACCTCTCTATCTGCAGGGAAATGCTTCCCTTTCAGCAGAAGCTCTGGGTCCTCTGCCTGTGATATTGAATCTGCTGGCCCTTGCTGGCCGGGATCCGTGACAGCTTGTGGAGTCAAAGCCCTCCTGGGGACGGCTTCCCCATCGACTGAAACTCAGCACAGGCGCAGTTGTTTCAGACAAGCACCAAAGCAGGCCTCTGCTTGGGGAATACCCACTGGGAGCTGGTGGTTTCTGTTTCTGGGGCTCTGCTTGGAAATTCCTAACCTCTTCCTTGTCTTGCCCTCGGGCAGCTGTGGATCATCCCGTTTGCAGGGCCTGCTTATTGGGCCCACTAGCGCACCAGGCAGTCAACCTCAGGAGTGACAATTGTAAAGCATCTCAGCGTGAGCAGAGCTCCTTGTCATTCTACAGAGCTTCGTGCTCCCTGCCTAAAGCATCCTTTCCAAAGAGACATCACCTCCCCATGTTTCTGTTTCAGTGCTGGCAGGACAAGACCCAGGCCTCTCTGCCTGGCCTCCATCCTGCCGTCTCTGCTCTCACCTGCATCCTCACCTCCCATCTCTGCTGCAAAGGCAGCCCAAGGTCCAAGTAGGCGAGCTGTGTGCAGACTCCCTGATGGCTGGGCCCCTCACGCCCCTGCATCTATTCGCATGCTGCTCTGTCTCCAGGGTCTGCTTCCCACAGCATCCCCTGTCTGTTCTTTGAAAGTGAAAGTGAAAGTGAAACTCGCTCAGTCGTGTCTGACTCTTTGCAACCCCATGGACTATACAGTCCATGGAATTCTCCAGGCGAGAACACTGGAGTGGGTAGCCTTTCCCTTCTCCAGGGGATCTTCCTGACCCAGGGATTGAAACCAGGTCTCCCGCATTTCACATGGATTCTTTACCAGCTGAGCCCCAGGGAAGTCTGTCCTTAGGACTCAGCTTAAACTTTATGTCTTCCAGAAGCCTTCCCAGGTGGCAACCTCTGAGGGTAGGTTAGAGGACCTCCTCTGGGCCCCCAGAGCCCCCTGCCAGGCTACCTGTTGCCATGTGAGTCTCAACCACAGACTGTGAGCTCCATGAGGATGCATTTTCTCTACATCTTCTCCTGTGCAGCCTGGCCATCCTGGCTGGCATATATGAATTATATGTGGAATATATGAATTAACAGATGGTTGGGAAATGAACTTACATCTTAAGAAAACAGAAGATCAGAAGCAAGTTCGTGGAAACAGGAAGCATTTTTATAACACCAGGGAGCCCGAGTTTGCGTGCCCTGAAGCCACAGATGAAGAGCCGCCACTGGCATTTGAGCCAAATGGACCAAATCACTCTCCTCCCCCTGCACCTGTCACCTCTACTCTTCCGCAGGTGGAATCCCTGGGTCTCCACTTTAGCCAAGTTGTGGGCAGCAAGCTTGCTCAAGACACGTGGGATCATCCAGAGTTCAGTCTTGAGCCTCTTCAGTTCTCAGATTGAATGAGACACACTGAAACTCAACATGGATTTGAAAATCTGACCCTATGCCATCCCTCCCATGACCCCAGTCCTACTGTGATCTCACTCCACATCCCTGGACTCACCGAATGTATCTACATGGGGTTTCCTTCTGAGCAAAGAAAGCAAAACAAAGCAGGAAGTATCTTCATCAGTCAGTCTCCATAAAACTCACAGTCCAGGATGACCAGGGAGGAGAAAACAGGTAGATAAGAAGAAAGTATGGACAAGGGGGCAGAGAGAACTCAGTCCAGCCGGGAAACCCTCAAGAGCTTGGTCTCCAGCACAAGGAGGAGGAAAAGGACTTGGGACTAATGGAAAGACATAGCCGTGGGAACAGAGTAGGAGAGGCATACGAAAAATCATGGAATGTGCAGAGGCCACCTGGAAGCTCTGTGGGGTTCCAGGGTAGGGTAGAAAGTCAGGGGTGTCACTAAAAATGAACCCAGAAAGTGGCCAGATGGAGACAGGCCCTGGGTGGTCATCTACAGGAGGTGGGCTGTAAACTCTTTTCAAATAACCCGGAAGGGATTTTCTGGTTCACCAACCTGAATGTCACCCAGTACTGGCAGACCCTTATCTGGAATAGTAGAATGATCATAAGCCATCAGTGGCACAAAGAGTTAGAAACCCTTAGAAGAACATCTACTAAAAGGCCTGTATTTCTCGGTGAAAACCTTCACAACACATTTCAACATGGGAATCTACCTTTTGAGATTCCATGCTTTGGAAATAATATGGGCTGTGACTCCGGGTGAAAGACGTTTCTAGATTCCCTGAGATCATCTTGACCCCAAATACAAATCAGAGTGCAAAATAATTTTCACATGATGACACATTTTTAAAGGAATGTTTCAGGTAAAATGACATAATCTTCACATCTTTCAGCCTAAGACCTTTGGCATATCTGATTCTCCACTTCCAAACTTCTTCTTCTTCTTAGTGAATTGTTAAACTGCCTCAGTAAAAGGATTTTAAAGCCTAAATCATTAACTTCTCTGGTGGCCCAGTGGTTAAGGACCTGCCTGCCAATGCAGGGGATGCCAGTTTGATCCCTGGTCCAGGGAGATCCCGCATGCATTGGAACAGCTAGGCCTGCGTGCCACAGCTACTAAAGCCTTCATGCCTAGGGCCAGAGCTCTACAACAAGAGAAATCATCAGAATGAGAAGCTCAAGCACGCCAAATAGAGAGTAGCCCTGCTCACCACAACTGGAGTAAGTCTGTGCACAGCAATGAAAATTCAGTGTAGCTATACATAAATTTAAAAAACACCTGAATTGCAAAACCATCTATTAAGTCATCTCTAATAACGGTCTCTTTTATATACATAAATACATCTGTTGCTCTTTTCCCTAAACTCAAAATCACAGCTTCAGTGGAGAGTCCAGCCTGATTGGTCCAGCATTTGCTCACTGCTAGATTATAATGTCGGAGAAGGCAATGGTACCCCACTCCAGTACTTTTGCCTGGAAAATCCCATGGATGGAGGAGCCTGGTAGGCTGCAGTACATGGGGTCGCGAAGAGTCAGACATGACTGAATGACTTCACTTTCACTTTTCACTTTCATGCATTAAAGAAGGAAATGGCAACCCGCTCCAGTGTTCTTGCCTAGAGAATCCCAGGGACGGGGGAGCCTGGTGGGCTGCCATCTATGGGGTCGCACAGAGTCGGACACGACTGAAGTGACTTAGCAGCAGCAGCAGCAGAGTACAATGTGATGGGAGCATGTGGACTGACAGGTTTTAGAATAACCCAACTCATTGTTCTTTTCCGCTCTACAGAGAAGAAACCATGGCATTCGTTGTGCAATAAGAACAGACTTCAGAGAGGTCATTCCAACATTTCATATTCAATAGAAACAAAAGCATATTTAATCAAGCACTTTAACTTCATTAACTGGAATGTATGTTCCAACTCCAGAGTTTTTAACTTGAACTTATCAAGATGCTTTTGAAGAATTACTTGATGCTTATGGACTTTGTCACTTACAAAATAACTCCCCCGAAGTTCTATTTGGCCAGCAGCAGATAGAATACACCCCAAAAGAGAAAGCTTTGCTTCTAAAATTGTAAACCATAAAAAAGTTAGGATCAGACTTGCATCAGTGTGCCCCTATACAAAACTTTTCAATGGTGGAAGGGTCCTCATTCACTGGGGCACAGAAAGTATCTTTTTTGAGATGGCTTCAAAGGATGCTAACACTTGGTCACATAGGGGGACTCAGCTGAATAAAGGGTCTGGATTACCAAGGCACAGGCCACAATCTTACCAGGGCCAGGCCCTAAAACAACCCAAACCCAAATGGTGAAGTGCCCACAAATAAAGGCACATATGCTCTGCTGGCATATGATTCCTCAGGTTTGGACTTATATCATGGTCCTACTTGGCTGACATCACTATCTTCAGTATTTAACAGTTCTTTAAAGAAAATATTTATTTATTTATTTGGTTGCCTTGGGTCTTTGTTGTGGCATGCAGGATCTTTTGTTACACAGCACAGATTCTCTAGCTGTAGCATGCGGGCTCCAGAGTACTCAAGCTCAGAAGTTACAACACACAGGTTTAGTTGCTGTGCAGCATGTGGGATCTTAGTTCCCTACCTAACCAGGGATGGAACCTGCATCCCCTGCATGGCAAGGAGGATTCTTAACCACTGGACTACCAATGGCTAAGATGGACCACCACCTATCTTCAGTATTAAAGAGCAGACATCTTCCATAACCTAGCAACATACCCATGTGCTAAGACTGGAAGGAAATACAAGTATCAAGAGCATCCCTGGAGGTTGCCTCCCTGTCTCCTGGTTGCCTTTCTGGAAAGGATGGCTCCCAGGGCCAGCACACATAATGTGACCCCAAAGTCCTCTATACCTTGGGGCACAGTGAGGTGGTCTCTGGACTCACTACTGTGCATGTTAAATTCCTTCAGTCGTGTCCGACTCTTTGTGACCCTGTGGACTGTGGCCCACCAGGCGCCTCTGTCCGTGCGATTCTCCAGGCAAGAATACTGGAGTGGGTTGCCATGCCCTCCTCCAGGGGATCTTCCCAACCCAGGGACTGAACCCGCATCTCTTGTATCTCCTGCACTGGTGTGTGGTTACTTTACCACTAGCACCACCCGGGAAGCTCAGGCTCACTACTAGGTAACCCATAATTTTTCTGAGCCTCGGTTTCCTTACCTATAAAACAGGCATAATAACAGCTTCTGGAGAAGGTTCTTTTGAGGAACTGAGCAGAAGAAATGTGGGAAGGTACACCATAAATTGGGCTTCCCAGTGGTAATGAATCTGCCCGCCAGTGCAGGAGACACAGGAGACGTGGGTTCAATCCCTGAGTCAGGAAGAGCCCCTGGGGGATGAAACGGCAACCCAGTCTGGTATTCTTGCCTGGAGAGTCCCATGGACAGAGGACCCTGGTGAGCTACAGTCCATAAGGTCACAGGAGAAATGGGCACAACTGAGTGAGCGAGCGCACAGGCAGCACGCACGCTCATCATGAATTATGAAGCACTGCTGAGAGGCAACTTGTCATGATTATGTATAAGGGCCCAAGGGCTGTCCCGGGACGTCTTTTCTGCATCTCAGTTCTCCATCTCTTCTTTGGGACACCTCATCTCCCTCTAAATGCCTTTCTTTCTTGAGATACAGCCTCCCCTGCTGGTCTCTAAATTGGCACATCTTCTTACCACTCCCCCTGAGATTTTCAGTTCCTTTAATCCAATGAAATAAGAAGTTCAGGCCATCATCTTCAAAGAATAAGAATAAAATTTGGGGACCAAAATTATACCCGTTGGGATTGCTTCTGTGGAAATACTTTGGAATTCCTTTTCATGCCTTATTAAATAATTTAAATGTTTCTTTTCTGCATTCAATGTTAGTTATTTAAACTCTAGTCCTAAGCTCCATTAGCAACCTTATTAGCACAAAACTTTCTTTGCCCGTTGGATTAGTTTTATAGATTTTTGCATAGAAGTCATGCACACAGGCAAATTCAAGGGCATGGCTGTGGTTATTGTCCTGCAGTCATAGGAAACAGGGTAAATTTAAGCTGACACAAGTAATCTCACTGCACCTAATAGCTTCTTGGTGTAATTAATGCTTTCCATGTGTATTAAGAGCTGTTAGCACATCAAACTCATTTTTGTGGACTCTAGCAGATGTAAGTGGTACCCTACCCTGAGATTCCATCCTTGAGTGGAACTGAGGATGGATACTCAACGTTACCAAGTTGGTATTTCATAATCAGGTGTAAGAACACAGTCATAAAATGTTAGGAGGATGGAGAGAGATTTGGAGTCATCACATAGATACAGCTAAAAGATCCAAGTGATAAGCTTGAGAATTTCAACCATTTCCTTCTGCCTCTGCCCCAGCTGCTCCCTCTGTGACGGACCTGGGGAGGAAGAAGCTGCTTGTGAAAACCAAAAGTCACAATGAGTACCAGGAAAGAAGAGGAAATAAAAGAGAGCTTGTGAGGTGCAGCCTCGGGAGCCGCTTTGAAGGGGGCACTTGGCTGCTCATGTACTCTTCCCTGTCCACAGAGAAGAGCAGCCACACACAACAGGGACTGTCTCTGAGGCCAGCCACGGGCTGGATGGTCTGGGGGCTGCTGTCCTGGGATCTGCGGGCACAGGAGACAACAGGCCATTGTCAGAGGCAAGAGCAGGGCTGAATCTGCTCACACCAGGCCAGGAAAGTAATGGCCAAGCAAAACGTGTGACTCACTGACCGTGATCAACACAGAGCTTGTGCAGCCAGGATAGTCTCTCCAAGGCAACTCTGGGATGCACAGAATCCCCAAAAGCCAGACCTGCTCCTGGGAGAAAGAGGCCCAGGCTTTGTTTTTCTACCTGAGAGAACCCTCCTCTCCCCCTGCTGGGACCCTCCCAGAGCCATGAAGGCATCTCACTCCCAGGCATTAGCGTCATTGCGGAAGTGATCCCTTAAATGCTCTTCATTTCAAGTAACATTAATTTCTGAGTCTCTGCTTATCGTCTGCCCCACTCTTTCCAATTATATGCATTTTCTCTGAGGCTGCCTGCATCAGAGGAGATGATGTCCACTGGAAGAAATAGCACCTCAAAGAAACGGAGAAGAAATCGCTGCTGGTGTATGAGTCCTTGCTAGACCAAAGCGAAGTGTGGACCAACTAGGCCATTCTGCTCACGCCTTCCGGTGCATCCTCTGTCTAAACAGGGACACTGGGGGGACACGGAGCATCAGGGGCGTGGACTGAAGGGTAGCTGAAGGGTTGAGAGGACGTGGAGTGCAGGCGGATGCTGGTGCAGAAACGGGCTCAAGCACCTTGGCAGGCATTCACCGGGTGGAGCGAGGAACAGCCTGGAAACTGGCTCACAAGTCAGAGGAAGCCCCTCCATCCGCTTGGGAACCATCAGACAGAGACCCCCAGAGAGCCTGGGGGAGGACAGGCGAGCTGAGCCATGTGTCTGTGGGGATGAGGATACAGAGCCGGCTTAGGGTGAGGGAGCCCGCGGCCAGTCACAGGAAGACTAGGTGTATCAGTTCACGGTCCCTCCAACAGGAAGAGAGACGCAGACATAGAGAACATATCGGTGGACCCAGCGGGAGAAGGAGAGGGTGGGATGGTATGAGAGCGTCACAGCGACACAGATACACTAGCGTGGGGGAAGGAGCTCGCCAGTGGGTAAGTGCTGCATAACACAGGGAGCTCAGCTCGGGGCCCTGGGACGACACAGAGCAGGGAGATGGGGGCAGAGGTTGGGAGGGATGCTCAAGAGAGAGGAGATACATGTACACTTATGGCTGATTCATTGCAGCCAAGGGTAGACTCAGAATTCAGAGCCAGGGTTCCAGAAGTAGCAACCTAGTGTCAGATACCAGACTTCTCCGGAAGACAGGGTGAGACCTGCACCCTACCACGTTGTTCGCTCGTGCGGCAGAAACCAACACAACTGAAAAGCAATTATACTCCATGTTTTTTAAAAAAATAAGCACATTAAGAAAAAAAAAAAAAAAGAGGACTGGGGCCTGGGGCTTGGCAACAGGGTATGATGGGCCCTGGCTGCCCCCTCTCAGATGCTTTTATAGTGAAGCTTCCATTGAACCAGTTTCTGGGGGCCCTGGGGGCACTTCAGGAATTTCCTGGGCTGCAAAGAGCCATGTTGCCCCAAATCCCAGCTTCACTAAACTAGCTCACACCCATAAGTGGTCCATGGGACAGTAAGGACAATGCAGGTCTGAGGGCATTCCCGGACCCAGAGGCAAGGCTGTCCTGGGGTCCACACAGCAGGTGGACTTTGCCCTCTGCCCACTCTGCTTCCCCCCACCCCCCACCTACTAAGCATCACTTCAGTGCTGGCTTCATGGAGAGCCCAATCTGCACCATTGGTGTGGAAGGCTGTGCAGGTTAGAGAGGGTTCCCCGAGCAACAAGCATCCTGCTGAGCACTTCGGGTACCCTGACTGCCCCGGGCGCTTTCCTCAACAACCTTGTGAATGAGCAGCAGCTGCAGACACTGTTACAAAGTAGGGAGCAGCCCCTCGGGGCAGGTGGTCACCTGGCTCTGCCGAGACACCCGGCAAGGGTCAGAGTGTGGGCAGGGGGCTCCACAGGTGTTACCTGGGGACAGCTGGCCACGTCTAGTGAGCGACTTCGTAGGGTGCAGGTCTCACGCAGTCTTCTGGAGATTCTGGCACCTGACACCAGGCTGCTACTTCTGGAACCCTGGCTCTGAATTCTGAGTTTACCCTTGACCAGCTGGGCAACCTTGGGCCAGTTACTAAGCCTTTCAGAGCCTTGTTTCTTCTGCTGATAAAACGAGGCTTAGATGAACTTTGGGCTTCCCTTGTGGCTCAGCCGGTAAAGAATCCACTTGCAATGTGGGAGACCTGGGTTCGACGCCTGGGTTGGGAAGATCCCCTGGTGAAGGGAAAGATTACCCACTCCAGGATTCTGGCCTGGAGAATTCCATGGGCTGTATACAGCCCATGAGGTCACAAAGATTCGGGCACGACTGAGTGACTTCTCACCTTCACTAGATGAACTTTGCCAGGTTTTCTAAGGACTAAGCTTTAAAAACGCATTGAAATATGAACAATGAGTAAACGGCAGCCCTCTTGCTCTCCAGTTCCCAGCCCTCCTACCTCTCTCCAGTGTGTGCTGCTTGGCTGGCTGAAGCCTGCAGGTCCCAGGACCCTGTCTGCAGCCGGACAAGCTAGCTGTCCCTGGGAGCCCCAGCACCTGCCACGCTGTCCTGTCCTGTTTTCCTCCGAGAAGAGCACACCCTGACCTCGAATCTGCCTGCTCCCAGGAGGAAGGAGAAAGGACTCCCAGGCAGACTCACCTGGCTCCCACCAGCCCCCTCCCCGCATGCTCAATGGGCCACCCCACTCCCCCCCAGCAGGCCCTCCCTTCCCACCAGAGACAAAAGATGTCCCCTCCACCTCCTTCTCACCCAGGCCTGATGACAGGCCACCCTGTGGCCCTGTCTTGTCTCATGTCCTGAAAGTTAATGCACCTTGAAGGAAAGGTGACTTCCTCCCCAGAGTGCAGTGGGGAGACCAGATGTGGGGAAGCAGACATCCTCCCGTCTCCTCCTCCAGGACTGATGCTCTGTTTAGAGCTGACTGCAAACTCTCCCGAGAGAGGACCAGAGACGAGCCACCCACCCGCCCTGGCCCCCAGTATATCAGCCTCAGGAATGAGGCTGCGTCTGTTTGCGGTCCCTCCAGACCGTATCCTCCATACCAGGACAGCATGGAAAGGAAACAGAGGTGTGTAAAAAAGGCTGGAGGGGTGCACTCCTTTTCCTCGACTCCTGTACCCATCTCTCCAGGGCAAAGAAGAACAATGCTAGAAAGACCCCAGGTCTTCTTAGCAGAAAATCCAGAGTTGTAAAATCCCCGGCAAGCCCCTGTGCAGCGCAGAAAGCACCGCTTCCCTGAGGGCTGGGCAAGAAATGGGAGCAGGTTAACTGAGCCCTGCTGGGGGCCTGGTGTCCTCCAGGGTGCCGGACACATGGAATTCCACTGAATTCTCTCAGAGTCTCCCCAGGGCAGATAACAGAGCCTCCATTTTCCAGAGGAGGGAATCGAGGCTTGGCGATGGGACTGGCTCATTCAAGGTCACATAGCCAGTGACCTGTTGGGTGATGTCAGCTCCTTACACAGCTGAGCTCTCTGCCGTGTCCCACCTCTGCCTGCACAGAGCTCTGCAGCCCCCAGAGGACTTGGTGCAACCAGTGAACAGATCACCTTGATCACAGCCTGGCTACGGGCCCCTTTTAAGGAGGAGAAAAGTGAGGCCCCAAAAACTCAGAGACATCCTGACATCACACAGGGACAGCCTGGCTCTGACAGGCTGTGCTAAGGGAGGGCTGCTGTGTGTGTGTTCTGAGTGGTCCTGGACTGTCTCCCACCCTTGCCTGCCAGCCCTGTGCACCCGGTCTTTGCAGCATGAAGAGTGACCAAATGGAAACCTGCAGGGGTAGAGAGGGATGAGCCCTCCCCTACCTTTCCTGCAGTCGGTGGTTATCCTTAGTCACCACTAATCTTCGTGGAGGCTTTATGGAGAGAGTGCCCCAGGCATCGTCTAAGCACATTGTCTGCCTCTTCACGGTACATCCCTCACGAACCCTTTAATGCAGATATTATGATTCCCCGCTTTGCACAGAGGGGATCTGGAACCTAGAGGGGCTAACTCAGAGGTCAAGTTCCTTAGCTCATTAGTAGCAGGTCAGGGATTCTGCTCCAGTCTGGCCCGGAGCCGGTCGTCTTAATCGCACCCTAGCCCTTAATCTGTCCAGCTCTTCTCATCTCCCTTTTCCCTCTCCCTCCTCTCCTGTCTCTCCCTCCTTCTCCTCTTTCTTCCCTTCCTCATCCTTCTCTCCCTTTTGTTACAAAAAGGATGCATTCTGTGTAACGACAATCACGAACCCTAGTGAGAGCTCCCAGCTCTGCCATCTATTTTTTTTAATGTACCACCAACTGTACCGTGAATGAATCTTTACTATAAGTATGAAAAAAGTTACAGGTATGAAGCTGTTTGCTGTGGGTTTATTGTAAATCAATAATCAGAAATTATTTTTGTGCTATTGGGGTGCTGAGTCCACGGTGGTTTTAACATGATGAAGTAGTCTGCAGTGCTTAAAAGTGTAATCACTGGGATATGTCAATGGCAGTTTTGTTGAGGTTGTCAATGTCTCAGACATTTTTTTTTTTTCATTTGAATTGTGTCCTCTAAATTTCTCACAACAATCATTTATTCATTTTGTAGTCAGGAAAAAAAAATTGTAATAAAAAGCTTAGGTGGAAACATTGGGAGGGGGGAAGTATTCATGAAGGCTTCTCTGGTGACTCAGTGGTATAGAATCTACCTGCCAGTGCAGAAACAGAGGCTCGATCTCTGGGTAAGGAAGATCTCCTGGAGACAGGAATGGCTACTCACTCTAGTATTCTTGCCTGGAGAATTTCATGGACAGAGGAGACTGGCAGGTTACAGTCCATGGCGTCACAAAGAGTTGGACACGACTGAGCATCTAACACTTTCCAGGTGGCCCGGTAGTAAAGAATCTTCCTGCCAATGCAGGAGACACGTGTTTGATCCCTGGTCCGGGAGGATCCCACATGCTGTGGAGCAGCTAAGCCCAGGAGCCACAACTACTGAGCCTGTTCCCTGGAGCCCAGAAGGCGTAACTACTGAAGCCCGCATGCCTTACAGGCCAGGCTCGGCAATTAGAGAAGCCACTGCAATGAAAGGCCACGCACTGCAGTGAAGAACAGGCTTGCTCTCCACAAGTAGAGAAAAGTCCGCCCAGCAATGAAAGAAATGAATAAAATCATTTTAAAAGACATTTATGAAAGACTGCTCCTTGGAGGTGAAGCAGGAGGGTATGAGCTTCTGGCCAGACTGGCAGGGGAACCAAGTTGGAGCTGCCCAAGAGGTGGATGGAGAAAAAACTAGCAGAAGTAGAGGCTGGGATGAGCTCACAGCCCAAATCCTAGCTTCCAGCTTAGGGAGTTGATGAAAAAGTTGTTGCTTCCAGAACATTCCATCTGATGGCACCACACCCAAGGTGGGTGGGTCTTCCAGCGTCACCAGTGAGGGACAATCCTAGGCCGAGGGCGGAGAGGCCACTGCATGCTTTCTGGCAAGTGCTAACCAAGAACAACCTGGCTACTAGAGTTTGTTGACTAAAACTATTTTTTGCGTGAAATGTTTTTCTTGAGCAAACGTCCTCCTCCTTGGCTTGCAAGAAGGGTCTGTCTTAAGAGCAGTCATCTAGCAGCATCGTTATGGAAAACAGAGATGGGCGTGAATCCCACCATCTCCTATTTATCTCCCAGCCATTCCCAGGTAAATGGGGCAAGGAAGACTTCACAACCCTGATTCTCGCCATCCTTCGGCTCCTTGGTTCTGCTCAGCTTTCTGTACTCACTCACCTTGAGGGCCCTCCCTGGAGGAAACCTTCTGGACTCTGAACTTCAGATCTCCCGTGGCTGCCCAGGCCTCCCTGTGTGACTCTTGGCAGGTACCTTGTCATACAGCACTGGCACGTCAGCTTACCGACCCCGGGCCTAGTCCCTGGAGGCCACAGCCCCTCAGGGGTGGTGCATGGGTGTCCTCCCATACAGGAACCCAGAACAGGGCTTGGCTCAGAGTGGCTGCCAACCAAGCAAATGAATGAAGAAATGAATGAACGAACAAGTGTACCTTTTTCTCTGCAGGATATTTCAGGATGAGAACACGATTACCTAATCCCACAGCAGAATCCTATTCTGAAATATTTGAGAAAGTACGTAGGATGCATTTGAGATAAGGTTACTATCTTATTTTGCTCCCTTTAACAAGCCTTTGAGTGCCCTGTAGAGGAATGCTTTTCCGGGTTCCCTTCCTATGATCCCAGGTCTGAGATCCCTGTGCATTTTGGTGGCATGAGTAAACGAACCAGGGGATGTCACTTCCCTGGTTCCTTCTTGTGAAAAACTTGCAGTTCTAAGGGCCTTCAAAGGAAAGCGTCACAAGAGAATGGCACCTTTCAACAAACTGTGAATAGCTTTGGAAAAAAAAAAATAGCCATCAAGATACATGTAAGTGCTCCCAGCATTAGGGGACATGTTGAAATTAGTGCTAACCTGAAACAAGGATTTTGTTATGGATCTCAAAGTCATAAATCCACCAGGGGTGAGCTAACACTCTGGAAATGGAAATCAACCCCTGCAGGCACAAGAGAGCAACTCCAGGTATCTGAGAAATAACTTTGCAACTTCAGGAAACTTGTCCACAATGTGGGAATTTCATTTGATAAAAACCTCTCATGTAGAGTTCAGCCTCCTGTGTGAAGTGATGGTCTAATGCCTGCTGAGGCCGTGAGACCTGGCACAGATTACTTAAACCCCTGAGATTCAGTTTCCACAATCATCAAATTAGAAGAGTGGGAATAGCAATATCTGCCATCTAGGGGTATAAAAGTGTTTGTGTGTTAGCCGCTCAGTCATGTCTGACTCTTTGTGACCCCGTGGACTCCTCTGTCCATGGAATTCTCCAGGCAAGAATACTGAAACAGGTAACCATTTCCTTCTCTAAAGGATCCTCCTGACCCGGGGATCAAATCCTGGTCTCCTGCACTACAGGCAGATTCTTTACCTTCTAGTTCATAAATATGAAGCCAGCACAGAGTTTTGTCCTTAAAAATCAGTCAACCCATTTAAACTGGTCTGATATTTTCATGACAATCACAATAATTCAAACATCAAGACAGGACAGGCATTTTCAGGGGGCTTCAGTCATTTTGCACTAAATTTTCAAATAGTAAATATTACTATTCTCAGTTTACTAAGGAGAAAACCAAGAAGCAGGGGGTTCTGCAGTTCACAAGACTGCACAGTGTGTAGTGGCCCAACCCTGGTGAGATG
Organism: Oryx dammah; assembly: GCF_014754425.2. NCBI lineage: Eukaryota > Metazoa > Chordata > Mammalia > Artiodactyla > Bovidae > Oryx > Oryx dammah. The sequence continues at coordinate 6,356,364 of NW_024070200.1, read as the reverse complement.
GCTCCTCTGTGTCCATGCAGCTCACAGCAGAATCAAGATGTGAAACATGCTTTAGCTGATGCAAAAGCTCAGAGACCATGCCCATAAGCTCAGAGTTGGTGGTGCCAATGCAAAAAAAAAAAAAATTGAGACAGTCATTGTAATAAAATGCTCAATAATTGTAGCTTGCAGATTTGTTACTTGCAGATTCAAGAGCAATCAATGAGCTAGAATACAAATATAAATAAGCCTTTAAGATGCCCCTAGCTTAGAATGGAAGGCGAGGCATGGTTGTAAATAGTGACAAGGCAGAGAGTACAAAGAACACATTCAGAACATACTTGGATTGGCTAGGAAACATAAGCTTGAGCCCAGAGGACCAGAATAGATACAGGGAAGCAGAGGTAGAAAGGTGGGTAGGGTTGCAAACGAGCTTTAAAATAAGGGAGGGAGGTTTGAGATGAAGACATCTAACAGCACAGGGACTGTGGAAGGAAGCCTGGTGGCTCCACCCGTGATGGGGAGGGGAGGATGCTGAAAGCGTAGAGAGGAGTCAGGGGCAAAGGTCACTGAGAGGCCAGCTGAAGAGGTTGGACCTCAGGTTCAAGGTGATGGGAATTCCCTGCAGACCGGAAAATCAACAGGGCATGAGTAGGGCTTGAAGGGCAGCAGGACGAAGGAGCCAAGGAGAGTCGCACTCCATCTTCTTGAGCTAAACCTCCTGCCGGGTGGAGACCCAGGAAGGGAGGAAGCCAAGGGCCTTGTTGAAAGTCAGGAGCAGCAGGAGGAGATGACAAGATCTGTTGGTTGATTATAATGAGCCTCTGAAGTGCCCCTCGCCACATCTGGAGTGGGCGGTGCCGCCACCGGGCCTCCAAGCGGTGTGGCGTCTGGGTCTATTTTGGGAAACTGGTTGTGCTGCTCTGTGAGCTGATAACCAACCTGCGGGGTGAGCAGCAACAACAGCAATGTGCGGTCAGCCTGGTGGCCTGAGGTCCTGCAGGATGCGCGAGAGTGCACCACCCAACAGGAAGTCTCCCTGCAGGGACTCACTACATCACTGTCACTGTCGCACAGGGGTCTGTGCACGTCCCTAGCCAGGCATCCACACACCCCCTTGCTTGTTCAGTCAGAAATGATGCATGCGTGCAGTGGGTGCAGCTCTGAGCCAGGTAGGCAGTAAAGGCTTTACAAGTCAGAGCCACCGCCATCTGCAGTACCGCCCCCATCCGTAGGCTTTTAGGGCAGGACACTCCGGAATGGGGCTTCCCGGCTGGCTCAGCGGTAAAGAATCCACCTGCTAATTCAGGAGATGTAAGAGACGCAAATTCGATCCCTGGGTTGGGAAGATTCCCTGGAGGAGGTCATGGCAATCCATTCCAGTCTTCTTGCCTGGAGAATCCCATGGACCGAGGAGCCTAGCAGGCTACAGTCCACAGGGTCACGCAGAGTCGGACATGACTGAAGTGGCTTGGCACATACATATGCACAGTGCTATGTGAAGGGAAGGGAGGAAGGAAGGACAGGCACGATCATGGCCTGGATGACCTGGAGGAGGGTGCCTGAAGCCAGAGCCGATAGAAACAGGGAACTCAAGGCCAAGGTGATTAAAGCACGAAAGCCAGGAGCATGATGCACCATTGGAAAAAAAACACATATCCTTGCAGGACCTCAGGGGCTGGAGACATCAACACCCAGATTTCCCAGCATGAGGCCTCCAGAGCCCAGGTGTTTTCCCCAAGTCACTTGGAGATGGCTGTGCTGAAAACCGAAAGATCTTGGGATGGGCTACTTAGCTATTAGCTGTTTACTTTACACTGGAGAATAGCTAATTAACAATGTTGTCCTAGTTTCAGGTGGTCAGCAAAGGGACTTAGCCATTTATATATACATGTATCCATTCTTCCCCAAACTCCCCTCTCCTCTTCTAGGCTGTCACATAACATTGACCAGAGTTCCCTGTTTTATACAGCAGGGAATTGATGAGTATCTATTTTAAATATAGCAGGGTGTACATGCCACATGGTTTTGAGGGACCCATTGTGGTGCTAGAAAAGACTCTTGACAGTCCCTTAGACAGCAATCCTAAAGCAAATCAACCTTGAATATTCATTGGAAGGACTGATGCTGAAGCTGAAGCTCCAATAGTTTGGCCACCTGATGGGAAGAGCTGACTCAGTGGAAAAGACCCTGATGCTAGGAAAGATTAAAGGCAAAAGGAGAAAGGGGTGGCAGAGGATGAGATGGCTAGATAGCATTACCAACCCTGTGGATATGAACCTGAGCCAACTCCAGGAGATAGTGAAGGACAGAGAAGCCTGTCATGCCACAGTCCACGGGTTCCTAAAGGGTTGAATACAACTCAGTGACTGAACAACAGCAAATTGCTCTATGAAGCCACAGCAGCTGGTGAACAAAGGCAAAGTCTGCTTCACTGATACCTGTGAAAATCCCCAAGGAAGTCGGAACTACTGGGAGAGAAAATCCCTCAGCTTTCTGCTATCAAAGAGGAGATGACAGCCATGGAGAGTTGGTTTATAAATTCAAAGATCTCTAAATTATGCTCACAGGTCAACAGACTCATCAGCACACAGCAGCGTACATGATAGTGTTGATAATGGGTATTTTGGAGGGAGTTGGTGCTGGAGGTGTATCTCTAACATTTTGAGACTGTTTTTAAGGGCAAGATGGTCCTTCTCTCTGCCTAAGCAAGCTGTATCAGAGACAAGCATTTCTCAAGACTCAGGCTTCCTTTTACTACAGTTTCTCTAAGCATCTTAATTACTTTTGTAAAATGTGAACAATATTCTTAACCAATAGTGTTGTCCTACAACCCAAGTGGAAAGTGGATATGAAAGTGGTGATGATTGCTCATGTGGACTTATCACCAAATCTTTTTAGTTATTATTGCTATTATTAATATTTTTATTATTAATTCATAACTTTTTCTAGCTGCAATTTTCCTCTGAAAGATGTTTTTGATGGTTCCCATAATGAAGAACAAAATAATATTCCAGTAATTATAAGGTGCTTTGAGATCCTCTGGCAAGTATATCCCTTTAGTAATTGGAAATCAGGCAGATTTACATGGCTGAGAATATTAAAGCACATTAAATTCCATAATGGTTCTTCTGGTATTACTTAACATTCTCATGCCTGGCCATAAAGCATTAAGACTTACGGCTGTTAGCGGCAGCAACTTGCTCCCAGACATGCACTGAAAATCTTCATCTTGAGAGGCAAAGGTCCATGATAAAGAGAAACATTCTTTAATCAGCAGCAATCTACCCTGTCTCTTCTCCTCTCCCATCCAGACCATAGGGTAATTTGAAGCACCATCTATCTAGGAATTGCATCCACCCTCAGACCTCTCATTTCTGGCTTCAAGCTACCCTCTTGCTAATGGATAACTCCAGCTAGAGTGGGACGGGTCAGACCCCACAGGGGTTCAATAACTACCATAAGGACTTGTGCAGTGAGAAGGTGGAGACACAGTGGGTGCAGAAGGAAGGGGAATTGGGATCCCTCTCCCCACACAGCCACATGACATCCGACAGTGAAAACCAGACTCTGAAGTCTTACACTGTGTTTTCTTTAGTTTTCACTCATTCACTTAAGCAGGTATCTCAGGTACCTACTGAGGTCTATGCAATCTTTGGAATGATAAACACACAATGCCAGCCTCAAGGAGAGCACAGAGGGAGGCAGGGAGGTCCTCCTCAAGTTCCAAGGAGCTGTCTGGTTCATGGGGGCATTTAAACAAGCCCCTTAGAAATAGGAAAATGGAAACCTCTGGTCCTAGCTCCTCAGTGCCAGAGCTGGGCGCTCCCAGAAAGGGGGCCTCTGGGGTTAAGTCCTGGCATTCTGTGGCCAGTAGACCACTCCCACTCTGTCATTTGCAGGTGGTATAAATGGGACTGCACTCGAGGTCTGGCATAAACCTCGTCACTGTGGTTTTGTGGTCACATGGACAGCACCCACTCTGCTGCAGCCTTCCTCCAGGAGGTCTGTCCTGGCAACACTCATGGTCTATTTAAAACCCTGCAGGACAATTACTCCTGTCTAAGTTACCTAGGGTGGGGAGCAAGCGTCATGTATTTTTAAAGAAACAGAAAGCTTCCCTTTCAAAAAATACATGGCCCATTGGCTAGGGAGGTCTAAGTTTGTGGCAATCACTTCTTAACACCACGCCATTGATTTCTATGGTTTTATTCATTTCTCTGAATCTCAGCTTCCTAATCTTTGAAGCTGTGATAGGGTCACCAAGGAAGCGTGCCTGTTGTAGGGATTCAGGGGAATATTGCATGAAGAATGACTGCAATACAGAGGCTTCCAGAATATATGTTCCTTCATGTCGTCTTCCCTGATAGTGATGACTAGCTCAAATGACACACCTAAGCTAGACACACATCTTATTTCTCCCTCCCTAAAAAGGAGGCCTAACACTAATTCTAATCCATTCTGTCCTTGAAAAGATCCTTCCTGGTCCAGCAATGTTTATCCCATCCCTGCACCTCACCTTATGGCTTTGCTGAATTATTTCTTTATTGCTGAAAAGATTTCAAGTCATTGTGATCTGCCTGTTTTCAAGACTTAATGCCTGGAATCTTCCATTTCAAGTATGATCCAGCCCCATAACTCCTCTCAGTTCAATTCGGTAGCTCAGTCATGTCCGACTCTTTGCGACCCCATTGACTGCAGCATGCCAGGCTTCCCTGTTCATCACCAATTCTGGAGCTTGCTCAAACTCGTGTCCATCAACTCAATGATGCCATCTAACCATCTCATCCTTTGTCGTCCCCTTCTCCTCTAGCCTTCAATCTTTCCCAGCATCAGGGTCTTTTTCAGTGAGTCAGTTCTTCAGATTAGGTGGCCAAAGTATTGGAGCTTAAGTTTCAGCATCAGTCCTACCAATGAGTTTTCAGGGTTGATTTCCTTTTGGATTGAAGACTCTCAAGAGTCTTTTCCAACACCACAGTTCAAAAGCATCAGTTCTTCAGTGTTCAACTTTCTATATAGTTCAACTCTCACATCCATATATGACCACTGGAAAAACCATAGATTTGACTAGACGGACTTTTGTCAGCAAAGCAATGCCTCTGCTTTTTAGTATGCTGTCTAGCTTTGTCACAACTTTTCTTCCAAGGAGCAAGCATCTTTTAATTTCATGGATTAAATTCATAAAATTAGTTCACTGATTTCTAAAATTCCTAAAACACAGCCTTGTCTAACTCAATGAAACTATGAGCCATACTGTGTAGGTCCACCCAAGATGGATGGGTCATGGTGGAGAGTTCTGACAAAATGTGGTCCACTGTAGAAGGGAATGGAAACTACTTCAGTATTCTTGCCTTAAGAACCCCATGAACAGTATGAAAAAGCAAAAAGATAAGACATTGAAATATGAACTCTCCATATTGGTAGGTGCCCAATATGCTACTGGAGAAGAGTGAATAAATAACTCCAGAAAGAATGAAGAAATGAGCCAAAGTGAAAACAACACCCAGTTGTGGATGTGACTGGTAATGCAAGCAAAGTCTGATGCTGTAAAGAACAATATTGCATAGGAACCTGGAATGTTAGGTCCATGCAATGAATCAAGGTAAATTGGAAGTAGTCAAACAGGAGAGCATCGACATTTTAGATGACCTCATATAGCCCATGCCTAATTGTGGGATTCACTGAGAAAATCAGACTGCTTTTGTTTCTGTCTTTCCTGGGGAAACAGTTTCCTTGAAAATTATCATTTTGTCTTATTTGATGTCTTTTATCTCCTAGAGCCTAGAGATGTACATGATACATAACAGATATTCAGTAAATACTTTCATGTGAATAAATTAATGAAAATCAACTTAGGTTTTCTCACTAACAGCTGTCTGATTGGGATTGCAATTGCTACAATGTTTCTTTGTCCTTAAAATTCTGGGTTTCACTTGCCATAATCTGATGTAGTCTAACATGTTGTTGTTAATTTCTTTATGAATAATTGCTTAAAGTAGGGTACACGTATGTTCTAATACTCTAAAGAAAGGCAATGACATGATAAATGTAAAACCAGTAAAGCAAATACATTCCGGAAAGAAAAAAGAAAGCAGGATAAACAGAAATCAAGAGCATCAACAAATAAAGCATCAATAATTACAAAAAGTATAAATGAGTCAAATCTTCCTAGGAAAAGATAGAGATTTTCTAAGTGAGTTTTTAAAAAAGGAAAACTGAAGAAAAATCCAGCTATGTTATAAGACATGCTCCTGAAATAAAATGCCAGGGGAAAGCCTGAAAGCACACAGATGGAGAAAGAGAAACTAGCCAATGCTTAAATAAAAGAGGTGAAGAATATTAGGTATCAGACAACACACCAATTTAAGTCAAAACTATTAAATCGGACAACACGGAATTTAAATATTATTAAACATCATACTCCATCATGAAGAATAGTCACACATTTCATAATAAAACTCCAACTACATAAAACAAAACCTGCTGTAGATGAAGTGAAAGTGAAAGTGAAGTCGCTCAGTCGTGTCCGACTATTTGCGACCCCATGGACTGTCGTCCACCAGGCTCCTCCGTCCATGGGATTCTCCAGGCAAGAATAGTGGAGTGGGTTGCCATTTCCTTCTCCAGGGGATCTTCCTGACCCAGGGATCAAACCCAGGTCTCCTGCATTGCAGGCAGACGCTTTAACCTCTGAGCCACCAGGGAAATCCACAATTACAATACAATATTTTAACACATACGTATCAGATCAAATGTTGTAAGTAAACAAAATATAAGTGATGATATTTTTAAAAGTTTAGTACACCATTAACATGCAATGACAAACAAAAATATTAATATTTTCAAACTCTTCTGACACAAACAACAAAATTGACCATGGAGGATGTGTCAAATAAGATATTAATATCTTCACAAAAACAGCAAGTAGGAAGAAATATATCTGATCATAGTGCTTTTTAAACATAAGAAATATAAGAAAAATCAAAATAAATTATTCTCATATTTAATTGAAAATAAATATCCCTCTACATATCTCTTAAGTTAACAGTAACATTAAAACATGAAAAAATACATTTTAGAAATAAACAAAAATTTTTAAAACTACATAAATAATAAATCCCAGAAGATATGATTGAAAGATACATTCAAAAATAGAACACTTCTAACCATAATAATATTTAATATAAAATAAGGACTGGAAAAAAGTGAATTGAGATTTTTACTTCAAATGCTAACAGGAACATAAAATTAATCTAAACAAATTAGAAGAAAAGAATAAATCAATTTTAAAACAGGAATGTCCTACATAGGAGAAAAAATGAGAGTATAATCAATAAAATCTGAAATAGATTACTTGAAAATACTAATGAAATAGCTAAATTTTTTTTGGAAATCCCAGTGAAGAAAAAATAAATAGTATCAGTAATAGATTGTATAAGAGTATGGAATCAGAGGACAATTTTTAAAAAAGCTTATATGATCATTTATTTTTAAAATTTGGAAAGTTTAAACCAATGAATGATTATCAAGGAAAATATAAATTACCAAATCGATTTAAGAAGTGAAAGAAATTATCAGAAGTGTTAAAAAAACATTTTAAAAGCCATCCCCAAGCAGTGCTTGTCTTTCAGCAAAATTAAAACCTTTTGCTCTTTGGACGATATTTAAGGAAATGAAACAGTAATTGAGAGGGAGAAAATATTCTCAATGCACACTTCTGACAAATTACTTGCAATTATTTGCAAGAGTATACAAAATAACTCTTACTTCTAACCATTAAGAAAATAAACAACACAGGAAAACAAAAGGCAAAGGTTTAAATACCAGTGAAGATATACCAATAACCTATAATAAGATCTACATGCATTCAATACAATTAGTCATTAAGGGAATGCAATTTAAAATCACAATTGCATATTTCTACTTACCTGACAAAATGGTGAAACTTAGAAAGACTGACAATATCAATTATTGAGAAGAATGTGAAGCAACTAGAACTTGCATACAATGCTGAGGGAAATGCAAAAAAAGTGTGAAAAACTGGGGAAAGAGTTTGACATTTTCACATAAAGTTAAGCACTAACTTCTCAAATGAGCTAGTAATCCTACTCCTGGGTATTTGCTCAGAAAAAAATGAAAACACATGTGTATGTAAAAAATTGAATATCATTTTTTATAATAGCTGTATTCATAACAACCCAGAACTGGCAGCAACTCAAATGTCCATCAACAAGGAAATGGATAAACAAGCAATGATATATCCATGCAGTGAAATAATATTCAGCAATGAAAAGAAACGAATTACTAATATAAGCCACAGCATCAATTACTTTCAAAAATACTATGCCTTGTGAAAGAAACAAGACACAAAAGAACATATCTGTTATTATTATATGAAATTATAATGTAAAGCTAAGCTATAAAGAATCGACGAGAAAGGCCAGGTGTTGGGAGATTAACTATAAATGAATATGAGAAAATATTTTTAAAGTGTTAATTTTCATCTTGATCATATTACTGTTTGTATGAATATTTTTATTTTCAAGACTCAGTGAACTAAACACATTGTATATCAATTGCACCTCAGTAAAGTTGATTAAAAAATATCTTGCTCAATGGCCCATGGGTAAATAATTCCTATCTTCAAAGAAGAGGTAATTTTTGTGGTTAATTAACTTTGCAAGAACAGAGAAAAAGACGAAAGCATCCCAACTAGTTCTGAGACAAACATGGATTCTGCATTGAAATCAGATGTGGAAAACTGTAAAAGGAATCATGAAAGTCATTCACTGTTATCACATGAATTTATATGTGAATATGAAGATAACACATGCCTGTAGAATAGTTCCATATATGATAAACATAAAAATGATATTTCATATCAATAGTAAAACCACAGAATAGTCAATAAATGGTTTGAGATCGACCACTAGCTATTGGATAAACATACCATTGCCTGCTTCATGCATATAACAATTAATGGGCTAGGAAGCCCAATGTGTGGTAATAAATTATAAGATGCATTCACTGTATGTGTGTGCACACTTGTGCCCCACTCTTTGCAACCACGTTGACTGTAGCCTGCCAGGCTCCTCTGTCCATGGAATTTTCCAGGCAAGAATATTGGAGCAGGTTGCCATTTCCTGTTCCAGGAGATCTTCCTGACCCAGGGATCAAACCCATTCTCTTGTATATCCTGCATTGGCAGGCAGATTCCTTACCACTGTGCCATCTGGGAAACGGTAAGGTGAATTAGTAGGAAATAAATTGAAGTTTTGCAAGATTGGGATAGAAAGAAGCTGCTTAAATAAGCCCTCAAAACCAGAAGTCATACTGTGAAAATCAACACATATAACTATGTTAAAATAAAAATTTTAAATAAAGCTTAGCATTTACAAAATTAAAAGGGAAATTTACAATATTGTAATTAGCCTCCAATTAAAATAAATAATTTTTTTTAAAAATAAGAGAAATATTTGTTGGACAAATAGCAAATTCTCAATATCTGTAATATATAAAGAGCTCCAGCAAATCAATAAAAAAGTATTCATTTCCATTTAGAGAGACTATAATAGTTAATATTCCCATCAATAGTATAAAACAGTATCTACTTGACCAAATTCTCTCCAACAGTGGATACCAACAGCCTTTTTAAAAATTTATTTAATTTATTTTTGGTTGCCCTGGATCTTCATTGCTGCATGAAGGGTTTTTCTAGTTGCAGAGAATGGGGGCTACTCTGCAGTTGCAGTGTGCCGGCTTCTTGCTGCAGTGGGTTCTCTTGTTGTGGACCATGGCCTCTAGAGTGTGTACTTCAGTAGTCGTGGAGCATAGACTCAGCTTCTCCATGGCATCTTCTTGGACCAGAGATCAAACACATGTCTCTGGCATTTGCAAGTGGATTCTCATCCACTGTACCACCAGGAAAGTTCCCAATAGTCTTTTTAACATCAGTAATTATTTGAGCAAAACAGAATAAACAAAACTCACATTTCACTATAATTGTTTTAATTTCCTTAATTAGCTGGATGTTAATTATATTTTTAATATGTTTATAGACACTTGCAGGTCCTCTATTGCTAACTGCTTATTTATGTTTATACCTCATGTCCATTTTTCTATTTGTAGAGTTCACTTCTTCCTATTGGATAATATCAAACAAAAACATTAAAAAACAGAGCTATCCATCAAGAGAAGGTATAAATGAATTATGGTACATTCATCCAGGAGATGTTTACATGGAAAAATTTATAAGATAAGTTGAAGAAAGAAAAAAGGTGTAATATTCTCTAATTAGAGGATGACCCAGTGTACATGAATATTTAGCCTCTATTTTTATTTCTACTTATATGTACAAAAGAATAGAAAAATATTTAAAGGTTTAGTTGTAAGAACTTACATTTATTGAGGACTTATGATATGCCAAGTATACTATTAAAGGCTTTATTATGTCTCTACTCCCCCCATCATACCCATTGTTTAGCCACCAAGGAAACTGAAGCTTAGGGTCAGGCACACCCTACAGCCGGTACAAGGAGGAGGTGAGCTGAGATGCAGGTAGTCCTGATAGAGGACTGTTGTCATTGTTCTTCAATAATGTCTGACTCTGTGCGACACCATGGACTGTAGGACGCCAAGCCTCCCTGTCCCTCGCTATCTCCCAGAGTGTGCCCAAGTTCATTCCATTGAATCGGTGATGCTATCCAACCTTCTCATCCTCTGTTAGCCCCTTCTTCTGCTTTCAATCTTTCCCAGCATCAGGGTTTTTTCCTGATGAATCGGCTCTTCTCATCAAGTGGTCAAAGTATTGAAGCTTCAACTTCAGCATCACTCCTTCCAGTGGGTATTCAGAGTTGATTTCCTTTAGAATTGGCTGGTTTGATCTCTTTGTTGTCCAAGGGACTCTCAAGCGTCTCTTCCAGCACCACATGGGAAAGCATCAATTCTCTGGCCTTCAGCCTTCTTTATGGTCCAACTCTCACATCCGTGTATAACTATTGGAAAGACCATGGCTTTGACTATTGGGACCTTTGTTGGCTAGAGGGTATCCTCTGCCAGTTCTGAGAAGGCTGGCTTCTGGGTCAGAAGAAGGATTCCTTCATCTAAACCATCTGAATTTTTTAGAAAAGGAATATAGTTGTGAAATGAACATTTTCAAAAGAATACATGGAAATAAAAAAGGAGGGCGTCTGGTGGGCTGGAGAGGCCAGAGCATTCCAGAGCCCCGTGGAAAGGTGTCATGTTACACTGCCTCTTAGGAACAGAAACAGGTGAGAGAGCCTTGTGCTAGGCGAAGAAAGAGGAGACACCAAGGGATATAAAAACCACCTTATGGAGCTGCGTTTGGAGGGAGTTCTTTGTAATCCCAGATGGCAGTCTCGGGGCCACTGGGTGAAAAGTCCAGGGAACAGATGTCAGCATGACACAGGGCCAACTGGGTTCAGTTTGGACCTGCCAAAAAAGGAAGGGTGTGCCCCGAAGGTAATGTGAGCTGTTTAGGAGGCTGAAACAGACAACGGAATCCACTTAGCCCAGAGCTGCCCAGAGGTTGGAAGTAATCAAAAAACGGCTTCAAGAGAAGCGACTTCTGAAATACCTTCCAGGCCTGAACCTGTATACAACCAGGACACGGGAACGTGTTCTCTCCAGCCACCACTTTCTTCACAGTCATGAGCAGCAGGTTCAGGGGCAAAATTCAAAATAACTCTCTCCAGGAGGATGCTATAGATTAGAAAGAAGAATAGTACCTGTGGACCTCAGAAGGGTTGTAACCAGAAAATGTCACAGTGAATGGCCATCAGCTTCTGGAGCTCACCCCTTCCTGTAATTTCTCTCCTCAGCCCCAGGATTATGTAACTGCTGGCTGCTCACCACATCCGCTCTCCTAACACATCACAGTCTTCAAGGTAGAGTCAGTTGATTATGGTGAAGTGATGGATTTGTTCAGATGCTCGCTCACTGGTCAGCGTGTCTGACTGAAGTCCTTACACACTACAGAAAAAATCAGCAGACATTCTAAAAGGACAGATCTATATTAACCCATGAGTCATGGCAGTGACTCGACTCTGATGTTCTAAACAATAAAGCACCACAACCTCCATTCACAGTTTAGGAAAACGGACAGGAACTTTTGTTTCCCAAATGTGGAAAATTAAATAAATACCTGGGTTGGGGACCAAAATATCCACAGAGACACAATCAAATGTCTAATTGTTTTGGGAGTGGCTATTACTCGTGACATCTTACCTTAAGTCAAAACATTTTTAGTTGAGAATTTATTAGCAAAAAGGAAAAATGCCATTAATATGGAATCAAACTCCTTCAATAAATGTTCACAAATGAATTAATTGCAGTCTATGTTTTAAGCAAGCCTTCTCTGTCCCCATCAGATACTTCTCTGTGATCCTATTGTATGCCCTCTCACTCTTTCACCTATTTCTCATCTAAATCCTTCCTAAATGCCCCAGGGGGGCAGACAAATGTGTCTCACTGCCTGACCACAGAGGTCCTTAAGAAGGGAATAGCTTAGTCAACTTTGTGTTTGTTCATTGTTTAGCACATAGTTGTGCTAAACAAGTTAATAAGCTTGTATTAAAGTCAAGCAATCAATAAGGGGGTCAGAAAGAGAGCAACAACAATTGTGGGTCAGTGTGAACTAGAACATTTGAATGAGTAGTTGTTTTTATAACAAGACCTAATGTATGAGTCCACACATGATCTCAAACACATAAACTGATTCCATCAGCTCAAACTGAAAATCCAAGCCAGATAAATGGAACTGAAAACAAACTTCAGTCTAACCAGTCATTTGACCCAGCACATTTGGTCAAAATTGCTGAATCACCAGACTCCAGTAAACAATGACTACACCTCCAAGTCTCTTCACAGACCCAATGAGAAACAAGGCCATTCTTTTGGGGAGTAGGGAGTAATAATAAGTGTCTGTGATCTAGAGTCAAAATTGTCTCTAATCCAGACTCTGTCACTTATAATCTATGTAATCTTAGAAAAATCAGTTAATATATTTGTGCTTTGTATTTTCAACTGTTAAAAAAAAAACTGGCTGACAATAAATTTCCTCCAAAAAATAAATAAATAAAATAAATAAATTTCCCTATGCCTCAAAAGGAAAGTCCTTTTTCGCAATATTCCTAAATAACCTGATCTCTACATTAAAAAAGATAACGTCAATCTCTCTCACACAATCCTTTTCTCATATACAAAAAGCTAATCAAGACCAATCATAAATGAAAACCTACATGAAAGATAAAATTACAGAAGAAAATATAGTAGGTGAGGATCTCTGACTTTAGGTTAGGTAATGATTTCTTAACATACAAAAAGTACTGACCGAGAGAAACATGGAAAAGTTGAACTTCAAGATAATCAAAACTTCTCTTCATCAAAAGACACCAGCCACTGTGGAGAATAGAGTGGAGGTTCCTTTAAAAACTAAAAATAGAGCTACCATATGCTCCAGTAATCCCACTCCCGGGCATATACCCAGGGAAAACGATAGTTTGAAAAGATGCATGCACACCAATGTCCACAGCAACACTAATTACAATAGTCAAGACATAGAAGCAACCTAAACGTTCATAGACGGATGAACATGGATAAAGACAATGTGTTACATATGTCTGATAGAATACTACTCAGCCACAAAAAGGAATGGAATCACGCCATTTACCGCAGCATGGATGGACCCAGAGACTGTCACACTGAGTGAAGCAGATAAGACAAAAACATAGATGATATGATACGGCTCACAAGTGGAATCTGAAAAACTGATACATATAAACTTATTTACCAAACAGAAGTAGAGTCCAAATGTAGAAAACATCTATGGTAACCACTTATGGTTACCAAGTGGAAAGCGGGGAGGGATAAATTGGGAGACTAGAATTGACATATAAACACTTCTACATATAAAATAGATAACTAAGAAGGACCCGCTGTATAGCACAGAGAACTCTATTCAATACTCTGTAATGACCTATATGGGAGAAGAATCTATAAAGAGTAGATAGATGTATATGTATAACAGATTCACTTTGCTATACACCTGAAACTAACACAACACTGTAAACCAACTATATACTCCAATAAAAACTAATTTTACAAGAGACACCATTAAGCAAAAGAATAGCCAACCCATGGACCAGGATAATAAATGTGAAAGAATATTTATATGCAGTACATGCGTATGATGAAGCACCTGTATCCAGAAATAAAGAATCCCACAACTCAGTAACAAAAACAGGCAAAAACTTGAGCATATATTCTACAAAGGAAGATAGTGAATGGCTAGTAGGAACATGACATCCCAGAAATACAAATAAAAACTGTATAGGAACTACAATATGCCCAAGAGAAGGGCAAAGTTTAAAAGGCTGATGACGCTAAACCTTGGTGAAGATATGGAACAAACAGAACGTTCATGCTTTGGAGATCAAAGTGTGAAATATAAGATGACTTTGGAAAACTGCTTGGCAGCTTCTCATAAATCAATCACATACTACCTGTCTTAGTCATCTTTGGGTGTGTAACAAATTATTGTAGACTGGGTGGCTTAAGTAACAAATGTTTATTTGCACAGGTTTGGAGGTTGAGAAATCCAAAACCAAGGTGCCAGCTGATGTGAAGTCCCTCTGTTTGGTTTGCAGAGGGTTGTTTTCTTGTTGTCTCCTTGTGTGGCAGAGAATGAAAGGTCATCTATGTCTCTTCTATAAAGAAAGCTGAGTGCAGAAGAATTGATGCTTTTGGACTGTGGTGTTGGAGAAGACTCTTGAGAGTCCCTTGGACTGCAAGGAGATCCAACCAGTCCATCCTAAAGGAGATCAGTCCTGGGTGTTCATTGGAGGGACTGATGCTGAAGCTGAAACTCCAATACTTTGGCCACCTGATGTGACGAGCTGACTCATTGGAAAAGACCCTGATGCTGGGCAAGATTGAGGGCAGGAGGAGAAGGGGATGACAGAGGATGAGATGGTTGGATGGCATCACCAACTCAATGGACATGGGTTTGGGTGGACTCCAGGAGTTGATGATGGACAGGGTGGCCTGGCGTGTTGCAGTTCATGGGGTCACAAAGAGCTGGACATGACTGAGCAACTGAACTGAACTAAACTGAACTGAATCCCATTATTAATGCTTCATCCTCATGACCTAATTGACTCCCAAAGGTTCAAGGGTTTGGGGTTTTAACATAAGAATATAGGGGTAAGGAACACAAATATTCAATCTATAGCACTACCAAGTTGCTAAGCAAAACCATCCATAGGTATTTAGTCACCAGAATTTATAGAATGACATGTGCTCTTCTTCATTCGTAACAGCTAAAAGTTAGAAACAACTAGTTTTGGGAATGAACATGAATAGAAAAACAGATAAATTATGCTCTACTCACACAACGGATTATGACTAAGCAACAAGAAAAAAATGAAGCCCTGACACACAACAGGATGATAAATCCCAAAATCATATAGTAAGTGACAAAATCTAGACACCGAAGAACCGTTTACATGACATTCTCCACCAGATAAAGACGACCAATGGTGAGAGAAACCCAAACAGCAGTTATGTCATTCACGCCAAAATAAGACTTGATTTAAATTTCACATGAAATAGCTCATCAGTAATTTTATATAAGTACCTGGGAAATAACATTGTTTTTAATGTTGCAAAATAAACAGCATAGCCACATTAGGAAAAATTTCACATAAGCTTCCCCAAACCCATGTTTACTCTAATAAAATTTTATTTTCTCAAAAATAAGTAGTTGCTGGATCACATGATAGTTCTTTTTTTTAATTTTTTTAAGGACACTTCATACTGCTCTCCATAGTGGTTATATCAAATTACATTCCCACTAACACTATATGACTTTTCCCTTTTCTTTGTAACACTTGTTACCTTTTGTCTTTTTGATGATGGCCATTCTGACAGGTATGAGGTTAAATCTCATGAAGGCTTTGACTCTCATTTCCCTGGTGATTAGTGATGCTGAGCACCTTCTCATATACCTGTTGGCCATTTGCATGTTTTCTTTTTAAAAAAGTCTTTTCAAATCCTTTGCCTGTTTAAAAAAAAATCAGGATATTTGTCCCAAAGGAAATGAAATCAGTATCTCAAAGATGGCCATAGCTGCACTATTTACAATTACCAAGATACAGAATCAACTCATATGTCCACCAACAAATGAATGGACAAATAAAATGTGACACACACACATATCCACACACAGAGGGATATTACTAGGTCATAAAGAAGAAAGAAATCCTGACATTTGCAAAAATATGAATGAACCTAAGGGACACTGAGTGACTGAATTGAACTGAACTGAACTGAACCGAAGGGACATTATACTAAATGAGACAAGCCCGACCCAGAAAGACAAATACTGCATGATCTCACTTATATGTAGAATCTGAAACAGTCAAACTCCTAAAAGCAGAGAGAACAGTGGATGCCAGGGGCCAAGTGAGGTGGAAATGGGGGGATGTTGGTTAAAGTGTGCAAAGTTTCAGTTATGCAGGATGAATAAATTCTGAAACTTGATATACAGCACGGCAACTGTAATTAATACTATGATATGGCATTATTAAAACTGGCTTAGAGGGTGGATCTCAAGTGTTTTTACCACACACACACACAAACACACACACACAGGTGACTGAGGTGATGATTATGTTAACTCATTTTATAGTAATCATTTCACAATGTATA
The DNA here is from genome assembly GCF_014754425.2 of Oryx dammah. Taxonomy (NCBI): domain Eukaryota; kingdom Metazoa; phylum Chordata; class Mammalia; order Artiodactyla; family Bovidae; genus Oryx; species Oryx dammah. Next base: position 6,339,657 of record NW_024070200.1, on the reverse strand, counting down.
CATGTATCAATATGTGACATTTATCAAAATATCACATTGTGCTCCTTAAATACATAAAACTTTTTGCCAATAAAGATGAAAAATGTGAACGACAGTTTCTGGGATGGAAGGTCTTGGCAGAATTTACCTGGGAAGGTACATAAAGGAGCTTTCTAAGGTGAAAGAAATGTTTAGTAACTTGGCAGTATTATGAGTTGCACAGGCATGTCAATTTGTCAAAACTTACAAAACTTCATATTTAAGGTTTATGCCTTTTACTTTACCTAATTATATCCCAAATTTAAAAGCAAAACAAAAAAACTCTTTAAATTCTCAGGGTGGTTGAGAGAATGAAAAAAAAAAAAAGATTCTGTCTATAAACTAGGCTTGGTCAGGGTGTCTGGTTTACAGCACATACTTAATGAACTAAGTGCTTTATACACTAGTAAGAAGGCTGATTAAATAAATAGAAACACAGTACTATGGGCTATCTATGAAAATGAAAATTTGCAACAAGGTTTATTCCACCTAAACAGCATGATACAGTCCAAACACAACCATCCTAGAATTTAGATTCTGCTACCAGCCTGTGCCCTATATGCTGGCTTCTAATCATCTCAGGATCCCAGATGGGGACCAGGTGAGCAGCCTGTAGGTGTGGGTTAATTCATTAAGTTTTTAACTTTGAGCGAATTTACGCAATTCAGGTCCTTACACGGCTCGACCCATCACGCATTTTAGTCTATAATGGGTTGACAGGCTGAACCTGATATTTCTCCATTCTGTAATATCAGAGAATCAGAGAGACTTTAATTAATCCTTTTCTGCCTGCTTGTCTAAAAGCTAAAAGACATTTTAATGAGAAGGCAGCAGCAGAGGAAAAAAAATCAGTAATGAAATAAATAAAAAATAAAATCATGGGGCTCATAAGCAGCCCCACAGATGGAGGCATTCAGCTCAATGAAATAAAAGATGAATTTATTTGACTAATGTAAATAGAGAGAAAATGAGGCACTTCCTTAGTGCTCAAACTGACTATGAATAGATGAGTAATGTCAGAGTGTCAGACCCGCGATCATAAACTCCCAGGCGCCAACAATGGTCATGCCCGATTTAATGAAAAAACAAATGAAATGCTACATATTACTGTTTGCTTCTCCCGTCAAATGAGTTGTCTGAATATTTTATTCAGTAAGGAGTGTTTTATATATGAAAGATAATTAAATATTGCAGAAAAGAAATGGGTTACAGGACATAATGTTAGGGAGCGGTGAGTGTGTGTGGTGGGGCTGGGAAAAAAGCAACTCCGCTGCTACAGTTTCTACAGTGAGATTACAATCGTGGCATAGAGTGAGAGCATCCTGTGTGCCCAGCACGGGGTTAATTTTACCGTCAAGGACGGAATTCAACTGCATGCTCGGTAGTACAGATGGAAAGACACAGAAAAAGAGAGCCAAGTGCCAGGAAACATCATAGTCTCAATGGAAAGGTAAGAACCTTGTGCATAAAAGTGACTTTTAAAAAAAAGCCTATCAAATGAATAAGTGATTGAACACACGGAGTGGTAAAATAAATATGTTAAGAGCCAAATGGGAGCATCTGGTACAGGATGATTCTCTGAGCCTGGGACATACCCAATCAGATCTTTCTACTTCGGGAAGGTGGTCAGGTAGAACAGAAAAGAGGACCAGGTTTGGAGCAGGGTTTCCCATTCTTGGCACTGTTGATATTAGAAGTTGAATGATTCTTTGTTGGGAGCTGACTTGCTCATTATAGGAGTTTAGCCGCATCCTTGACCAATCAGAGGCTGGTATAATGTCCCCTTCCTGTGTTGGGAAAACTAGAAATGTCCCCAGTTCAGTTCAGTCACTCAGTCGTATCCAACTCTTTGTGACCCCATGGCCTGCAGCATGCCAGGACTCCCTGTCCATCGCCAACTCCTGGAGTTTACTCAAACTCATGTCCATTGAGTCCGTGATGCCATCCAGCCATCTCATTCTCTGTTGTCCCCTTCTCTCCCACCTTCAATCTTTCCAAGTGTCAGGGTCTTTTCCAAGGAGTCAGTTCTTTGCATCAGGTGGCCAAAGTATTGGAGTTTCAACCTTAGCAGATGTTGCCAAATGTTAATTATGCTGAGGGAAAAGACTGACCTGGGTAGGGACCAGAGTTAGAGAGACCTTAAACTTAATCCAGGCTCTATCTTTCACCAGCTTTTTTATATCAAGCAAGTCATTTCATCTCTTTTACCCCCAATGTCCTCATCCATATAATGAGTAGAGTAGATTGAATAGTTATCCTTAGCTTTTAATCTTTTCCTGTACCCCCACTCTTTGATTTTGAGCTTGGACATGTGACTTGCTTTGGCCAAGGCAAGTCAACAAGGGCGTGTGTGCATGCTCAGTCCTGTCAACTCTTTGTGATCTTATGGACTGGAGCCTGCAAGTCTCCTCAGTCGAAGGGATTTTCCAGGCAAGAATACTGGAATGGGTTGCTATTTCCTTCTCCAGGGGACCTTTCCAAAACTAGGGATCAAACCCACTTCCCCTGCATTGGCAAATGGATTCTTCACCACTGAGCCACCTAGGAAGCCCAGTCAACAAGAGACCTCATCTTAATTGTATTGGTTTTAGGGGAATGACACAGTGATTGATATAGAAGGAAAGTTATGACCAACCTAGACAGCATATTAAAAAGCAGAGATATTACTTTGCCAACAAAGATCTGTCTAGTCAAGGCTATGGTTTTTCCAGTGGTCATGTATGGATGAGAGGCTTGGACTATAAAGAAAGCTGAGTGCCGAAGAATTGATGCTTTTGAACTGTGGTGTTGGAGAAGACTCTTGAGAGTCCCTTGGACTGCAAGGAAATCCAACCAGTCCATTCTAAAGGAGTTCGGTCCTGGGTGTTCTTTGGAAGGACTGATGTTCTTTGGAAGGCCAATACTCTGGCCACCTGATGCAAAGAGCTGACTCATTGGAAAAGACCCTGATGCTGGGAAAGATTGAGGGCAGGAGGAGAAGGGGACGACAGAGGATGAGATGGCTGGATGGCATCACCAACTCAATGGACATGGGTTTGAGTGGACTCTGGAAGTTGGTGATGGACAGGGAGGCCTGGTGTGCTGCAGTTCATGGGGTCGCAAAGAGTCGGACACGACTGAGTGACTGAACTGAACTGAATAAGTATTTGTCTCTGACTTATTTCACTTGGGCTTCCCTTGTGGCTCAGCTGGTAAGGAATCTACCAGCAATGTGGGAGACCTGGGTTCAATCCCTGAGTTGGGAAGATCCCCTAGAGAAGGGAAAGGCTACCCACTCCAGTATTCTGGTCTGGAGAATTCCATGGACTGCATAGTCCATGGGATTGCAAAGAGTCAGACACGACTGAGCAACTTTCACTATTTCACTTAGCATAATGTTCTCAAATGTCCATGTATATTGTCAGAAATGTCAAGATTTACTCCTTTCTTATGGATGAATAATATTCATATGTTATGTATATATAGTATTCCTATATATAATATTTTCTTTATCCATTTATCCATCAATGGACTCTTTGATTGCTTCCATATCTTGCCTATTGTCTATTGCAGCATTGAATATGGGGTCACATATATCTGTTTAAGTTAGTGTTTTCATCTTCTTCAAATAAATAGCCAGAAGCAGAATTGCTGGATCATACGGTATCTCTATTTTTAATTTTTTGAGGAACCTCTTATATGGAAATATAGTGGCTGCACCAGTTTACATTTTCCCCAGTGTACAAGTGTTCCCTTTTCTCCACATGCTCACCAACGCTTGTTATCTCTTATTTTTTTGATGATAGTTCAAATGGGGGTGAAGTCATATTTTATTTTGATTTTGATTGGATAACTAAATTTTGTTCACATCCTAAACTCATAATTTTAATAGTTATCTTGTATTGAGCACTTTCTCTTTGCCAGGCACTAATTGGACTATTTCTACCCTGTTAAATATTTTATCTCCAGCCCTTGGCATGGTGCTCGCATCAATCAACTACTTGTGTTAGTCAGGATAGGAAAAATGAACCCCCATATCTCACTGGCTTAACATGACAAAGATTACTATCTCACTCACAAAGTATGTCTGCTCAGCACAAACTGGTGCATGTTATGGGTCCAACTGTGACTCCTCCAAAGATGTGATGAAGTCCTACTCCCAATACCTGTGAATGTGCCCTCATTTGGAAATAAAGTCTTTGGGGATGTAATCAACTTAGGATTAAGTCATTGGGGTGGTCCCTAATCCAGGATGCTTGCATGTTCGTTTAAAAAGAGGAGAGGACCACATTATAAAAGAGACAGAGGGTGATGCAGCGCAAGCCAGGGAAAGCCAAGGGCTGACGGCCATCACAGGAAGCTAGGAAGAGACAAGGTAGGGCTCTCTCAAGAGCCCCAGACGAGCACCTCTGTTGTTTTCACATTTCAACCTTGATTTCAGATTTCTAGCCTCCATAACTCTAAGACAAGGTATTTCTGTTATTTTAAGCCACCCTGTCCTTGGTCCTTTGTTACGGTAGCAGCACTAGGAAACTAACACGGCTTGGCTCCACACAGTGACTTGGGGACCCAGGTCAACCAAGGCTCTGCCCCATTGTAGACACACATTCCCATTTGCATGGCTTCAACTCAGCTCCAAGGGCAGCTAAGAAATATAAGGAGCTATACGGAGATTTGAGCACCGATGGTCTCTCCCATGGTCAAAGTAAATATTTGTTGAGTAATTAAATATATCCACTTGTCATAAAGATCCTCTCACAGTGATTTCAATGTGATTGGGCCCTAATCAACTTCCATGTGTCATCAGTGAGGAAACTAAGACACCAGGAGACTAAGTGACTTCTCCACTGTCACACAGCACACACCTGTCTAATGGGCTAGGGTTCAAATCCAGGGCAATCAACTCTGAAATCTGCATTCTGGCCTCTCAGTAAATGAGTCCAGAAGGAATGAGAATGGAGTCCTTTATGGCAAGTAACCTTGTGCTGCCTCACTTAAACGTGTTCCCTAGGCAAATGGCTTAACTGTTTCAAAGTGTGAAAAGTTTTCCTTCCAATTAAGATGTGCCTTGTGTATAAAGCTCCCTTCAGTACGCTCAGAGATGGTCTATTCACCATCATCTGAATTTAAAGCAGGCCATTTGGCACACCTCCATTTTATTGCCATTAATCGAGTCATTTTGGGGAGAAAATCTATAGCCTTCAAGAAGAGCTGTATTTCTGACCGGGAAAGCAATGAGACCTGGAGGTCAGAGCTTGCAGCTCAGCTTCATCCTGGATCTTAAGAAAGATCCAGAAACATACCTGTCATGTTTGATGTCATTCTCACTGACTGAGATATTTGTATTCAAATTCCCCAGATGATTTGGACATCTCTGATGATTTGTCATCAAAATCTGATGGAGCCTCCTCATTGCTACCCTCCCTTTGACTTGACAGAAGAATACTGGCCTGGTGGAGGCTGCAGAAACCAGGTTTGCAACTTAATGCTGATTTTGCCCAGAAGTAATTAGTTCATTAACTGTGAGCACAGGAGCTCATTAAAGGGGGAGGTGGATGATGCAAATCAGTGGCCTGTGTAAGTCCATCAAAAATGAGAAGGAGCTGGAAATGGTCTGGCTCAATCCTGCCCAACACCTTCATTAACCAAAGAGGTTTCTAAAAGCCCAGGAGTCCCTGGAGATCAGCGGCATTTAAAGGCACCAGCTACACTGGAAAGCAGAGAAGGTGATGGGAAGAGGGAGGGCAGAGGGAACTGTTGATGGAATGTTTTTCAGGGAACCCGCCTCATACCAGGCATCTGATGCCCTCAGCAGCAACCTCACTGCATTCTACACACAGGCACATAGGTCCAGAGTGTTCATGACTTGCCAAAGGTCTCAGCAAGTCAGTGAAAGAACAGGGATCCAGACCTGTACCTTCATGAACCCCCAAACCAATGATTTTCCCATCACGTCAATACATTCTCCAGCCCATCTTGGAGATGAACAGTCACATGACCAGCCCCGGGCCCCTTATCATCTCATCTTATGCACGTTTGGAAGCATTCCTGGTCAGTATTGTATTGAGCTGCAGTTCGCAAATGTTTATTTACAGGGGATTAATTAACTTTGCTATTTGCAAGAACCAAGCTAAGGGGAAATTGGCTTTCTCTCAGAATAGGTGACATTCCAAGGCCCTCATCCCCATGCTCAAAATGTCAAAATTCCTCTAGGCCAAACTGAAGAAAAATCAAAAAATGGCACATGGTATGACAGGGGAACAGAATGGCCAGAGGGGCTCAGAAAATGTGGGCAGACACGGCAATTTCAGGCCCATGCCTGTCACTGAAGGGCCACGGGACCCTCGGCAAAGCCACCTACTTCTCTGAGCTCTGGTTCTCTTAGAAAGAAAAACAAAGAACAAAATGGGCTTCCTGAGGTCTAGGCTGGTTCTGAGACTATCAAAGAAGAGTCTGGGAGTCTGAGCCTTTTGTTCACACAGAGAGTGGAAGTGGGGCTCTGGGTGGAAAATGACAAACCAAGTTGGGGGTCAGGAAGAAGAGACTCTGGATTCCTGGACCATGGCTCATGTGCCCCCAACTCAGAGGAGATGCCCCAAAAGGAGAAGGAGGCAGAGTTGCCTTCAGAAACACATCCCAGTACCCATGGTCTCATTCCAAGATGGCACAAATGTAGTGAGGATGAGGAAAGGACGTCTCCATGTGCAATAAGAATAGGAGTGCCCCCCCGGGACCCAAGAAGCCAGGAGCATCTAAGGAAGAGCATGTGTGACCAGAGAGACAGAAAGAGGACACAGAGCAAGGGACAGATAGGATTATTCCAGGGTCTTACACAATCAAGAATGAGCACGCCAGCCTGCAGGACACGCAGAACAGCCATACCTCCACCACTCGCTTGTAAGTCCATCCACCCCTTCATCTGTCCATCCAAGATTTTCTTTTATCCATCCAGCCAGTCATCCATTTATTCACTCAACACCTGGTCTATGGTGAGAGCTGTGCTTGACCCAGGAGATAAATGGCAAATGAGAATACACACAGCTCCACCATTGGAAAAGGTCCAGTGTGATGGGGAAGTCTTCTTTTTAGAGAGCATTGTCCACAAAAGGAAAGTTCAAAGGCTCAACTTGATACAGGCTGAGGATAGACTTAGACCCTTTGAGCATCATGGTGGCCATGCTTCTAATCCCCTCCCTGCCTCCCTCCCTCCCTCTGTCTGACTCTGGTATATTATGAGATCCAGGGACTTGGAGAGCTGAAACCTTAGACTTGGTTTCATTCCCTTTTAACTGACTGTCTTTGAGAGCCCATATACCCTGACCTCCAAAACGTGGATGATAATGTCTTCCTAGCCGGCCTCATGAAGTGTGAAAAGCAAATGAGAAGAGGGAAGTGAAAAGTTTATAAACTTTCCAGAAGCATTTTAGGAGCCATGAAGAATCCCCAGCATGATAGTTGAATCTGTGGTCATAACTGACCTGGGCTGATCTTGGTGGAATTTCTAGAATGTGTCAGATGAGGGTTTCTGCCTGACTATAACTGGGCAGCATCCCCAGTCTGGGTTTCACCAGTCCAGGTGTCACTCGAGCAGCTGGAGACAGGTGCTGCACAGAGAGAGGGGGTCTGAGCCTGCACCCGGGGCTGGGGGGGACCCTCCATCCAGGAAAGCCAGAGCAGGAAGCAGATCCCGAGAACCCCCTGGGAGCCTTGGCTCCAAAGTCTGGGCACAAGGCCAGGAGCTGATGATCCCAGGAATAGTTCAGAAAACACTGTTCAAGGTGGGAGGAGGTGATAAACAGCCATTGTTGAGGACAGATTCGGAAATCTGGAGGCTGTCCTTCTTGGGAGATGGAGGTGTTGGTCAGGTTGGACGGTTGGCTTCCCAGGCCCAGATCTGGGTGAGGACAGTGGACTCTGCATCCCCAGGCACGGGCTGCACGTCAGGTGACCGATAAGACTATGTCCTGGTGAACGCTTTTAGTGGGGATTACAAATAGACAATCCCATCAAGCAGGGGTCCTTTTGTCCAGATTCTAGGTGAGAGCTGAAACCAAATTAACTGCAAAACCCTTTGCTCAGCCCACCTAAAGCCCAGGTTGCCTATAACACAAGCACTATACCCCTAAGAGCGTGGCAATTTGTGAGTATTCCCTGGGCAAGTGTCAAGCTCCTTTATAAAGCACCGTGGACAGAACTCAGAACGACATGCCTGGGAAGCATGATTTTCCAGAGGAAGCTAGCGCTTGCCAACATTTTCCCAGACACAGGCTCTGCCGTGGCTGTTCTGTCATGGTGACTCTGCACCCCCAAGATGTGGACACAAAGAATTGTTGTCCACTCCTCCCTCCACTCTGATCCCCTCCAAGGATTCAGAGGAGCAGTACATCTTTCCCTTGCAGCCTTGATCACTGCAAAAGGAAAGAAGCCCAGAATAGATGATCCCACATTTGGGATAGAGGGGTGAATTATTTACGAAACAGATAGAGGCTGCAGCAGAGGCTAGGGCTGGGCAAAGTGTGAGCGATTCTTTTGTTCTTGCAGCTGGCCTTTGGAGTTGCACAGAGCCAGGGCAGTAAATAATGCTGCTATTGTCTGCTTGTGTCAGAGACAGACAGAAGGTACATTTGGCCCGTGTCCAAACACCGCAAGGCCACTCATAGTCACAGTGTCCAATTACTGCTGGCTTGACTATAAAATGCACTTCTTCTTCTTCTTCTTCTTTTTTTTTTTTTTTTTTTTGCTGAGCTAATTTAAGAATGGGCAGTGTTAATGGTCCCTGCACAAAGAGGGGTTTTGCTGCATCTTTCAGTGGAAGAAAATAAAGTTACACTCAGAACAGAAACCAAACTGGCCCAGGGTGGAGATGGTCCACACAGCAGTCGATGGATAGCAAGGTAAACTATGTTTGGGTTCTCCTTTAAGAAGAAGTAGAAAAAAAATTAAAACTTGTTTCTGAGTTTTCTGGCAGGGGACATTCAGGATGTCAAAGGAAGTAACCAGGAACAAGGGGAAATCCAAGAATTAGACAGTTCTAGCCCATTCACACAGAGGCCGTGCAACACGGAAAATGCTACCCCATTTCTCAGTGAACAGATGACGATGACGGTGACTAGGAGGATCCTGATGGAGGGAGCATCTGATGGGTTCTAACTGTTTGTCAGGAGCTGCATTAGGACTTTTTTTCTCCTTCAACCATCCTAACCATTCTATACAGGTTTACAAATATTTTACGAACGAGGAGAAACTGAAGTTTATGTAGTTTAAAGGACTCCTTTAACATCATACAGTTGCTGAGCAGTTCCCCAGAAGTTTGTCTTGACTTCAGATTGTCTGCTTCCTTAATACCATAGAATATCTTCTCGGGTCCCCCCAGGCTCCCAGGCTTGCAGCCTACAGTGGGTATCCAAGGATAGGTGTTTCCCCTAGCCTGGTGGAGATCCTGTCATAGTCCAAAGCCACCTGGCTATGGTTTGCAAATAGGAAAGCTCCTTAGAAAGAAGTTGCTGAGAATTCAGGTAGTGCCTCCCAGTGGAGCAGCTCTAAAGAGGTAGGATTCATCAAACCTTTGTAAGTTCTGTCCATCTGAGGTCACTGGCCCTGCCCAGATTTGTTCTTAGAAATCTTCAGTTCCAGTGTCATCTACCTAATGGGGGCTTCCAGGGTCAGAAATTGTCAATAATCTCCCCTTGTCTACCAATTCCCCTTCAGGAAAGCATTAATTTGAGTTTTGGATACAGGAAAGGGTGCTATTGCATTTAAAAGAAAAGGAGAATTGGAGCTTCAAAATCCTCTTTCTCCATCACCAAACCTGTCACTTGCACACTGAACGGTCAGAAAAACAGACCCAGGATTGACTTTCAGGAGTGTTAGAAAGCAGCACCTAACCCTGCTCTTTCTTTCCTTGTCGGGGGGAAATCAGATGTATCTTTCAGATATGTTCATTCCAAATTTCAGAAGGCTTTTAAATACACGTGCCCCTGACACAGCAGAGTTATCAATCAAAATGTTAAATCCTTGATAGGCTCACGGACGGTAAGTTTGACCACCATCCCTTTCATCTTGCGATGTCTCACTGAGGGCTTCATTTGGAGAGAGACCGAAAAGGCACATCGGGGTAACGAGGAGGGATAAAAAGGAAAAACCGTCTGTTCCGATTTGCCGATCAGCAACCCAGAGAACACAGCATGTCGTCTGTCAAGGAAAATGAGGACATTTTTTTCGGGCATCTTTGAATCCTGAAAAGATACACATGCTTTGGGAAGAAAAAAGTGATGTCTCAATTCTTAAGGCAAACTTTTCAAAGAGCTGAAAGTTGGATGGAGCCAGCGTTGATCCTTGTGAATTACCGACTTGTTGGCTGTCTGCTATCTCAGAGAAAGGGGAAAGTTGAAGACATTGATCTTCTAAATGACGGCTACAGACATGGGTCTCCATAGAGCCCTGCTCAGTGACTGACAGCAGGGCTGAGGGTGCCACTCTGGGGAGCCTCCTGGAAAGCTGGCCAGATTCACTAATGCCTTCCTTTCTCCATTTCCCTGAAAATACCAAGATCCATTTCTGCCTCTCCCTCACCTTGTTATAACCTCAGAGGCTTTCTCAAAATCCCATTAGGGTCAACTTGTTCCCTATTGCATTCTTTTTAATTAATAATTGCTAGGCACTAAGAGTCAGGCAGACACCTTAATTCTGTGCAAATGTAGGCCACAGAATCTTGGTTCGCTCTGAAGCACCCCTAAACTTACCCAATAACTCATTCCTGTAACGAATGTATCCTGCATTCAACATGTGCTTGGTCCTGGGGATGCCCAGACCAATGAGATAGGCATCCACCTTCTGGAAACATTGTGCAAAGAAGAAAAAGAGCTATAATTTCAACAGGTGGTAATGAGTGATCAGAAAGGACGAAGACAGGGTGTCCAGTCCAGTATGCGGGGGCCAGAAGAGGCCTTCCTGAAGCCAGCACGAAAGATAATTGAAAGTCACTCAAGAAGAGGTATAGCACTTGTGTGGTGAGTGTATCTGTTGGTAGGCACAGAAATATACCCTATAAAATACTATACTTATTCTTTGTAAGCACAACTCTGATGATGTCACAACCTTCCACAATAGGCCCAAGGTACCAATAATATTATGTGCTTAGTCACTCAGTCTTATCCCAGTCTTCATGACCCCATGGACTGTAGCCCACTAGGCTCCTCTTCCCAAGGGGATTCTCCAGGCAAGAATACCAGAGTCGGTTGCCATGCCTTCCTCCAGGGGATCTTCACAACCCACGGATCAAACCCAGGTCTCTTGCATTGCAAGTGGATTCTCTATCAGCTGAGCTACCAGGAAAGCACCAACAACATTTTAATTCAGACTTTTCATTGTGCCACACAGGCCCAGCCATGCTTTCTCCCTTGGCCCTCTATCTCCCCAGCACTTGCCCCTGAAGATCATAATGCTCTTTGGTCACATCAGGTGCCTCGCAAGTCACAGACTCCACCTGTTCAGGGGAAATTCAGGCCATTCCTAAACATTTTATATTCTATCACCTTGGTCTGGAATGTTCTCTACACTCACCTCTTCTGCCTGTCAACATCCGCCTGACTCATATCAGTAGTCCTTCTTTTGAAATTTCTTCAAGTCCTGGTTGCAGTACAAATTTCCTGCTTAGGTTGTATGTGAGTGTGTGTGTGTGTGTGTGTGTGTAGATTTGCAGAACAGTTGCAAAGATATTACAGAGAGTTCCCATAGACCCTTCTCCCAGTTTCCCCTGTGCTCAGCTTGAGGAAAGCTAATCTTGCTTTGTATTATCTTGCATTGCTTTGATACATGTGTCATAACTAAGAACCCGATACTGGCATGTTAACATTCACTAAACTCCATGCTCAATGGAGTTTTAACTTTTCTGTCATTTCCCTTTTCTGTTCCAGGAGCCACTGCCGGACAAAATACAGCACTGAGGTGCCCTCATGGTTTCACTGAATTCTGCTTGTATCTCTGGTTTAGCACTGGTCACAAACTACCTTCTGTTAGAGTTTAGAAATGAGAATCCCCAAACTGACAAATGTGGAATTCTGACATTTGAGGATATCATCTCATGTTATGCTGTGAGAAGCAGTGTCTCTATCAACACTAAGTAGCAGTCATCTGGAAGACACAATTTGGAATTGCCAGTTGGTCTTATGACCAAGAATTTCAGAGGAGAGGAGGATGATAACTTGTCAACTTGTCCAAGAACCACCCTATCTGGTCACAGACATAACTGTGAGATTAAAAGAAGCAAAATGTATTAATAGTTGTTAGTCACCAAAGGTGGATATGCTTGACTATTATGCTGAATGAGAGGAAGTGAAAGTTAGTCACTCAGTCATATCCGACTCTTTGCAATCCCATGGACTGTAGCCTGCCAGGCTCCTCTATCCACGGAATTCTCCAGGCAATAGTTCTGGAGTGGATTGTCATTTCATGCCAAGCTGCTGTTGTTCAGTCACTCAGTCATGCCCAACTCTTTGCGACCCCATGAACTGCAGCATGCCAGGCTTTCCTGTCCTTCACTATCTCTGGAGTTTGCTCAGACTCGTGTACATTGAGTCAATGATGCCATCCAACCATCTCATCCTGTCATCCCCTTCTCTTCCTGCCCTCAATCTTTTCCAGCATCAGGGTCTTTTCCAATGAGTGGCTCTCCACATCAGGTGGCCAAAGTATCCCAAATAATGGTGTACAATTTACCCCTTTGACATCACAGTGAAAAGACAGATGTAAAAAACACTGAAGCCAGTCAAATGAAAGACATATGCTTTGTGAGCTATTACATCCTATTTATCAATCTTGTAAAGCAATTATAATGCTGATAGAACTTGCTTCCTCCTGCAAAGAAGGAGACAGAAAACCATGGGAGTGTCCAATACAACATTGTCAAGAGCAAAATCGCATGAGGCTAATATCAATATATGTTTACACTGTTTCTAGTTCAGCCCATACCATCTCAAGAAGGACAGCATGACAGGAATGACACCATGCCAAAGAAGTGGACACTGCCATCTATATACGTTTATGCACACAAGGGGAGAGTTTCTGAACATTCTCAGGACCTTAACCAAAGGATCAAGAGTCTGCAGAACCATTAGAAAGAACTTGGAGAAATAGACAATCATTTTTATGTCCTACACCCTACTGGTTGACTGGACTTCCCAGGTGGTGCTAGTGGTAAAGAACCTGTCTGCTAAGGCAAGTAGGTGTAAGAGACTCAGGTTCAATCCCTGAGTCATCCCTCCTGGAGAAGGGCATGGTAACCACTCCAGTGTTCTTGCCTGGAGAATCCCATGGACAGAGGAGCCTGGCAGGCTGCACTCCATAGGGTCACACAGAATCAGACACAACTGAAGCGATTTTGCAAATACTGGTTGATTATCTCCTGCATTAGTTATTTCTTGCTATGTTAAAAACCACCCCAAACTTAGTGTCTGAGCATGGCAAATATTTACTAACACAATTTCTGTGGATCAGGAATATGGGAGCGACTTGGTTGGGAAAGTTCTGGCTCAGGATCTCTCATGAGGTTGCAGATAAGTATCCACTGGGGCTTCAGGCATCTCAGGGTTTGAACAGGATAAGATTCATTTCCAACCAAAGTCATCAGCTATGGGCAGCTCTTGGTTCCTTACCACATGGGTTCTTCCATCAGCTCACCGAGGGTTCCTACGACACAGTGGTGGTTTCCCTGTCACCTGGATTACCTCCTGCATAACAGGTAGTTTCTCTCCAAATAAAGGAGGTAAGACAGTGACAGAGAAAGAGAGCAAGGACTCAAGATATAAGCTGCAGTCTTTTTATAAATTTCTGAAATTCCACCATGTCTGATGTATTCTGTTGTATGGAAGTCACAGTTCAACCCACACACAAGGAGAGGAGAAACAGTCATCTCTTTAAGGGGGGAGTATCAAAAGACTTGAAAACAAATATTTAAAACCACCATACTGTCCTTAATGGTGTAGATGAATGGGATTAATATCTTTTGAACTGTGGTGTTGGAGAAGACTCTTGAGAGTCCCTTGGACTGCAAGGAGATCCAATCAGTCCATTCTGAAAGAGATCAGTCCTGGGATTTCTTTGGAAGGAATGATGCTAAAGCTGAAACTCCAGTACTTTGGCCATCTCAGATTCATGTCAATGTATGGCAAAACCAATACAGAATTGTAAAGTAAAATAAAAAATAAATAAATTTAAATTAAAAAAATAAAAAAGAAAAAAAAAAGAAGAGTTGACTCATTGGAAAAGACTCTGATGCTGGGAGGGATTGGGGGCAGGAGAAGGGGACGACAGAGGATGAGATGACTGGAAGGCATCACTGACTCAATGGACGTGAGTCTGAATGAACTCCGGGAGTTGGTGATAGACAAGGAGGCCTGGCGTGCTGCAATTCATGGGGTTGCAAAGAGTCGGACAGGACTGAGCGACTGAAATGAACTGAACTGAACTGAACTGAAACATTATCTAAGCATCTTCTGTACCCCAAGAGAGGATCAGAAGTACAGGACCATGTAGAAGTAGCACCAAGTAAAGGTATGAAGACTAAGCTATATTAAAGCAAATAAATGTGAAATAATAATAAAACAAGATCTCCTTTCTGATTTACACCAAAACTATGTGTACTGAAAATGCTAGTTCATGCTTACTTGTGATTTGTTGAGGTAGCTCTAGAGCCTTCAAAACTCTAAACCAAAGATTGTCAAATTTAGTTTTAAAGGGCCAGATAGTGAATCTTTTCAGCTTTGTAGTCCAGATGTCTCTGTTGCAACTACTCAGCTCTGCCACTGTAGCATAAAAGCAGCCATAGATAATTCATCAATGAAAGAATATGGTTGTGTTCCAATAAAACTTTATTTACAAAAAGAGGTGGCTGCCCTGTGAGCCATAATTTTTGCTCACCACTTTTCTGGACTGCAAATTCCTAAAATTCTTTACATGCTGAATACTTTGAGTATCCTTCAACAGGGTCTATACCTTATTTCACCTCTGCAACCCTATGCCTCACACAACACATAAATGAGTATGCTGGCACAAATGCTGTATGTGGACAGATAAATGAACTGATGCCCAAGGAAGCATTAAAAATAGAGTCAATGCAATAAAAATCTTTATTTGAAACTTTTGAAAAACATGGTTGATGTGTAGAGTGCCTTTTGAACAACTTCAGTTCACTTTCTCAGCTGTCAGTCTTATCTACACAACCCACAGGATACACTGGGATACCAAGGCCTACTTATAACAAAGACCTGTCATGTCTAAATTATTGGCACAATAGACCATTGTAACTCCTTTGGACTCATTAGGCTTAATTATGTCAAGGTCTCATTGAGGACTCTTTAAATCTGAAGATTCGTGAGATAATAAAATATAATAGCTCCATCGGAGCCATAAAGGTCTCTTTATGTCATGGGCTATTTGGAGATTCAATATTCCATAAGATTAATATCACAATACAGTAAAAATGACAACAATTACCACACCCTTAATGTCTACCAAGTGTAATTTAATAATCAGGATTTAGATAGGCCCACTTCTCATTCACTCTTGAGGTCTTTGTCAAGGAGGAAAGGTGAAGGATTATGGGACTTCAATATTATCCACTCTCATCACACCTCCTCCCTGGCACACACATCCTTCTAGTTCTGGTATGCAGCCCCATCTTGATACTTCCTGCTTCCTCTGTTTCTTACCTGGTGAAGACATGCCCAGGTGAGGCTACTGTTTTTACTGACCTGGCCTCTCTGTGTTTTTACATGCCAGGCATATGAATTGTAAATGACTGTAGGAGAAGGCAATGGCACCCCACTCCAGTACTCTTGCCTGGAAAATCCCATGGATGGAGGAGCCTGGTAGGTTGCAGTCCATGGGGTCACTGAGAGTTGGACATGACTCAGTGACTTCACTTTCACTTTTCACTTTCATGCATTGGAGAAGGAAATGGCAACCCACTCCAGTGTTCTTGCCTGGAGAATCCCAGGGACGGTGGAGCCTGGTGGGCTGCTGTCTATGGGGTCGCACAGAGTCGGACATGATTGAAGCGACTTAGCAGCAGCAGCAGTAGGAGAATCAACAATCTTAGATAGGAAATTGTAAATAATAGTAATTTTCTAAGACTAGCTCAGAAAATGTTGATAATGAACTACAACTGAAATCATGTCATTCTACAATAAAAGAAACAGAAAAGAAAACTGCTGTATTATCTAACAAACATAATAGAAAAATAATAAAATCCAAGTATAAATGGTTATTTACAAAGGAATTACTGTATCCCCAAGAAGAGATATATTTAAAAGCAGGTATATTAGGTAGTAAATGATTAACTATGGCATCTGAAAATTAAGGTGTGTTAAATTATAAGCAAAACAACTTTACAATAAGTCTATTAAAAAGCAGAGAAAGGAAATTTACCTGTAATGCCCCCACTCCGACAAAATTGCAGTTATTTGGTGTGATGTACAGACTTTAAGGCGATCCATCACCCCTGCCTTCTGGTTCACACACTGTAGAGTTCTTTCTAATTGGTGAGAGTGGATAGGGCTTAGGCTTGCTTCTAACCAGTAACATAGAGTAAAAGTAATGAGAGTTTATTCCCATGATCATTACATTACATGGCAAAGCTGATGGGATTTCATCCTCATTGTCACCTTATACTATATAAGATTCTGTTTTACTGGAACATTCTCTCCAGTGAGTGTTTACTAGGAAGTCTGTCTTTCCTTGCTACCTTTAAGAATGCACCCTGCCATGAGTCGTTCAGCAGCAAGAAAATGAATTCTGCCAATGATATGGATGAACTCGGAAGCAAAACCTTCCCCAGTTGAAGCTCCTGATGAGAATCCATCCCTACCTGAAACTTAGACTGTAGTCTTGCAGAGGACCAAGCTAATCTGTGCCTGGACTCCTGACACACCGACCTGGTGAGACAATATGTGTGTGTAATGCTTTAAGCTGTTAAGTTTACAGTATTTTATTACAAAGCAATAAAAATATTAATATAATGGATTTATTTACATTGTCATGTTTTCATTGGAAAATTAGAATCACAGTGCCAGACCTACGTGATATACTGATTATTTATGTAATATTAGATCTTTCAGTATTGCATATTTTATTTAGAATATAAATCCAATGAGGGTAAGGACTTCATCTGTCTTGTGTACTGTTATATCCAAAATGCCTAACCAATGTTTAGTATTTATCAAGTGAAAAATAAACATTTGTTTATTTAGCAAATGAATAAATGCAACAATTTTAGAACATAAATAATATTTCAAAATGTTGACACACCATAGTTCACAAGCTAACAGGTTTATCTGTTAATTAATTTGGTATTTGACTTTATATGTAGTATTATAAATGTGTTCACCCATATAATATGACCCACATGGATATTATTTCCTTCAGCTCAGTTCAGTCGCTCAGTCGTGTCCGACTCTTTGTGACCCCATGAATTGCAGCATGCCAGGCCTCCCTGTCCATCACCAACTTCCAGAGTTCACTCAAATTCACATCCATCGAGTCCGTGATGCCATCCAACCATCTCATCATCTGTCGTCCCCTTTTCCTCCTGCCCCCAATCCCTCCCAACATCTGAATTATTTCCAATGAGTCAACTCTTTGCATGAGGTGGCCAAAGTACTGGAGTTTCAGCTTTAACATCATTCCTTCCAAAGAAATCCCAGGGCTGATCTCCTTCAGAATGGACTGGTTGGATCTCCTTGCAGTCCAGGGGACTCTCAAGAGTCTTCTCCAACAGCACAGTTCAAAAGCATCAATTCTTTGGCGCTCAGCCTTCTTCACAGTCCAACTCTCACATCCATACATGACTACTGGAAAAACCATAGCCGGACTAGACGGACTAGCAAAGTAATGTCTCTGCTTTTGAATATGCTATCTAGGTTGATTATAGCTTTCCTTCCAAGGAGTAAGCGTCTTTTAATTTCATGGCTGCAGTCACCATCTGCAGTGATTTTGGAGCCCAAAAATATAAAGTCTGACACTGTTTCCACAGTTTCCCCATCTATTTCCCATGAAGTGATGGGACCGGATGCCATGATCTTTGTTTTTCTGAATGTTTAGCTTTAAGCCAACTTTTTCACTCTCCTCTTTCCCTTTCATCAAGAGGCTTTTTAGTTCCTCTTCACTCTTCAGCATACTCCCTAATATATGATAGATCCTAAAAAAATATTCTGAATAAATAAATAAACAAGATTTTTCTTGTTCTTAATCAATATAGTTTATTTTCAGACTGCCTTTATTTATATATTATTAAAACCACTTATCAATGTCTTTATCATTGTGAGAGTGTAATTATAGCATACCTTTCTTAGCATTGACTATTAAAATCTTTTTAAAATAGTCAACTAATACATATACAAAAAATATTTTGGTTAATGTTTTTGGTTACTAGGAAAGCTTAAGGATGTATCATTAAGCTTCTTTATCAGCTAATTTCCTGTTTAATTAGTGGTTCTTCATATTTTTTATACATTTATATATTGAGATTTACATATTTTACTTCTCTATTAACTTTCATGAATTCTTTATGAAATAATACTGACATTTCTTATAGGTCTGCCATACTTGCTACTTATGTCTGTTTCTGGGTACTTTCAGGAGTTTGGATATTGATGATAGTATAAATTTTAATTACGTTTATTTACACACATTCATTTCAGTTCAGTTCAGTTCGGTTCAGTCACTCAATCATGTCCGACTCTTTGCGATCCCAAGAATTGCAGCACACCAGGCCTCCCTGTCCATCACCAACTCCCAGGGTTCACTCAAACTCACATCCATTGAGTCAGTGATGCCATCCAGCGATCTCATCCTCTGTTGTCCCCTTCTCCTCCTGCCCCCAATCCCTCCCAGCATCAGAATCTTTTCCAATGAGTCAACTCTTCGCATGAGGTGGCCAAAGTATTGGAGTCTCAGCTTCAGCCTCATTACCTCCAAAGAACACCCAGGACTGATCTCCTTTATAATGGACTGGTTGGATCTCCTTGCAGTCCAAGGGACTCTCAGGAGTCTTCTCCAACACCACAGTTCAAAAGCATCAATTCTTCAGCGCTCAGGTTTCTTCACAGTCCAACTCTCACATCCATACATGACTACTGGAAAAAACATAGCCTTGACTAGACGGACCTTTGTTGGCAAAGTAATGTCTCTGCTTTTGAATATGCCATCTAGGTTGGTCATAACTTTCCTTCCAAGGAGTAAGCGTCTTTTAATTTCATGGCTGCAGTCATCATCTGCACTGATTTTGGTGCCCCCCAAAAATAAAGTCTGACACTGTTTCCATTGTTTCTCCATCTATTTCCCATGAAGTGATGGGACCAGAAGCCATGATCTTTGTTTTCTGAATGTTGAGCTTTAAGCCAACTTTTTCACTCTCCTCTTTCCCTTTCATCAAGAGGCTTTTTAGTTCCTCTTCACTTTCTGTCATAAGGATGGTGTCATCTGCATATCTGAGGTTATTAATATTTCTCCCGGCAATCTTGACTCCAGTTTGTGCTTCTTCCAGCCCAGTGTTTCTCATGATGTACTCTGCATAGAAATTAAATAAGCAAGGTGACAATATACAGCCTTGATGCACTCCTTTTCCTATTTGGAACCAGTGTGCTATTCTATGTCCAGTTCTAACTGTTGCTTCCTGACCTGCATACAGGTTTCTCAAGAGGCAGGTCAGGTGGTTTGGTATTCCCTTCTCTTTCAGAATTTTCCACAGTTTATTGTGATCCACACAGTCAAAGGCTTTGGCATAGTCAATAAAGCAGAAATAGATGTTTTTCTGGAAGTTTCTTGCTTTTTCCATGATCCAACGGATGTTGGCAATTTGATCTCTGGTTCCTCTGCCTTTTCTAAAACCAGCTTGAACATCAGGAAGTTCACGGTTCATGTATTGCTGAAGCCTGGTTTGGAGAATTTTGAGCATTACTTTACTAGCATGTGAGATGAGTGCAATTGTGCAGTAGTTTGAGCATTCTTTGGCATTGCCTTTCTTTGGGATTGGAATGAAAACTGACCTTTTCCAGTCCTGTGGCCACTGCTGAGTTTTCCAAATTTGCTGGCATATTGAGTGCAGCACTTTCACAGCATCATCTTTCAAGATTTGAAATAGCTCAACTGGAATTCCATCACCTCCACTAGCTTTGTTCGTAGTGATGCTTTCTAAGGCCCACTTGACTTCACATTCCAGGATGTCTGGCTCTAGATGAGTGATCACAGCATCGTGATTATCTTGGTCGTAAAGATTTTTTTTGTGCAGTCATTCTGTGTATTCTTGCCACGTCTTCTTAATATCTTCTGCTTCTGTTAGGTCCATACCATTTCTGTCCTTTCTTGAGCCCATCTTTGCATGAAATGTTCCCTTGGTATCTCTAATTTTCTTGAAGAGATCTCTAGTCTTTCCCATTCTATTGTTTTCCTCTATTTCTTGCATTGATTGCTGAGGAAGGCTTTCTTATCTCTTCTTGCTATTCTTTTCACACATTACTTTATGGCAAATAAAAGGGGAAAATGTGGAAGTCGTGATGGATTTCCTTTTCTTGTGCTCTAAAATCACTGCAGATGTTGACTGCAGCCTTGAAATCAGAAGACGATTGCTTCTTGGAAGGAAAGCTATGACAAACCTAAACAGTATGTTGAAAAGCAGAGATATTATGTAGCCAACAAAAGTCTGTACAGTCAAGGCTATGATCTTCCCAGAGGTCATATATGGTTGTGAGAGCTGGACCATAAAGAAGGTTCAGTTCAGTTCAGTCGCTCAGTCGTGTCCGACTCTTTGCGACCCCACGAATCGCACCATGCCAGGCCTCCCTGTTCATCACCATCTCCCAGAGTTCGCTCAGACTCTCGTCCATCGAGTCAGTGATGCCATCCAGCCATCTCATCCTCGGTCGTCCCCTTCTCCTCCTGCCCACAATCCCTCCCAGCATCAGAGTCTTTTCCAATGATCACCTCTTCTCATGAGGTGGCCAAGTAATGGAGTTTCAGCTTTAGCATCATTCCTTCCAAAGAAATCCCAGGGATGATCTCCTTCAGAATGGACTGGTTGGATCTCCTTGCAGTCCAAGGGACTCTCAAGAGTCTTCTCCAACACCACAGTTCAAAAGCATCAATTCTTTAGCGCTGAGCCTTCTTCACAGTCCAACTCTCACATCCATACATGACCACTGGAAAAACCATAGCCTTGACTAGGCGGACCTTAGTTGGCAAAGTAATGTCTCTGCTTTTGAATATACTATCTAGGTTGGTCATAACTTTTCTTCCAAGGAGTAAGTGTCTTTTAATTTCATGGCTGCAATCACCATCTGCAGTGATTTTGAGCCCAAAAAAATACAGTCTGACACTGTTTCCACTGTTTCCCCATCTATTTCCCATGAAGTGAGGGGACCGGAAGCCATGATCTTTGTTTTCTGAATGTTGAGCTTTAAGCCAACTTTTTCACTCTCCTCTTTCACTTTCATCAAGAGGCTTTTTAGCTCCTCTTCACTTTCTGCCATAGGGGTGGTGTCATCTGCATATAGAGTGCCAAAGAATTGACACCTTCAAACTGTGATGCTGGAGAAGACTCCTGAGAGTCCCTTGGACTGCAAGGAGATCAAATCAGTCATTTTTAAGGGAAATAAACTCTAAAGCCTCATTGGAAGGACTGATGCTGAAGCTGAAGCTCCAATACTTTGGCCACCTGATACGAAGAACTGAGTTATTTGGAAAGCCCTAATGCTGAGAAAGACTGAGGGCAGGAGGAGAAGGGGATGACAGAAGACAAGATGGTTGGATGGCATCACTGACTCAATGGACATGAGTTTGAGCAAACTCCTGGAGATAGTGAAGGACAGGAAAGTCTGGTGTGCTGCAATCTATAGGGTCACAAAAAGTCAGACATGACTGAGTGACTGAACAACCCCAGCAAATATCTATTTAAAAATTAAAATTTGTAATTAGAAGATACCATACACACAAAGTGTTGTGATCCAGATGTCTTCACCGATGAATTCTTTGACACAAAGAATGCAATGTTGATTTAACATTAAAATCAAAAAGTGACATTCACTATACCAACTAACTAAAAAAAATTAAAGATCATCTTATTAAATGCAAATATATATATAAAAATTCAATATCCATACAGGATAAAAATCTCTCAGCAAACTAGAAATATATTTCTGTTTCTAAACTAGAAATATATATTTTTAAATCCTATTTCTAACCTAAATTCTATTTCTAAACTAGAAATATATATTCTAGAAAGGAAATATTCTCAACTCGATAATGAGCATGTATAACTAAAATTATACATAATCACAAAAGATTGAATATGTTTCCTCTACGATAGGGAACAAGACAGAAATCCTGACTTTCACCATTTATATTCAGCACTGTACTAGATATCATAGCCAGTGCAGTAATGGAAGAAAGCAAAATATCATATATGAAAATTGGAAAGAAAACATTTAAACTGTCTTTGTTTACAAAGTCATAGTGTATATAGAAAATTCTAAAGGATCTACAGGAAATTTTTTTCTAGGACTAATAACAGAGTTCAATAAGGATAATACACAAAAATTAAAGTTTTCCTATAAAATGACAACAAATAATTAGAAGTTTAAATAAGATACTATTTTAATAACATTCCAGACCATGAAATGACTAGAGATAAATTCAACAAGGCATGTGCAAGAGCTATACACTAAAAACTATAAAATACCACTAAAAGTAATGAAGACATAAGTAAATGGAAAAATATAATGTGTTTGTGACAATGTTAGTTTTCTGCAAATTGATTTATAGGTTCGACACAATTCCAAAAAAAATTAGCTGGCTATTTTGTAGAAATTTACAAGCTATTTCTAATATTTACATGGAAATGTAAAAAAACTAAAATGGCCAACAATTCTGAAAAAATAAAGACAGTCAGATGACTGACATGCCTAATTTTAAAACCTGTTATAAAGCTTCCCTGGTGGCTCAGATGCTACAGAATCCACCTGCAGTGCAGGAGACCTGTGTTCTATCCTTGAGTTGGAAAGATCCCCTGGAGGAGGGCATGACAACCCACTCCAGTATTCTTGCCTAGACAATCCTATGGACAAAGGAGCCTGGTGGGCACAGTCCATGGGGTCACAAAGAGTTGGACAAGACTGAGCAACTAAGCACTATGAAGCTGCAATAGTCAAGACAATGTGTTATCTGCTTCAAAAAGGTGCCAGAAAAACTCAATGGGGAAAAATTCAGTTCAACAAAGGATAGGAAAATAAATAGATATTCAGTAAACATTTTGTATATTAAAAAATGCACTGTAAATGGATTTACATCTAAACATGAAAGCTAAAAGTATAAATGTTTTAGAAGAAAACAGAATACTTTGAGACCTTGGAGTTCATGAAGTCTTCTTAGATGGAACAAAAAAGTCATGAACAATAAAAAAAGTAATAATAAACTGGACTTTACTATCATTGAAACTTTCATTTCAAAAAGTGCTGCTAAAACAAACAAAAATAAAACAAAAGCAAACAAAAAAAAAATCCTCTAAGAAAATGAAAAGGCAGACCACATATAAGAAGAAACTATTTTAAACAGGCATATTTGACAAATGAAATATATAAAGAACCCTTAAAACTCAATAATAAGAAAACAACTCAAATTTTTTAAAATAGGCATGGTGGTGGTGTTGTTCAGTCGCTCAGTCCTGTCTGACTCTTTGCAACCCCATGGACTGTAGCACACTAGGCTTCCCTGTTCTTCACCATCTCCTGGAGCTTGCTCAAACTCATGTCCATTGAGCTGGTGATGATCTCATCCTCTGTTGACCACTTCTCCTCCTGCCTTCAATCTTTCCCAGCATCAGGGTCTTTTCTAATGAGTCAGCTCTTCGAATCAGGTGGCCAAAGTATTGGAGCTTCAGCTCCAGTATCAATCCTTTCAATGAATATTAAATAAGTGTAAGTTTTAGATAGACACTTCACTAAAGAATGTACATGTGGCAAATAAGCACAGGAAAACAATGCCCAGCATTATTAGTTGTAACATAAAACTGCATTGAGACTCAAGAAGGCTAAAATTGAAATGATAAATAAAGCCAAGTGTTGAGGATGTGGTATAACCAGTATTCTGATATATTGCTGATGGAAATATAAAATGGAATAAATGCCTTGCAAAATTTTGTGGTTTGGTATAAATTTCAAATCATATAAATTACCATATAACCTGCCAATTCTCCTTCTAGTACTTTACTCAAAAGAATGATGTATGTCCATACAAAATTGCATACAGAAATAGTCACAGCAGACTTACTCATCATACCTCCTAATTTTAGTCAGCTCAAATGTTCTTCAACAGATGAATGGATAAATATATTTTATTATATCCATAAATGAAATACTATGCAGCAATAAAACAGAATAAATTGCTAAGATATGTAACAATATGAACAAATTGTAAAAATCTTCTCCTGAACACAGGAAGATAAACACAAAGCTCTCTATGACCTAGATTCTGCTCTCAAGGAATACAGGTCCTAGTAGGGGAGATCAGCTTGTAATCAGATAGAATCCTAGTCTGAAATGGTGAACATTAAAATTTAGAATGCCTTGTTTGAGAAACATTTATGAGAAAGATACTGATACAACCCTGCATTCAGTTGGGTATTAAAAAATAGAGAAGTTTGTCAGTGAAGAAAAGTACAAGACTCTTTCATGTAGAGTACGACATGGAGACACTTTCAGGGATTCCTCCTCCCTGCCTGCTTCCTCCACACCCTCTGACAGCGCCACTGCTCACCATGCTGGAGGTCCTCAAAGATGCCAGACTCTCTTCCACTTCCAGGCCTTCTTACCTACTGCTCATCCATTTGTCAAACATGTAACAGGATCTTACTGTAAACCAAGTACTTTTATCACCATCTGAAATGGAATAGTTAGCAAAGGTTCCTGGCCCTATGAAACTCAAATTTTGGTGGAGAGAGACAGAGGAAAACATTTAAGTAAACAAATGAGCACAATAATTTCAAGTAGGCACAAATGCTATGAAGAAGATAACAAGGTAAGATTAGAGCTACTGTCCAATGCAATAGGCATGAGCTCCATGTGACTACTGAGGACTTGAAAATTAACCAATCTAAACGGAGATGGGAGAAGGCCATGGCCACCCACTCCAGTACTCTTGCCTGGAAAATCCCATGGGTGGAGGAGCCTGATAGACTGCAGTCCATGGGGTTGCTAAGAGTCGGACACGACTGAGCGACTTCACTTTCACTCTTCACTTTCATGTATTGGAGAAGGAAATGGCAATCCACTCCAGTGTTCTTGCCTGGAGAATCCCAGGGACGGAGGAGCCTGGTGGGCTGCCGTCTATGGGGTCGCACAGAGTTGGACACGACTGAAGCGACTTAGCAGCAGCAGCAGCAGCAAACGGAGATGGGCTCTCAGTGTAAAATATGCAATAGATATCAAAGTTTCATCATGAAAAAGAAAGAATGAAAGTGTCTGATTAACAATTTCATAGTAATTAACATGTTGAAATAACATTTTGGATATATTTTGTTGTTCAGTCGCTCGGTTGTGTCTGATTCTTTGCAACCCCATGAACTACAGCATACCAGCCTTCCCTGTTCTTCACCGTTTCCAGGAGTTTGCTCATGTCCATTGAGTCGGTGATGCCATCCAACCATCTCATCTTCTGTCATCCCCTTCTCCTCCTGCCCTCAATCTTTCCCAGCATCATTGGAAAAGTCCAGTGAGTTGGCTCTTCACATCAAGTGGCCAAAGTATTGGGACTTCAGCTTTAGCATCAGTCCTTCCAATGAGTATTCAGGGTTGATTTCTTTTAAAATTGACTGGTTTGATATCCTTGCTGCCCAAGGGACCCTCAAAAGTCTTCTCCAGCACTATAGTCCGAAAGCATCAATTCTTCAGTGTTGAGCCTTCTTTACAGTTCAGCTCTTGATATTGAGTTAAATAAAACATTTTAAAAATCAACTTTGGCTATTAAATTTTCTTTCTTTAATACAGCTAAAAATATCTAAATTACCTCTATGGGTTGCATTATATATACTGGAGAGTGCTATTCTAGAAGGATGGTTAGGAAATACCTCTGCCCAGGCAATGTGTTCCCCCAGGTCTTCCCTAGCTAACTTGTACCTATTCTTCAGATTTCATGCTCAAAAGGACATTAATTCACTTTTTGTCTCTTTCATTACCAGGAAGCTCTACAGACACAGGGATAATTAAGAGGTGGGAGAATTGGAAAGAAGTCCAGTGTACCTGGAAATTAAGCCATGAGAAAATATTGGCTTTCAAGCCTTAAGAATGTGAAACAGTCTGAAAGACAAGAGGGAGAACCTGTCGGGTCTTCTGCAAGGGGACAGAATCAGCAGGGTGCTTTCATAAGAAGATGCTGTTAGTGTATGATCACCATTAGAGGTGGATGGGGGCCCTCAGAGGCTCTGATGGAGCCTGTTGGGTAATGACAAGTTATTTCTGTCACCGCTGTGCATCCAGGCTTGAAAAATAGATGCCAATCAGAGAATTTACCTCCAGAATTCCAAAGTATTCATACTGTATCTTAGAATCTACTAGAACTCACTTATGATTGTTTGATATTTTAAAAGAAAATCGCAGCTGTTAGAATATTCTCTGTGCTTTTCTGAATGCTTGAAATAGTTCCCAATAAAAGCAATACATACATAGATCAGTAAGATTAGACATCTAATAGATAGGTAACTGGGAGAAGGCAATGGCAGCCCACTCCAGTGCTCCTGCCTGGCAAATCCCATGGACGGAGGAGCCTGGTAGGCTGCAGTCCATGGGGTCTCTAGGAGTCAGACACGACTGAGCAACTTCACTTTCACTTTTCACTTTCATGCATTGGAGAAGGAAATGGCAACCCACTCCAGTGTTCTTGCCTGGAGAATCCCAGGGATGGGGGAGTCTGGTGGGCTGCCGTCTCTGGGGTTCCACTGAGTCGGACACGACTGAAGCGACTTAGCAGCAGCAGCAGCAGCAGCAGCAACTGATAGGTAACTGGGCTTCCCCAGGGGCTTGTGGCAAAGAATCTGCCTGCGATGCAGGAGGCACCGGAGACGTGGGTTAGATCCTCGGACCGGGAAAATCCCCTGGAGGAGGACAGTCTTGCCGAGAGAATCCCATGGACAGAGGTGGGCTACAGTCCATAGCGTTTCAAAGAGTTGGACACAGCTGAAGCGATCAAGCACGTATGCAGATAGATAGCTGCTGGATAGGCAGATAGATAGACGATAGATATAAAACTACAAAACTCTCTCAGAATAATTCTACCCTGTATGAAATGATTACCCCATATTACCATAAGCTTTCCCACTGGAAGCATTACGTCTTCATTGATTTTTCATGCACAATTTTCCTGGGGCTGCTTGCAAATGTAGAAATAATACAATAGTCCTTAAAATATGTAAAATTATGTTCAGGTGCCATGCTCTTGCGATCACTCCCAACACTGGTGCACTTGAATCAATTATCTGTTATTCTTTTATGTTCATCTCTCCAACTGGGAAACATCTGTATCCCAATCACTGATAGGTTGACCCATTTTCTGATCAAATTTGTCTTACTTATGGCACCATTAAGTACAAAAAAAAAAAATCAACATCAGGGTTTCACCTCCTCTCAATCTCTCACTCACATGTTCCATGGTATTTATATCTTGTATCAGGAATGGCATACCCCTGATGTACGGGTTCCTTAATGCACATGGGAATTTCTGAAATGACATGATTGCCTGGCTTTTCAATATCCATTTAAAGTATTTCACACCCAGTTTCAAACTCAAGAAGAGAGTCTGAAGGTCGCAGCACCAAATAAAGAATGTCAGACCATCCCTTCAGGCCATTGCTAATTTTTCTGGATTCATAATTCTTGGCTTCCCTTCATCTAGCCAAGGAAAACCTATCTATGCAACCGTTAAAACTCTGCTGTTAATTCCCATCCATGAGTCTTTGCAAACACTTCAGTCTCCAACTGGAAAATTATATCTGCCCATTGTTGCTGTTCAGTCACTAAGTCAAGTCTAACTCTTTGTGACCCCAGGGACTGCAGCATGCCAAGTTTCTCTGCCCTCCACTATCTCCCAGAGTTTGCTCAGATTCGTGCCCATTGAGTCAGTGATGCTAAATAACCATCTCAGTCTCTGCCACCCCTTCTCCTGTTGCCTTCAATCTTTCCCAGAATCAAGGGCTTTTCAATGAGTCAGCTCTTCCCAGCAGATGGCCAAAGCATTGGACCTTTTAGCTTCAGTATCAGTCCTTCAATAAATGTTTGGGGTTGGTTTCCTTTTGTATTGACTGGTTTGATATCTGCCCATAAGTATAGCTGAAAAATCCTATTCAATCTGCACAGGTCAGCTTGAATGTTGCTTGTGATCTGAGAATTCTGTTTCACAGGAGAGTTGATTGGCCTCACCCATGTATCTGCATGATCAGGCAATGTTTGGTTTCCAAACCTTGGGCAATGCTGTCCGATTTAAAGATTATTACTTTGGTAATGGTTATTTGTAGCAAGGTCCTGCTACTCAGGAGCTGGACTGCACATGTTCAGACTCTGGCTCATCTCACACTAGCCACAAGACGTGGTAAGTTACTTAACTTCTCTTCACATTTTAACAACTGAGAAAGGAAACAGTGGTGTCAGTCTTGCTGTGTTATTACAGAGGTTAAATTAGTTAACATTTTAATGTCTAAAAAAGGGCTTATTTGGCATACAGCATTCATTTAAACTTAAAATATTCAGATGCCTACCTTCTCACCTTTAAAGGTAGGAGACATTCCTTACAACGCTGGGGCAGATAAGTTGATATTCATTAAAAGTAAAAAGTGAGGGAAACTATGTTTTTAAAAAACCACTTCTGTGTCTTTTTCTATAAGTGACTGTTTTTTGCCCCAAATCAAGGGAACAAATGGCTACTAAATTTTTTAAATGGTGATAGACAATTATAATAATATAATGAATAATATTATGTGGAATAATAGCTTACAATGATGAGATAGATTATATATTCCCAGGTGACTCAGTGGTAAAGAATCTACATGCAGTGCAGAAGATGTGGGTTTAAAATCTTGTTCAGGAAGATCCCCTGGAGAAGGAAATAACCCACTCCAGTATTCCTGACTGGGAAATCCCATGAACAGAGGAGTTTGGCCAGCTATAGTCTACGAGGTTGCAAAAGAGCTAGACAGGACTTACTTAGCAACTAAAATAGCAAATAAGATGGATTACCACAATCCATATAGTTAAATTTATATCATTTCCTCCTCACCATGAAAGAGTTACAAGCATTATCCCAGTACAAGGAAACTGAGCACAGGCTAGTAAGTGACCACCGGAATCCATGACTCTCATTTGAGCTCTGACTTCTGCCTCCCTGGATAACTGCAGATTCCAGCCCCATGATATTCTCTTTCAACTAGGTTTCCTAGATCCCTTCTTGAAACTGTCTAGTTGATGGATGTCTGTAGGGTTCAATTTCAAATGATAAATAGGTTGTGGTTTTTATTCTATCCAAGCTAGGCAATGATATTTTAGGTAGCTATTTAGGTAAACATTTGAGAGAGACTAATTCACCCATCCACTGAAAAGTGAAAGTGTTAGTCTCTCAGTCATGTCTCTGTCTTTGAGAGTCCATGGACTGTAGCCCACCAGGCTCCTCTGTCCATGGGATTCTCCAGGCAAGAATACTGAAGTAGGTTGCCATGCCCTCCTCCAGGGGATCTTCCTTCCTATCCAGGGATCAAACCTGGGTCTCCTACATAGCAGGCAGCTTCTTTTATGTCTGAGCCACCAGGGAAGCTCAAGATATTTAATGATAGTATCTAGTGAGGATACTAAGATATCATTAAATATCTTGAGCCTGAATGACCCATAGTTTCTAAAAGTTGTTGATGTTACTGTTGTGGGAGAAACACTGAAAATAATCAGGTTATCCAGTAGCACATTCCAGAAAGGCCTCTGTGCATTGTGTGTGTGTGTGTGTGTGTGTGTGTTTGTCTATAAGCATGCTTTTTGCATATTTTATGCAACAACAATGACATTTGAGGCAAAGAGATCCAAATTCAAATTCAGGCTTTGCCACTTATTATTTGTGAGACCCTGAGGCAAATGACTTGCAATCTCTCAGCCATGAGCTGATTATTTGTAAAAGGGGGAGAAATAATAATTACTGTAAGTAAATAAAAACATGTAAGATGAAAGTTTAGAACAAAAAAGTTTAGGACAGAACCTGGCACAAAATAGATGTTAACTGAATGATGTTTATGATGTTAATTGTGATTTATCTTTATGTTATTAACTATAAATTAAGTTTCCTGGTAATAAAGTTGTTAGTATCACATGATAGAGCAGACATATATTGAGAGCTCACCATTGGTTGGGCATTGTACTTGGCATTTTTCTAAATACATGTATCAAATCATTTATTTCTCAAAACAACCCTGTAAGGTTGTCTTTTTTGTACTAAATGAGGAAACTAAGACACATCTACACAGAGACTTCTTAAATACTAAGCCAGGTTGTCTCTGATACAAATATTTATTGAGTACCTCCCATGTCATAAATGCTATTTCAGTTACATAGGATTAGAACAATAAGAAAGGGTTCATGTCTGTATCTGTTAGCTTTGCTGTGTAGCAAACCAACCCAAAATGCCATGGCTTAAAACAATAATCCTTTTA
This sequence comes from Oryx dammah, assembly GCF_014754425.2. NCBI lineage: Eukaryota > Metazoa > Chordata > Mammalia > Artiodactyla > Bovidae > Oryx > Oryx dammah. Next base: position 6,308,942 of record NW_024070200.1, on the reverse strand, counting down.
TTTAGTTCATAATCCTGTAGGCAGTTGGATGGTTTTCATGCTGCTATGGCTTGTTGATCCCTCTCATGCTCTCCCAGAAAACTGGCAGGTTAGCTGGCAGTTGGATGATCTGGGTGACAGCCTTGTTCACATGCCTCATGATTGGCAAGCTGGCTGGGGACTGGCTAAACTGTCAGCTGGGGCAGTTTGCTTTCCATCAATGTGGCCTCTCATCCTCCAGAAGGCTGGCTTAGACTCATCCAGGTGGTGTTCTCAGAGTTCCAGGTTCAATAGGAAGAGGGTAAGCAACGATGTGAAAGCACTTTTTAAGTCTCTCTTGTATCTCATTTCCTACACTGTCCTATTGAGCAGGTTCAATCACATGACCAAGCCTAGAGCATTGTGGGAAGTGACTACCCAAGATGATGGAGAGAGACTTCTGTCTTATTAACATGGCACGTTTGGTCAAGTCATTGAACTTCTGAAAGCTTTGATTATCCTTGTGATAATTATCCTTGAGTGAATAAATAAACTATCATAGTGTTTCTGTGAAATTTGGGTCATAAATTTATAACTAATGGGAAAAGTAGGTACAAATATTAGTTACTGTCATTAAGAACTGGAAAGTGGACTTTCAATGTATGTAGGGCCTCTGGTTCACTTTTATCTTGTCTGCAGAAAGATCACTGAATGACTGCCTGTTGATTTGGAATATTCATTTCAGTTTTTTCTTCAAATCACTAATTCTAGCAATTGATCTACAAAAAGATAGTATTTTTTCAACATATATTTGAGTTCTGGTTGTGGTATAACATATATATATAAATGTGTATATATATATATATATATGTATTTATGTACATATGTATATCCCTGAAGTGGGAAATACCAACTCACTCCAGTATTCTTGTCTGGAAAATTCCATGGACAGAAGAGCCTAGCGGGCTACAGTCCACAGGGTCACAAAGAGTCAGACAAGACTGAGCGCCTGAGCACACACATATATGTATAATGTATATCCATTCATCTCTCTGTGACCCCATGGACTGTAGCCCACCAGGCTCCTCTGTCCATGGGACTTCCCAGGCAAGAATACTGAAGTGGATTGCCATTTTCTCCTCCAGGGGATCTTCCTGACCCAGAGATCAACCCTGTGTCTCCTGCAGATTTTTCACCACTAAGCCACCAACAGTATACATGTATATATTTTAATCACTGAAAAATGTTTAGCATTTTTCTTATAAAAGTCAAGCAGTAAATTTTTCTCAGGTCATCTGTATGTGAAACAAACGGGAAATAAATTTTGCTGTTATTAAACTATTCAAAGTATCCACATTTCTTCCTCAATAGTGGCACTTAGCATGTCAAACTGATACTCTAGGTTTTCATATGTGAATGTATCTGTTCTCTTATTTGGAACACACAATTCTAGGATTAAATTGGCCATTCTTTTCATTCAGAATTATACCAGTCCCTGACCTGACATTTCTGAGCTCTGTTCAAGAAGGTAAGCAGGGAATTTGGAATTTAATTTCTTTTATGTATGCCATGAAAGCTGAGCTCTAAGTAACTTAACAGTAATGATGCTACAGGCATTAATTTCTTCATGCAAATTTATGCAAATTAATGTAAATTCCAAATGGCCCACAGGCCAAGGCCTCAAAGCTTTCATGCTGTGGACAAGCAAAATGTTGAATAAAAAAAGAAAATGCGAGTGAATTACACGGAGTCAGCCTGGTAATGCTGACTTCTTAAAACTAACCTGTCCTAAATGTTCACAGTTGATGTCATCCAACCATCACAGTACATTTCTGAGAAAATTATTACATCTTTTTGAACTGTGGAAACTGAGGCTCAAAGAGGTTATTGATTGTCAGAGATACCCCAGCTGGAAAGCAACAAATCCACTTTGTTTCTTCAGAGTGTGAATTTTTCAAGGCAAATTTGACCTTCTTCACTTCAATCTACATCCACAATACTCAGTGAAATGAGTTTTCTACAATAGAAATGTGTTAATTTATTTAATCAATAAATATTTATTGAGCACTTGCCACCATGTGCCAGGCAAATAGCATTTTATGAGAAAATCAAACTAGCAGACCCTTTTGTATCTAGGAACTCATATTTCAATATTATTTATGATAATGCCAAAGAAAAACCATCTTAATGCACAATGATAGAAAATCGGTTAAATAAATTATGAAATAGTCATAGTCCAGAAATTCTATAGACATTTTTAAAGACCCAACCATATGGACCAAGGGTTGAAAAATTCAGCCTACAGCTTGTTTTTATATATAAAGTTTTGTTAAATATACCCATGCTTATTTATTTGGGACTGCTTTCTCCTGCAGTAGCTGAGCTGATTATCTGTGACACAGATCACACAGTCTACTAATGCTGAAATATCTACTATCTGACCCTTGATAGAAAAAAGTTTGCCAACTCCTAATATAGAGCCATGCTCATAAAATGATAGAAGAAAAGTACAGAACACATGAAGAAAACCTGCTTGCAGATGCTCTGACTGTCATTTCATCCAGGCAGTTGAGATCAGCCTACCAGGCTGCTCGTATGGATGATGCGTGATCACGGTGACTACTCCCTGTTCTCCAGCCACTGCCCTAGACCCAGTCACTGAGGACCCAGAGATGAATCAGCTAAGCTTGCTTTCAAAGAATTAACAGTCTAGTCAACAGGAGCTAAATATTATCGGGGATAAAATGAAATCTACACCAAATTCATTAAAAGAGAAAAGAGGAGAAACCAGGAGATTATAAAAAGCACACTTTAAATATTTATAAAAATAAATTTCAATGATAGGATTATAAGGAGTAAATATAAAATCCAAATTAGAGAATACTTGATGTGTTTCTATCCGAAAATAATAAACCAAGAAAACACAAATGAGAAAGAATATGGTTAAAACAAATTGTAATTATGTTTACATGAGTGTTCTTATGGGAATTTATATTATATGTGTGCGCATTAAATGTAAATACACACAAATAAATGATCCTGTTCCTATGGGTAGAATAAAAGAGAATCCGTTCTCTTCCAAATTATATGGAACGCTAATGCATATTATGGTACAAAGTTATTTATGCACAGAGAGGAAGAGAGGTTAGGATATATATTAATGTATATATACCAGTGCTGTGCTGTGCTTAGTTGCTCAGTTGTGTCTGACTCTTTGTGACCCCATGGACTGTAGCCTGCCAGGCTCTTTTGTCCATGGGATTCTCCAGGCAAGAATACTGGAGTGAGGAGCCTATTCCTTCTCCAGGGGATCTTCCTGACTGGGGTCTCCTGCATTGCAGGTGGAGTCTTTTCCAGCTGAGCTACCAGGTAAGCCCATTCATGTATGTATATGCATATACAAGAATACATGCTAATATATATTAGGTTATAGCATATTTCAAAGAATCAATGCAGCATATCCCAAGATCTCTATGGTGCAGTTCCATTTTAAAAATCAACAAAGAAGTTAATTCCCCTAACATGCTTGAAAATATGATAGTCTGAAAGAGAATCACCATTTAATTATTTTAATCTATGTATTTTGGGTATGCATTAGAAATAAATCATACATCAAAATTTATGTGATGAAGTAAAATCAACATTTAGAAACAAATGTATAGTTTTACTTGAATTTATTTAAAACAATAAAGTTCTTTACAAAATTAATATAACTAAAAGTTTATAAACAATTTTTAATTAAACAAAGTTGTTGTATATAAGATCAACATTCAAGAAAGTTGCATTCTTACTTACCAACAATAATCAATTACTGAAAAATCCAATAGAAATGCATTGCATTCACAGAAACAAAATTTCTATTAGGTATAGTCATAATCTCATTAAAAGATATCCAATATGGCAATGAAGACAATTCCCCAAAATGCCATTGTAGGACTGAGAAAAAGACCCAAATAAAATATGGTCAGATTCTTAGAATTAGTATTACAACAATGCTAATTTTCTCCATGCTATTCTATAAATCAAATGCAGTTACACCACAAACTGTTTGGTTAAGTCAGGAAATTTGTCTTCGAATCATAAAATTAACATGAAAGAACAAAAGGTCAATAAAAATTAAGAAGAAAATAAGACTGACAACCTGTCCTTCCAGATACTAAGACATATAAACTTTTGTTAATTAAAACTATGTGTCTAAGAAGGGGAAACAAAATAAACTAATAACTTAAAGCCAAAAGACTCAAAATTGACCTATGCTAACATACATACCTGACATGGTACAGGGGTCCCATTAAAAGTAGTGCGGAAAAAATGAATCACACAATAAGGCTTCATTCAGAGGCAATTTCTTATACATGTGAAAGATAAAATATCAGAGCCCTGCTTTATAATATCCTCAAAGGAATTTTAGATATACTAACTGCTTCAGTATAAATAGAAAAATGCCAAAGCTTTGGGGGAACACATAAGAAAATGGCTTTATGGTATAAGATAGTGAAAGATTCTTTAAATGAGTATAAGAAACCAACGCCAATGGAACGGACTGGAAAATTCAACTCTATTATTGGCACGCATTTCTGCATAACAAAAGAAAGCATGGCTACAAGAAAAAGTAAGGCCAAATTGAGAAAAGATGTTAAGCATAGAGCTAATACAGGATACGTATTCAGAATACAAAATGAACTTCTAGAAATTTATTGAAGGAAGAAAGGAAGGAGAGAGGGATGGGGGAAGGAAGGAAGAGAGAAAAAAAAGAGAAAACTGGCTGAAAATTTGAAAAGGAAAATCACAAGTGGACATTGTAGGGCTCAATATAGACAAAATGTTTTCAGTCTTGTTAATAACCTGATAAATACAAATAAAAACTGCAACTGAAAGCTATTTCACACCTATCAGATTATCAAACACATCACTGTCTGATAATACCTGGTTATAGTGAAAATCTAGAGAGACAGAAACTCTATGTGCTGTTGGTGAAAAATGAAGTTGAGTCAATAAATTTGGGAAACAATTTTGTCACTGTTGGAGAAAGTTTAGCACATCAGTATCCTTCAACCCTGAAATTTCACTTCTAATATATTTCCAAAAGAAACTTGCCCAAGTGTACCCAAAATTGTTGAAAGGTCTTCAACAAAACTCAAAACACGAATATGATTAAAAATCTCAGCAAACTAGGAATTAAAAGAAACTTATTCAACCTAATTGAGAGCATCTACAAAAAAAAAAAAGAAAAGAAAAGAAAAAACAGGTAATATCAGTTCTGGGGCTTCCCCTAGTAGCAGCAGTAAAGCGTCTGCCTGCAGTGCAAGAGCTGCCGGAGACTTGGTTTGATCCCTGGGTTGGGAAAATCTCCAGGAGGAGGGAATGCCAATTCCCAGTACTCTTACCTGGAGAATCCCATGGACAGAGGACCCTGACAGGCTGTTGTCCACAGGGTCGCAAAGGGTCACACACAACTGAAGCAACTTAGCACACACACACAGTATCAGTCTTAAAGGTGAAAGTCTCCACACTTTCTGACTATAATCAGAAACAGGAGTTGGAGGTCCTCTCTGTCCACTGTTATTCAGCATCATCCTTCAGACCCTAAACAGTGCAATAAGGCAATACAAGGAAAAAAGGAAAGGCATACAAATTGGAAAGCATGAGATAAAACTTCAATCATAGATGATATAATCACATACTTAGAAAATCTTAAGTGAAGTTGCTCAGTCGTGTCCAGCTCTTTGCAACCCCATGAACTGTAGCCTATCAGGCTCTTCAGTCCATGGAATTTTCCAGGCAAGAGTACTGGAGTGGGTTGCCATTTCCTTCTCCAGGGGATCTTCCCAACCCAGGGATCGAACCCTGGTCTTCCACATTGTAGGCAGACACTTTACCATCTGAGCCCCCAGGGAAGCCCTCTTAAGGGAGCTTCAGAATATTTAAAACACCAAAACTAATCAGTGAACTTATGTGGTATGATAGCATAAGTGTGTGTGCTCAGTTAGTTGCTCAGTAGTGTCTGACTCTTTGTGACACTGTGGATCCCTGGGTCAGGAAGATTCCCTGTAGTAGAAAATGACAGTATATAGGATCAACATAAAAGTAAACGTACAGTGGGATTTGCTGTAAGACTCAGGGTACACAAACCTGTGTACAACCTAGAGGGGAGGCAAGAGGTGGGATAGTGTGGGAGGTGGGAGGGAGGTTCAAGAAGGAAGAGACATATGTACACTTGTGGCTGATTCATGCTGATATGTGGCAGAAACATACACAATATTATAAAGCAATTATTCCTCAATTGAAAATAAATAAAACCTAGAAAAAGTAAATGTAATAAATCAAATGGCATCACTGACTCAATGGACATGAGTTTGAGCAAACTCCAGGAGATGGTGAATGACCGGGAAACCTGACTTGCAGCAGTCCGTGGGATCGCAAAGAATCAGACACGACTGATCAACAGCAATCTATTTCAGCATAGTAAGTATTGTGACCCTGATTCTGGGAAAGATTGAAGGCAGGAGGAAAAGGGGATGACAGAGGATGAGATGGTTGGATGGCATCACCAACCCAATGGACATGAGTTTGAATAAGCTCTGGAGTTGGTGATGGACAGGGAAGCCTGGCATGAAAGAGTCAGACACGACTGAGCAACTGAACTGAACTGAAGTATTGTGAACTGAATGTTTATGCCCCCCACCCATTCATATATTGGATTCATAACTGCCACTGTGTTGGTGTTAAGAGGTGGAGTTTGGGGAAGGTACTTAGGTCATGAGGGTGGAGTCCTTAAGTGAAAGTGAAGTTGCTTAGTCGTGTCTGACTCTGCGACCCCGTGGTCTGACTCTGCGACCCCGTGGACTGCAGGCTCCTCCGTCCATGAGATTCTCCAGGCAAGAAGACTGGAGTGGGTTGCCATTTCCTTCTCCAGGGAATCTTCTTGACCCAGGGATCGAACCCGGGTCTCCCACACTGGAGGGAGACGCTTTAACCTCTGAGCCACCAGGGAAGCTATGGAGTTAAATGTTCTTGTAAAAGGAACCCCCGAGATCTCTTTCATCTGTTTAAGTCAGGTTAAGACACAGCAAGAAGACTATGAACCATCTATAGACCAGGAAGTGGGCCATCACCAGACACACAAGCTCCCAGTGACTTGATCCTGGACTATCCAGCCCCCATAACTGTGAGAAGCAAGTTTCTGTTGTTTATAAGCCACTCAGTCAGTGACATTATGGACAGGGAGGCCTGGCGTTCTGCAATTCATGGGGTCACAAAGAGTCGGACACGACTGAGCGACTGAACTGAACTGAACTGAACTGAACAATGTCATTCCGTTACAGTAGCTTCAAGAAACCAAGACACAAGGAATAAAAGTGAATATATACCAGAAATAAAACACTGAAAATGATAAAACATTGCAAAGACAAATTAAAGGTGACCTAAATAAATATGAGGCAGTGAAATGGCAACCCACTCCAGTGTTCTTGCCTGGAGAATCCCAGGGACGGGGAAGCCTGGAGGGCTGCCGTCTCCGGGGTCGCACAGAGTCGGACACGACTGAAGCGACTTAGCAGCAGCAGCAGCAGCAGCAGCAGCAGCAGCAGTTAATGCCAGATTCTAATACACATTTTTTCAGGCTTTTTTTTTTTTTTGTAAAAAGAAATTTCCAACTCAATTTTAAAATTCATATGACAAAACAGAGAACCTAGAATAAGCAAAATAATTTTGAAAAAAAAGAACACAGGCAAAGTATTACACTTCCCAATTTAACACACACCATAAAAATACCATGATAAAAACAATGTGATATTGCCCTAAAAATCTGTATATAAATGATTTAAGTAGGATTGAGTCTAAAAATAGACCCACACATAGATGACTATTTTTTGCCAATGATACTGAGTATTCAATGAGGAAGTGATAGTCTTTGCAACAATGTGAACAACCAGATTATCTGTATAAAAAATGAACATTAACACATCTTACACTGTACAAAAAAATAACTTGATATGGATTTTAGACTGAAATATGAGAGCGGCAACTGTTAAGCATCTTGAAGGAAGCCTGGGAGAAAATATGACAATGGTTTAGACAGTGATTTCTTAAACAAAAACACAAGCCAGGAAACAAAAACTTAAGAATGTCTCAATAAAAATTAAAAACCTTTGATCTTTGGTAAACATTGTAAAAAAATGAAAAAGCCACAGACAAGAAGCAAATATTAGCAAATCATGTATCTAACAAGGAACTTAATATAGAGTACATAAAGGAATCTTATCTTTCAACAAGAAACAAACAATTAATGAAAAACATTTGAACAGACATTTCACCAAATTAGATATATGAATAATCAGTAAACACATAAAAAGAAGCTTTTTATCATTAATAAGTCATTATAAAAAGTAAAAAAATAATTGCAGATTGATTTCATTCATAATATTTAAAATCATGTAAAGAATCCCACATGTAAAACTGTATTCATGAGTCATAGCAAGATATAAATGTAAACAAGTATACTAACATATAGTATGGAGAAGACTCTTGAGAGTCCCCCTTCGACTGCAAGGAGATCAAACCAATCAACGCTAAAGGAAATTAATACTGAATATTCATTAGAAAGACTGATGGTGAAGCCAAAGCTCCAATACTTTGACCAACTAATGCAAAGAGCTGACTCAATAGAAAAGACCCTGATGCTGGGAAAGATTGAAGGCAGGAAGAGAAGAGGCTATCAGAGGATGAGATGGTTGGATGGCATCACTGATTCAATGGATGTGACTTTGAGCAAGCTCTGGGTGAAGGACAGAGAAATCTGACGTGCTGCAGTCCATGGGGTGGCAAAGAGTTGGACATGTCTCTGAGTGGCTGAAAAACAACACGCTAATATAAGCAAATGCATGCATATATGTAATAACAAAGTACTTGTAGGTATTTAGTGGACTCTCCATGTGTCTCAGTGGTAGAGAATCCAGCTGCCAATGGAGGAGAGGCAGCAGATTCAGCTTCGAGCCTTGGGTCCATAAGACCCCCTGGAGGAGGAAAAGGCACCCACTCCAGTGTTCCTGCCTGGAAAATCCCATGAACAGAGGAGCCTGGCGGGCTGCAGTTCATGGGGGCACAAAGAGTCAGACACGACTGAGCGTGTGGGTATTTAAATTAACACGTATGTTATCATAAAAACTTGTTTGGAGATAATAGATACCAATAATCGAAATGGGGATTTTTTGGAATAAAGACAGAGACCATTAGGATATAAGAGTAGTAAATAGATCTATATTTAAACTCTAATATTTATATTTATATATTTTTATATTTTTATACATTTTTTGAATATTTAATTGCTTGAAGTCTGTCAGAATTTGATAGAATATAGGGCATGCCTATAGAATCTGTTTGTTAATATTACATCTATAATCTCTAGGTTAAAATTCTGGGTCAGATGACTTCATAATTCAACACTCTTTTAGATTTTAGAAAACTGATATGTGTATGATTTAACAGCCCCAGCAGGATTAGAGACAACAACATATAATTAAACACATGAATATTTCTGCCACAAAAGATGAATATTCACACAAAGAGGGGATTATAAACAATCTCACTTTCCTTCAGTTTAGGATGTGCTGTCAAATAAAAGGGCCACAAACTTTATGAGGAATGTGGTTTTCAGAATCGTTTGGATTTGGGTATTGCTGATCAGAGATTGTGGATCTTCAGTAGTTTGTCGTAAGGCTCATATGTTAAAAGCAATTATAAATAATGAATGACTTGACCCTCAAGATTAAGGGCTCTTCAGCTTCCTACACAATTAGCTTAGGTCTAAAAATAAACAACTATTATCTGCTGGACTGAGTTTTGTAACCATCTTCTCTGATCTCCCTAAATAGCTGCAGGGAACTCTCCTCTGACACATCTCTGATTGTGTTTTCTTTGCTGGGTTCTGGTTCAAGGTCAAGTTCAAGTGTGCTCTCTGTTCCTCCCCACCCCCCACCCCACTCATTGGCACCCCACAGTGTTAGGATTCGGGCAGGGTTTTCTTATTTCATGACCCATACTTCTGAGTTCTTAGTCCTTACATCTGCAAATACTCAAAACTAAATTTAAATTTAACTTGTTCTGCTTCCTTCCAATATGCTTGCAAAACACTAGCTGCCTCTTTAACTCTTTAACTTACAAGTGGCTTCAATTCCATGCCTGATCTGGCAGGTTTCCCTATAACCTACATGTGTGCTCTGCCTATAGCCCCTGTTGTCATCAACAGATTCTCGTTGCTGTGGTGATAAAGGGGGCATCGAAAGTCACTTTCAGAGTAAGAGTCACTTTCTGCCTGGGGTCCAGACTGAGTGCACATTCCCTGTTACACACTGTGCTGATACTTCCTGTGTAACATCATCAAAAATCCCCAGCAGCACAGAACACAATTGAATCACTTCCTGTTTATTCTATGTAGGTCAGTTGTTACATAGGCTTGTAAAGTTTCATTAAAAGTTTTTGAGACTACCCTAAGATTGACAAGTTTGTTTCCAAACACACAGCCGACCACCTCCTATCATCACCCTTCCCACGAGGAGAACATTTGGCTCTTAGGATTATATATTGTTTTGGCTTCGTTTTTCTCCTTTGATTATGAACCAATGAAAATTCGTCACAGACAAAGGGTCTTGATGTCTGGACTGCTTTATGGACCATTAGACAAATGTTGTGTTGAGATAAATGTGTCAATCCATATTCAGAGTTTTACTCTGAAACTGCCACTAGATTTTCCCTTGCTAGTGGGCAATTTGTTGACAAGTTAGAAAATATATAGCAAAAGACAAACATTTATAGAACACTCAACACCTTTTCCCGATGAGGTGAAAAGAAGAAATAGCTTCACACCAATGATCCAAGTTTTTAAATAGCTCTGATTTCATTCCTGCAAGCCTCCTTTTAGTTACTTGTAACCACCTTTTGGTAACAGGAAATTATCATAGGTACAAGAAAAGATTTTTGTATAGGATGTTCTTTGCAGTGTTCTTCACACACAAAGGGGCAACTTTCTCAACTGACAAAATTGGGTAAATGAGTAAATAAAGTAATGGGACATTTTATTACAAGAAATCATGCAGCTATTAAAAACTATACTATCGAGGAGTATTTAACTCATAAATGAAAGTGATTAGGATTGACATGAAATGAGAAATGCAAGACACAAGACTATCGGGTTGGCCAAAAATCTCATTTGGTCATTCCATAGGTCTTGTAAGAACGGAATTGTGGCCAACCCAAGTATACTGCTAAGGTCAATGTGGCAAAGTTTATAAATATATACACTCAAGTGATAGTGCTTCCTTTTAAACTACATTTATCATCTATACACTTGTTTGTTTTTTTCCACTTTTTCAAAAGTTAACGTACTATTTTTAAAGAGAGAAAAGACACATTTATATTTATCAAAGAGTATAATAATCAGAGCTACCTTAGCTGCCTCTTGGAATTGAGGTCCACTGTCCTTTAATTGGGAGAGGGCACTGGCACCCCACTCCAGTACTCTTGCCTGGCAAATCCCATGGATGGAGGAGCCTGGTGGGCTGCAGTCCATGGGGTCACAAAGAGTCAGACATGACTGAGCGACTTCACTTTCACTTTTCACTTTCCTACATTGGAGAAGGAAATGGCAACCCACTCCAGTGTTCTTGCCTGGAGAATCCCAGGGACGGGGGAATCTGGTGGGCTGCCATCTCTGGGGTCGCACAGAGTCGGACACGACTGAAGCGACTTACCAGCAGCAGCAGCAACAGTCCTTTAATTCTGTCTCTATCTGCTACACCTGTCGACTCATTCATATTGTCTCACCATTTCTTTAAATAACTTTGTGACAGGTCTCACGGTCACTGATGAAATGACAAATCAGCAACAACCTGATTGATGTAAAGTCCTGCCTTCAAAACCAGAAAGGATTCATACGATTATTCGCATTACTTCTCTTAAACCCTTATAAAGGGTTTGCTAAGGAAATTAATGGTAAGAATTCATAAGGAGACACACTTCAGATAGTTTGGTCAGGTCCTGGCAAGCAACGATAAAGCCAGAAGTAATATTTTAAGATGTGTCTGGTTCTCTTCTAGCCATTACAATGGATTTCCCCAGATGGGCCTCCAGGGACGACACTTTCTTAACCAGTTCAAGAAGAAATATAACAGAGCAATTAAGTCCAGGAACTCAGGGGTCTAGTTGCTTGTGTCTGAGTCTTGGTTCCTCGTCTTAATGACTGTGCCGCAAAGTTACTGAGACTACCTCCGTCTCAGAGTCTCACCTGTAAAATGAAAGAAATAAGGAAAGCTTTCTGGCCAGCTTTCTATGAAGCTGGTCATTCCTTTATTCCTAATCTGGAATAAAGGGCCCTGGACACTGTGTCACTCACTAAAGGTATCAGAGTGAATGCGACAGACACATTTCTTGCCCAGATGGAACTTACATTTCACTGGGAGAGAAACATAGTTAGCCAGCAAGCGAGAAACATTCTGGCTTCAAGTGCTATGAAAAGTCATAAAAAATAAAGAAGATGGGACTAGAGAATGGTGGGATTGTGTGCCTATTTTAGATAAGGGGGTTCATGAAAGCATCTCCAAGTGAGAGTCAGAATAAAGGATCAGAAGAGAGGGGTGGGGGGGGTTACTGAGTTTATGAAACAGGAAGGAAACCATTGTCCAGGTGCAGATTGATTGCAGTAATTCAGCTGAAGCCCTGGGACAGCTTTCCCTACAGAAGCACAGAAGGGATCCAGGAAGTGGTTGACTTAGAAGAAGTTGGAGAGGAAAGCCTCGAGGTGCATATATACAATGGAATATTACTCAGCCACTAAAAGGAATGGAAAAGGGTCATTGTAGAGACATGGATGGACCTAGAATCAGAAAGAGAAAAACAAATATCATACACTAAAACATTTATGCGGAATCTGCAAGAATGGTACAGATAAACTTATTCCCAAGGCAGGACTAGAGACACAGACATAGAGAATGAACATATGCTCACAGGGGACGAAGGTGTGGATGGAATGACTTGGGAGAATAGCACTGACATATATATACTACCATGTGTAAAATAAATAGCTAGTGGGAAGATGCTAAAAGCACAGGAAGCTCAGCTTGGTGCTCTGTGACAACGCAGAGGGGTGGGATGGGAAGCAGGTGGGAAGGAGGTCCAAGAGGGAGGGGATACCTGTATACATATAGCTGATTCACTTCATTGTACAGCAGAGACTAACACAACATTGTAAAGCAATTATATTCCAACAAAATATAATTATAATAAATTAAAACGTAAAGTTACTACTAATAATAATAAAGAAAAGCATTGACAGGATTTGCTCTTGGATGGGCCATTTGGCCATAAGGAAAAGATGGGAAGAAGGATTACAACCAGGCTTGGGGCTGGGCAATAGGATAGATGCTGACACCATTGCCAAGCAGAGAAGATGGGTTGGAGCAGGTCCGAGAGGGAGATCGAATCCAGCTTTGACTTTGTTAAGTCTGGGAGATCTTTAGGCAGCTGGGCAGGGTGTTGAGAAGGCAGTTAGATGAACACACCCATCCAGGTGTGGATGGCATTAACTGTCATGAGATTAGATGAGATGACCTAGGACGTCTGTGCAGGTATGACGGTGAGGACTGAGGGACATGTGAACAAGTGGAGAGCAGAAGGCAAAGAAGCAGTCAAACACGATATTGAGAAGGAGCAGCCACGGAGGAAACTTGGAAACCACAGAGGGTGGTGTCTCAGAGGCCAAGCAAGGAAAATAATTGATGCTGTATAAGATACTCTGTGTGTTGGAAAGTGCCCTCAGGCAAGTCACAACCTCTCTGAGCCTCAGTTTTCTCGACTGAGAAATGGGGACAAAGTCCCATCACTGGGAGTTTCACAGAGGGAGCGGTTTCAGAGGGAGAATTCACAGAGATAAAGGATGCAAAGCATTTGGCACATCGCCTGAACATATTACATGTTCACTAATTATTATGACATGGGAACATAATAATAGCTAGAAAGAAAAATTTTAATTGCTTGAGAAACACAGCTTTCATTGCCTGCCAGCTAGCTACCTGTCTCAGAAAGTTCTTCTGGGGCTACCCCTGTCCTTCCCTTCCCTTATTTTCCCTTCATTCTTCTCTTTCTCCTTCCCTCCCTCTGTCCCCCAACTTCTTTTCTCCTTCCTTCCTTCTTTTTTACTGGCCTCAGGTACCCATAACTGGAATAATTGTAATTTCAGTTCATGGCACATTTTGATTTATTTAATTTACTGTACGGATATCGTTAATAGCCTGCAGCCCAAAAATGAAAGCTAAGTCCTTGACTACATATAACCCTGTGCTACCACCCCGATTCCAGGCCATGTCTCCTCTCACTCATGGTGATCAATGTCCTCAGCTCTCAGCTTATCATTGGCTTGCTTTCTTTGTTCATAGATTTACAGCATCTAGGAATATTCCTAAAAAGCACTTTTAATTTGCTGGTTTTAAACTCTATAAAAAGAGCATCCTGCTGCCCCGTGTATGACTGTTTCCATGTAAAGTCATATTGCTAATATTCAGCTTTTAGTTGTCCATCATTACAGTTCATTATTTTTGACTACTGTCTAGTAGTCCATTTTTTGAATGTAACATGGTTCGTCCTTTGAATGTCATACTAGTAGGCAATGTTGTTGCTCCTCAACTTTTACAGTTGTGATCAGTAAGGCTATGACGTGTTTGCATATGTCTCCCACTGTGTGTGCATAAGAATTTCTTTCAAGACAATGCTTAGAAATAGAATTACTAGGGCTATGGGTTTTGTGAAAACTCAACTTTAAGATATAATATCAAGTTGATTTTTAAAGAAATTGCATTCATTCTCCTTTTCACCATTCTCTAATACCCATCACTTGTATTGATGGATCTTATAGTATAAGGGATTGTGTGTTGGAGAAGACTCTTGAGGGTCCCTTGGACAGCAAGGAGATCAAACCAGTCAACCCAAAAGGAAATTCATTGGAAAGACTGAAACTGAAGCTGAAGCTCCAGCTGTTTGGCCACCTGATGTGAAGAACGGACTCATTAGAAAAGACCCTGATGCTGGGAAAGACTGAAGGCAGGAGGAGGAGGAGGACAGAGGATGAGGTGATTGGATAACATCACTCACTCGATGGGCATGAGTTTGACCAAGCTCCAGGAATTGGTGATGAACAGGAAACCTGGCATGCTGCAGTCCATGGGGTTGCAAAGAGTTGGACATGACTGAGCGACTGAACTGAACTGAAGGGACTCTCAGGAGTCTTCTCCAGCACCACAACTTGAAACCATCAATTCTTCAGCACTCAGCTTTCTTTATGGTTTAACTCTCATATGCATACGTGACTACTAGAAAAAATATAGCTTTGACTATAGAGACTTTTGTTTGCAAGGTGTATCTCTGCTTTTGATTTCTCATAGCTTTCCTTCCAAGAAGCAAGTATCTTCTAATTTCATGGCTGAGTCACTATCTGCAGCAATACTAGAGCCCAAGAAAATTAAATTTGTCATTGCTTCCACTTTTCGCCTTCTATTTACCTTGAAGTGATGGTACCAGATGCTATGATCTTCGATTGTTTTTAATGTTGAGTTTCAAACCAACTTTTTCACTCTCCTCTTTCAACCTCATCAAGAGGATCTTTAGTTTCTCTTCACTTTCTGCCATTAGAGTGGTATCATCTGCATATCTAACCTCCTGAGGTTGTTGATATTTATCCCAGCAGTCTTAATTCCAGCTTGTGATTCATCCAGATGGGTGCTTCACATGATATAGTCTGCATACAAGTTAAATAAGCAGGGTGACTGTATACAGCCTTGTCATTTTCCTTTCCCAATTTTGAGTCAGTCTGTTGTTCCATGTCCAGTTCTAAATGTTGCTTTAACTTGTATACAGGTTTCTCAGGAGATAGGTAAAGTGGCCTGATATTTTCATTTCTTTAAGAATTTGTTGTGATCCACACAGTGAAAGGCTTTAGTGTAGTCAATGAAGCAGAAGTAGATGTTTTTCTGGAATTCCCTTGCTTTCTCCATAATCCAACAAATGTTGACAATTTGTTCTCCAGTTCCTTTGTATCTGAGCTTCCCTGGTGGCTCAGATGGTAAAGAATTCGCCTGCAATGCAGGAGACCTGGGATCTTCCCCAGGTTGGGAAGATCCCCTGGAAAAGGGAATGGCAACCCACTCCAGTATTCTTGCCTAGAGAACCCCCATGGACAGAGGAGCCCGGCGGGTTACAGTCCATGGGGCTGCAAAGAGTTGGACACGACTATGTGACTTTCACTTTCACTTCACTGTCCTTTGTGTCTTGGCACCCAGCTTGTATATCTGGAATTTCTCAGTTAATGTACTGCTGAAGCCTGCATTGAAGGATTTTTAGCATATCTTGTGAGCATGTGAAATGAGCCCAATTATATGGTAGTTTGAACATCCTTTGGCATTGCCCTTCTTTGGGATTGGAATGAAAACAGGCCTTTTCCAGTCCTGTGGCCATCCTTGTCTGTGTCACCACACACCATGCAATTTTACACCTTCGTTTACGTTGTTCCTTCTAACGTCCTGTATTCTCCTCTCATCTCAGGGAACATCTACTCATTTGGTAACATTTAACTCATGCATCACTTTTTTCTTTCAGAGCATTTTTGTTTTTCCAGGCTGGGTGAGCTTCCCACAATTCCTTGCATTTACATCTTACGCAAGCTTTTCAAATTTCAATTGAAGTGCTCTATGTGTTTCTTTTACCCATTATACTGTGATCATAGGGACAGCATTATATTTCTCTTAGGTTTTCTAATGCCTAACATAGAATCCTTCATTTACAAAATATTCCTTAAATGTTCATTTAATTAAGCTCCAAAGTCATCCTAATAATCAGAGGTCATTGGGGTGGGATCTGGGCTAAGTCAATGTCACTAAGTGAAAATTATTCCTCCCAACAAAAAAACCATCAGGGAACCTGAATCTTAGTCCTTTCTCATCTTTGAAACAATGTGAGACCATTGTTGGACATTTCTGTCTGAGTATCAGTCTTTCATTACAAGTTTGGCATAATTCCTGGCCTCCATATCTAGGTGGAAGCTCTTTGAATTTTAAAAGAGGAGAAAAATGAAACAAGATTTGAGTGTTTTGAAAATACGAGGATGAACACTACATAGGGCTTTGATTTTAGTAATCCCACGAAAACCCTCAGACTTTTGAAGAAGCATCAGAATGTATTTTGTAGCATGAATGCTCTTGCAAGGGCATAAGTAAATTTTCAAATGCGTGGCACTATGAATCTCTCTCAATCTGTCTCTCTCTCTTTTTCATTATATATATAAAACCTTAATTGTCAGGTAGTCTTTGCTGAAGAATCATTAAAAAATGATAAGATTCAAAGGCTGTCCTTTTTTATTTCAAGAATGTAACAACTACTTAAACAGTAAATTAAAGATTCATTGTATTCTATTATTTAATAACATTTAAAGGAACTCTTTATATTGCTTCAGTGAAACAACTTTTAAACTATACATTAAAGATTCAATTCTATTTTATTATATCCTTAATCTAGGGGGGTAAATTATCTATCACTAAGCATCATTTAACATTTTAATGAAACACTTGATTATTTTGACAAAGAACTGGCTATAACCACAATGATCACATTTTCCAAAGAAGAAGATAATTGTTAATCTTTAGCATTAGATTCAAAGCTCAGCTCTGGGAAATCCTTGGGCTCTGAGGCGGTGTCTTGGGGTCACCATAGGGAGTGAGGGAGGCATGGAGGGACAAAATGTGTCTATACACTTTTGATAAAGTATTTGAGTATACATAGAAGTAAAGGTATTAAGTTCACAAATGCCCGTGTGCCTAATGTGCACAATGTAGCAAATGAACCAGTTTACCACCACATCTGTTCAGATTTCTTTAACTAACACATCAGACATAAAGTTGAGTTCACTTTTGCAAATATCTCATTCCTCTCTCTTTTACCCTAGCGGTCATTAGCATTTTGAAGTTGTTGTGTATCCTTCCCATCCAATACTTTTAACACCTATAGTACATGCCTTTTATTGGTGAATAATAAATGGTACTATTTGATGTGTACTTAAAAATTACATGAGTGGTATTATACTGTATATATCTTACTGTAATCCTTTTGAACTGTGGTGCTGAAGAAGAGTCTTCAGAGTCCCTTGGACCACAAGGAGATCCAACCAGTCCATCCTAAAGGAAGTCAACCTTGAACATTTATTGGAAGGACTGATACTGAAGCTGAAGCTCCTATACTTTGGCCACCTGATGTGAAGAGCTGACTCATTGGAAAAGACTGATGCTGAGAAAGATTGAAGGTCAAAGAAGGGTGCAGCAGAGGATGAGATGATTAGATAGCATTATCAACTCAATGGACATGAATCTGAGCAAACTCCAGGAGATCTTAGAGGACAGGGGAGCCTGGCGTGCTACAATCCATGGGGTCACAGAGTCAAACATGACTTAACAACAACAACAAAAACAACATTCTGTTATTATCCAAAATTGCTTTAAGATTTGTCTATGTTGATACACACAGATCTGGTTCAACTGTTTTAACAGCTATGCATCTACATTGTCAAGGGTCTTGGTTGCGAATAACAAAAAGTGAATCTCATTTAATCAAGCAGAAGATGATTTAATAGAAAAGATATTGCAGGGTTGATCAAAGAAATAGAGTCTGAAGAAACTTCAAGACAAGGATAGCTGGAGCAGCAGGTCAAGCGGCTGAAATCACAGTCGCCATCTTATCAAAGGAAGTGTGATCAGTTACCTTGCTGGCGCCTCTGGACTGTACATGCCATGAGCGTGGCCCCCACTACCAACACCGTTAAGTTAGGCACGTCACTCTGTCATGGCACCATCGCTGGCACTGCTAACATGTGCCAATCATCCTGTCCATGCGTCGGTGCTGACGCCACTGCACTGTGAGAGCCACTCTGCTGGGATGCATCCCTGGACATGGATCCCAGTCTGGTCACTGTCATTGCTGGTGCTCACTGCTGCTGCTAACTCCTTCATTCTGGTGTTCGATTTATTCTTATTTTTCAGGCACTGTGAGCAGAGCACTGAATGCCACTGAATATTTGTCCTCGTAGGCCTTACACTTTGGAGGAAAAGACAGATAATAAACAAATTATATTTATATCTGCATCTGTATTTATATCTACATGACTGGCAAAGTCATGTAAGACTCAGGACTCAAAGTCCCCAGCAGAATTTTGGAGGAACATGTCATTGTTCACAGTGCTATACCTGTCAAGAAGCCAGAGAAATAATTTCTACTTCCTATTTGGAGCCAGGAACAACAAACTTTGTTTCTCCTAAAAGAGGATACAGGGTGTTAAAACTGCCATCTTTCAAAGTTTAACCACTCCATCGTAGGGAATGAAATGAGGTTCAGCGTTGTTTTAATTTCCTTGATCCGTAGTGAGATACGTGTTCGCTACCCACTGGAGTTTTCTCCTCTATGACATGCTGCATTTATCTCTGCATGCTTTTCTCCTGCTTTGCCTTTTCTCCTATTTTATATTGTAGGGGGAAATGCATAATCTGATTTCAATGTACTAAACCTGGATAGATGTAGGGATGGTGGTTGAGTCACTCAGTTATATCCAACTCTTGCGATTCCCTGGACTGTAGCCCACCAGGATCCTCTGTCCATGATATTCTCCAGGCAAGAATACTGGAGTGGGTAGCCTTTCCCTTCTCCAAGGGATCCTCCTGACTCAGGGATCAAACCCAAGTCTCCTGCACTGCAGGCAGAGTCTTTACCAACTGAATGGGTAAGTGTGTTGCGATTATATTCTCCCATACTGAATGACAACAATGTAATCACAATCTTGGAACAGAATATTTCCATCATCCCCCAAATTCTCTCCTACTTATTTGCAGTCAATCCATTGGTTTTTTTAATTGTAGTTTTAATTTAGTTTTCCTTAAAGACAAATGACTTTGAGTAATTTTTAATGTATTTATTGAGATTCCTATATCTTCTTTGGTAAAATCTGCTCTATACCCACAATTTTAAAAATTAGGTTTCCTTTTATCGTCGACTTGCAGGAGTTCTTTGTATATTCTGAATATATGCCTGTGATCAGGTAAATATTTTGCAAATATTTTCTCCCAGTTCATAGCTTGCCTTTTCATTTTTCTGTCTTATCAAAGAAATGGCTTTAATTTCTGTAAAGTTACATTCCTTTTTTTTTTTTAAAGATTTATGTTTCTGGTGTCCTAAGAAATTTTTGCCTAGCTCAAGGTCACAACTATTCTTTCTACCTTTTTTGTCTAGAACTTTTGCAGTTTTAGTGGCTGTTATGTTTAGGTGTATAGTTCATTCCTAATTAACTGTTTACATAGTGTGAGGTAAGGGTTGAGTTTCATTGTTTTCCATCTGGATGTCCAATTATTCAAGTATCACTTGTTGCAAAGGCTATTCTTTCCCCTTTGAATTACTTTCCAGCTTTGTTGAAATTCAGCTGACTGTATATTGAAGATGTATTTGTTCACTTTCCATTCTTTTCCATTTATCTATTATGTCTGTCTTTACACCAATAACACAATGTCTTGATTACTGTAGCTTTATAGTAAGCTTCCGTTCAAGTACTGTATTAATAATTACCTTCAAACTGTTTTAAATACTTAGCATTTCCACCTAAATTTTAGAATCATCTTGCCAATTTAAAATAAAAATTCCTGCTGTGATTTTGATTGAGACTTTTCTGAATCTACAGTTGAATTTTAAAATGTTGAACTGAGTGATATTGAATCTTCCAATCTATAACATACCTTATCTTTTCGTTTATTTGGATTTCACTCAGCTGAGTAATGTTTTGCATGTCTAGTGTACAGATTATGCAAATATTCTGTTAAATTTTTCCTTTTGTGTATCATGTTTTTGATGTTTTGGTAAATGATGTGGTTTGTTTAAATTTTATTTTTTAAGTGTCCATTGCTAATATAAGAAATAAATTTGATTTTTGTATTCTGACTTTCTGTCTTGGGGCTTTGCTAAGTTCATTTATGTGGTATAAAATTTCCTTTACATTTTTCTTTGAATTTTCTATTTAAATAGTCCCATTACTCTGAATAAGGATACTTCTTCTTTTCCAACTTGGACGCCTTTATGTCTTTTCTCTTGTCTGCTTGTACAAGATGGATAACACACAAGTGGTGAGTGGACATCTGTGCCTTGTTTCTTATCTTTAGAGGAAAGAATTTAATCTCTTGCCGCTAAGTATCATGATGGCCCGAGATTTTCCTAGATTCTCTTTATCAAGTTGAACTCTGCATTTCTAGCTTGCAAAGTTGGTTTATTTCATTTTCCTGTCTTGTCATGAATAGGTGCTAAATTTAGGAAATATATTTCTGCACCTATTGCAATGATTTTTCTTTTTTTAGCCTATTATTATAGTGAATTATACTGATATTAGAATGATTAGTTGAAATTACACTACTGCAATAAACCCCTTTGATTATTGCATTGTGACTTTATGTGTGTGTCTGTGTTTGTGGTGGTAGAGTTGATAAAAAATTCTTATGAAACTTTACCTCTGTGTCCTTGAGGGATATCGCTCTGTAGTTTTCTTTGGGTGTGATAAAATTGTCTAGATTGAGAATAATAGTGCAAGATTCATAAAATAAGTTGAGAAGTAGACTCCCCTCTCATATAGTTTACAAGAGTTGGTTAGAGGTCTTCTTTAAATATTTCATAGAATTCGTCAGTAAAATATATGTTGGCCAAGAGTCATTGTTGTTCTACGTTTGTTTTACTGTTGTTGCCATTTAGTTGTTTAGTCATCTCTGGCTTTTTTTGATGTCATGGACCACAGGATTTCCCAGGCAAGAATACTGGAGTGGGTTGCCATTTCCTTCTCCAGGAGATCTTCTCGATTCACGGATCAAACTCCCATCTCCT
This sequence comes from Oryx dammah, assembly GCF_014754425.2. Lineage (NCBI taxonomy): Eukaryota > Metazoa > Chordata > Mammalia > Artiodactyla > Bovidae > Oryx > Oryx dammah. The sequence continues at coordinate 6,287,051 of NW_024070200.1, read as the reverse complement.
GCCTTGGCAGATGGATTCTTTACATAGGCCACCTGGAAAGCCTATGTTCGCTTTATTTAGGGTTTATTTGTGTTTAGGACTTTCCTGGGGGCTCAGACGGTAAAGCGGAAGACCTGGATTCCTAGGGTTACTCCGTCCATGGGGTTGCAGAGAGTTGGACACAACTGAGCAACTTCACTTAACTTTTCTGTGTTTATTTGTTTGGAGTTTATTTGTGTGTGGGAATTTTTTTCTTTAATGGTTTTCTCCAGAGCCTGGGACAAGGCTTACCCCAAGTATAAACTTTTTGGGGGGCGCGGAGGGGGAGGGAGTGTATTTTAACTGCAAATTTGATCTATATATCAGATACCAAAAACTGCAGGCTATCATCTTCAGTCAGTTTGGTGTTTTGTGTCTTTCAATGACCTTGCCCGTTTCACCTAAGCTGCTGATTTTCTTGTATCAAAAAGTTGTTCATCATATTTTATGATTGCTACTTTAATATTTTTATCATCATTTGGTATGTCATCTCTTTCATTCTTACTTAGAGTAATTTTGTGTCTTTTTTCTGCTTTGTCTTGATCAGCTTCTCTGGAGATTAATCAATTTAATTAATCTTTTCAAAGAACCAGATTTTGGCTTCATTGATTTCTTTCTATTGTATATCTATGTTCCATGTCCCTGGTTCCTGTTTTTTTTTTTTTTTTTATTATTGCTCTGGATTTATTTGCTGTTTTTTTCTCTTTTAAGTTTCTTTTGTAGAAGATTGGATCATTGATTTGAGATATTCATTTTTTACTACAAGTATTTACTCCTACACATTTCTCTCTAAGAACATCCCATACATTTCTATATATTGTGCTTTTATTTTCATTTCATTTATAGCATTTGCTAGTTTTACTGCACTTTTGCTCTGAATAGTTACTTAGAAGTAATTTACCAGCATTTTAGGGTTTTCTAGATATATTACTAATTTATGGTTTAATTTTGGTATGGTTAGATAACTGCATTATTTTATTGTATTATTTAAATCCTTTTAAATTTATTGAGGCTTTCTTGGGTCTATATTGATAATAGACACTCTTCTTAGTTTTTCTTATTCACTTAACAAAAGTTTATGATTAATGTGTACTGAATTTCATCAAATCGTGTTTATGCATCGATTGAGATGATTACATATATGTTTTCTTTCCTGTAAGTTGTTGATATTGTTAGTCATTAAGTCGCATCCAACTCTCTGAGATCTCATGGACTGTAGCCCTCCAGGCTCCTCTGTCCATGGGATTTCCCAGGCAAGAATATTGGAGTGAATTGCCTTTCCTTTTCCAGAGGATCTTCCTGACCCAGGGATCGAAACTGCAATTCCCACCTGGCAGGCAAATTCTTTACCACTGATCCACCTGGGAAGTCCAATTTTTGATACTGTGATCTATATTAATAAACATTATGATTTTAAGCACATCTTACACTTCTGAGGTAAATCCAGAATGCAGTATTTTAAAACACAACCAATTTGGCTTGCTAATATTACATTTATGATTTTTTGCCTACATCTCAGTAGGAGTGATTTATACATTTTCCCTTCATGTCCTGTCCTCTGATTTTGAAATCAACCTAGTACTAATATTATAGAATAACTTGGATGGCTCCTTTCCTTTCCTTTATTCAGAAGCTATTTGTAAAAAACATAGTTTATTTGTTCCCTGGTCGTTTGATAAAATTTATTCTTAAAATAATTCACATTCAATGTCTAAGAAAGACACATTGATGTAATCTATATGTCAGCAAGTTTATTTCATAACAGTAATTGGTTTCTTCAGATATTTTATTTCTTTTATTTCAATTCTAGTAATTCATATTGTTTCAATGATTATCCATTCCATATAAAACCATCACACTCACTATAACAAAGCTATTCATATAATCTTCACTTTATCTGTTATTAATCTTCTTTGTTCCTAATATTTTTGTTTGTGACTTCTTTCTTTTTTCCTCCTCATTTAATCTTGTCATTGTGCTCAATTGCTCAGTCATGTCTGACTCTTTTTAACCTCATGGACTGTCGCCTGCCAGTCTCCTCTCCCCATGGATTTTTCCAGGCAAGAATACTGGAGTGGGTTGCCATTTTCTTCTTCAGGAGATCTTCTGAACCACTGACCCACCTGGAAAGCCCCAGTTAATCTTACCAGAGGTTTGTCTGTTTCAATAATATTTTAAAGAATTAGCTTTGATTTCATCAATTCTTATTATTTTTCTAATTAGTTCTTTTTGTTTTATTACATCTTTGCTTCTATTTCCTTTGATTTTACTCTGTTGCACTTTATCTAACTTATTGAGTTAGGTGGCCAATTCAACAAATTTTTTAGAATTTAATATTTCTTAATATTTAACTTTAAAGTTACAAATTTCCATCTAAAATTTCAATCTCACCTGACATTCTTATGGATAATGACTTTGTTATTTAGTCTAAAAAAATTTTTTTACTTGCATTATTTTTTCTTATTTGTTCCATAAACTATTGAGTTGTCTTTTTTTTTCTTTTTAGTGTCTAAATATATGGTGGGCCTGGAAGACATTATTATTTCATGAATCTCTGAATTTCTTGAAATGTTTTTAGAAATAATGGTCTATTTGATATAGTTTTTGATACCGGTTTAAATTTCTGTTCCAGATATTGGTCAATGTTTCTGACAAATACATGGATATTCTTTTAAAAAGGGTATTCTCTATGTTTTTAGGATCTTATTATAGCTTAAGCTTTTCAGTATGCTATTCAAATTTCTTATGTCTTTATTAAGTTTTTAATCTTCATCTCATAACAGTTTAAAAAGAGGGCTACCAAAATATCTCCAATGACGAATTTGCCAATTTCTCCTTACAACTCTATAAATCTCAGTTTTATATGGATTATAGTCATGTTGTTAGTTGCATTAAATTTCATGATTATTATATATTCTGATAAACTGCTTCTCTTATTATGTTACAACTTGCAAATCTTTAATGCCAATTTGACTTAAAATTTATTTTTCTGACATTCTTTTAGAATATTTTTGTTTAGCATTTGTCAGATATTTCTTTTTGCATTCTTCCACTAACAAACATCTAGCATCAATTTCTTTTTAGATGTGTTTCTTACAAACAGCTCATAGCTAGATAGTGCTTTGGGGGACACTGCTGTTCATGTTTATCATTTCCAAGTTTATAAGCTAAATAAAGTTCTTGGACTGCACGAAATCATGCATGTTTAATAAAAAGCTTTACCACCACCTGAACCCACACATGTAAGTGGAGGCAGACTTGCCTTTATAGCTCAGAACTCCCACATTTAAAGGGGACTTTTCCTTTATGCTATGCGTGCTTATATGTAGAAGGAAGAAATACTTCAGTGTGCAGATTACATGTACACTGAAGTATTTCTTTTATATATATATATATATATACACACATATACACACATCATATATGTATATATATATATGTTGGAAAATCATATATATATATGGAAAATATGATGGAAAGGCCACCTAACAAAGTAGAAAGAACTAACTAGACAGCAGAGAGCTCAAGCCCTCCAGACTTTGCCAGCTTCTCTCTGTGTGAATTCAGTCAAGGCATTAACCTCTCTGGTCCTCAATCTGCCATGTTGCTGGATCACCAAAGAAATATGTATCCTCTTCATATAAAAATCACTAACAGCTCCTCTTGGTGGATCAGTGGTAAAGAATCTGCCTGCCAACCAGAAAACAGGGTTCAATCCCTGGGTCAGAAAAATCCTCTGGAGAAAGAAATGGCAACCCGCTCCAGTATTCTTGCTTGGGAGGTCCCAGGGACAGAGGGGCCTGGCAGACTACTGTCCATGGGGTCACAGAAGGTTGGACATGACTTAGCGAGTAAGTAACAACAATTATTTCTACCAAGTGCATTTTAAAGGTGAAGAAATTCATGTTCAGTGAGGGAAAATTGACTTGGCTCAGGTGAATATCCTAGATAATATTCTCTTTACTATTTCATGCAGTCTCCTTTTTAAAACATCATGTAAGGGTTGAATTGTACCTCCCAAATTCATACATCATGAGAAACAGTGGACTGGAAGGAACACAAGCTGGAATCAAGATTGCCGGGAGAAATATCAATAACCTCAGATATGCAGATGACACCACCCTTATGGCAGAAAGTGAAGAGGAACTAAAAAGCCTCCTGATGAAAGTGAAAGTGGAGAGTGAAAAAGTTGGCTTAAAGCTCAACATTCGGAAAACGAAGATCATGGCATCCGGTCCCATCACTGCATGGGAAATAGATGGGGAAACAGTGGAAACAGTGTCAGACTATTTTTGGGGGCTCCAAAATCACTGCAGATGGTGATTGCAGCCATGAAATTAAAAGACGCTTACTCCTTGGAAGAAAAATTATGACCAACCTAGATAGCATATTCTAAAGCAGAGATATTACTGTGCTGACTAAGGTCCGTCTAGTCAAGGCTATGGTTTTTCCTGTGGTCATGTATGGATGTGAGAGTTGGACTGTAAAGAAGGCCGAGCACCAAAGAATTGATGCTTTTGAACTGTGGTGTTGGAGAAGACTCTTGAGAGTCCCTTGGACTGCAAGATCCAACCAGTCCATTCTGAAGGAGATCAGCCCTGGGATTTCTTTGGAAGGAATGATGCTAAAGCTGAAACTCCAGTAGTTTGGCCACCTCATGGGAAGAGTTGACTCATTGGAAAAGACTTTGATGCTGGGAGGGATTGGGGGCAGGAGGAGAAGGGGACGACAGAAGATGAGACGGCTGGATGGCATCACGGACTCGATGGACGTGAGTCTGAGTGAACTCGGGAGTTGGTAATGGACAGGGAGGCCTGGCTTGCTGCAATTCATGGGGTCACAAAGAGTCGGACATGACTGAAAGACTGAACTGAACTGAACTGAAATTCATATTGAAGCCCCAAGCCCCAGTTATCTGTTTTGGAAATAGGATCTTTGCAAAATAATTAGTTAAGATAAAGTCGTTAAAGTGGGTCCTAATCAAATATGATTGGGGTCCTCATGAAAAGGGAAAAACTGTAGAACACCTGAAACTAGCATGATGTAATAAATGAACTATCCTCCAATAAGAATTTTTTAAAACAGGGGCCAAGGAAGGAACTGGACACCGATATGCAAACATGGAGAATACTATGTGAAGACAGAGGCAGAAATCAGGATGATGTTTCTATAAGCCAAGAAACACCAAAGAGTGTCAGTGGACCACTGGAAACAGACGTGCGATAGCGCTTCTCACTTGCAGCCCTAAGCAGAGACCAGTACTGCTCAAACCTTCATCTTGGACTTCGAGACTCCAGAGCTCTGAGACAACGAATTTCTGCTGTTCAAGCCATTCGCATGATGATAATTTGTTACTGTGGCCCTAAGAAACAAATACAGTATCTTTATACTGTAACCAGAAAGCTTCTTGCTGAATATACATGTCTGTCTTCTGTAAACACATACATAAATGTATACATACCATCTTACAGACATGCCCTGGAGAAGGACTGCCTCAGACTTGATGATAAGTGAGAAAACTCTCATCGTCTCCCTGAATGATCTTCCGGGTAGTGAAGTAAATAAGGGTAAGACCCCTGGGCTGGATCAGAAAACTTGAGTTTGAACCCTCATTTAGACAAAAATCTTTCCTGCTAGCTCTTGGTGTCATTTACACAATGAGAAGGTCACCACTCTAATCAAGGCTTACTTGACTGAACTTCACGTTTTCAAAATATTTTGCCAACAAATCTGCATCGATGATGACATAATTAATTTGATTGCCCAATGTTTATTAATCAAAGACATATATAACAGGATATGCAATAAAAATCGCTTCTCCCAGATTCCTATGATGTCACAGGCAGCCAATCGGATCTGAAAGGGACATTCTTGTGGATTAGTTCTAAAGCTCCTGCACAGCTGGGCCAGATGAGAGGGGGCCCAGCAGGGCGGCCATGGGTGGCCTGGGGCCAACATCTGCCCGAAACACCCCGTGTGGCCTCGTGAGTCGAGCCTGGCTGGAGGGAGGCTCTCCCATCTGGTCTGAGTGTCAAACGTCGTGTGGAAAGGGGCGGCGGAGAATGGAATCCTTCTCTCTCACTGCTCCAGCCTGGATGTGCTTTCCCATAGAGGGCTCGAGAGAGGGGAAAACCAGACCGTGACAGAGGAGGTCCAGAAAAACCCGCCATTGTCTTGGCCACGTGTTGGTATGACATTCATGTCCCCAGCCTGAGGGCCACTGCGAGGAGGAGGGAAGCAGAGAGGGGCTAGATTGGTATGAGCTGCTGTCACCTTCATCCTTTTTGCCCCGCAGGAGGCCTGGGTGGCAGGCCATCCCCAGCAGTCACTAGGATTTTACCTTTTGGCAAATTGCTGAACGGTTGCTATTTCCCTTTGTTCAGTGGCGATAGTAAGTCCCCATGCTCCCTGGTTCATCAGCAGATTTCTGAAGTGCGTGCTTAGAATTCTGTAGTTCGACAAACATGCTCTCAACAGTCCCAGTTCTTATTCATTTGTGCAACAGGCAAAGACATCCTGAATGCCTACTGTGTGCCAAGAAGCAGACCAGGTGCTGAAACATTGAGACCAGTGAGTCGACAGTCTAACAGGGAAAAGAAACAACCACAAGTGTTAGGATAGGAACGTGTTGAGAGGGTGAGGGGCCCCTTCAGATTGCAGGATGCTCCTTTCAACTTCTGGCTGGTCAGATGTCCAGGGAGCATCTTGGCTTGTGTGAGACTCCAAGAGAAAGAACAGGTTCTCTGGGAAAGTGAGTTGGCTCCAAGCTGGGAGAACCCATGAGAAAGAAGTGGAACCTGAGGAAACACAGTGGGTCCTAACGAGGGTTTCTATGGCTATCCAGAGAGTCAGAACAGGCTGGAGAAATGTATTCTCTCCTCCAAAAGTTTAGAGGAGGGAAGTAAAGCAACCCACTTGAGAGACCCCCTTTCTGAAAATTAAAATTAAAAAAATTAAAGTTATTTTCACTAGACCACATGGTATAATGAGGCTGAAGTTAGAGAGATTGTTCCGTGTCTGGGTGGAAAGCCAGGGGCTATGTCTGGATTTCGAGTGGCAGAAGATTCTAGAAGGCAGAGATTGCCATTTGCAAAGCAGAAAGGAAAGAGAAGCCTGTACAGACCGCCCAGGTCTGGAGACAGTTAAACCTGCTTGGGCAACATGGAACAGAGCTGTCGGGTAAGCAACGAGCAGGCTGAGGCCTGGAACACCATGGGAAAGAGATGATGGGAATCCATGGGGTTAGGACAGTGCGCTCTAAGACTCCAAAGAGCTTCCTGGTCATGGTCAAAGGCCCCGAGCGCAGGAGGTGTGACCAATTCAATGGACATGAACTTGGGCAAAGTCTGGGAGAGAGTAGAGGACCAGAGAGCTTGGGGCGCTGCAGTCCATGGGGTTGCAGCAGATCTGGCTTTGGACCCAGCTCTATCACTCACTAGCTCAAGCCCACTGCGAAAGTGGCTGCTTCTGAGCCCGAGTGTCCTCAGCTGCAAAATGCCCTGTGGGGCAGGCAAGGGCGGCAAGGCCTCCTGAGCTCTGGCCAGTAGAGTCCCTAGTGTGGAGGAGGCCTAAGCCCCACCCCTCAGAGGAGATGGTTCCAGAACAGTGTCTTCCAATCTTGTCTTAAGCAGGAGGGAAGTCCCTTCCAGGGACTGACCGGCCACCTTCCATCAAGCCTGCCTCCGCTGATAGCAGAGGAAGGACAAAAAGGCAGAGCCATCTCTCCAGGTAAGGGGTGCTGTCCCTGAGAGGTAGAAGAAATGGTGACTGCTCATTCAATTCTGTAGGAAATAAAATGGATTAAAAAAGAAAGAAAGAAAATTTAAAAACTAAAAAGGAAAACATGAAACTTCTATCACCATTTATGTCAATTTTCCTTGGAGCTACTAGCATTTGATCTTTGGGATGTTTCTAGAAAGACTGGAAAATACACATTTTTGTTCAACCAGTTTTAGGCCTTGGTTCTTCTTTTCCCCTCAGTACTGAAGTCACAGATTTCCCTGGGTCTCAAAACGCTTCTCGCCCACTCCTCAATTTCTCCCTATTTCTATATTTATCTTCTCCATTTCCTTTGCTCTACACCTGGATGGTGACTGCAGCCATGAAATTAGAAGACACTTGCTCATTGGAATTAAAACTATGACAAATTTAGGTAGTATATTAACAAGCAGAGACATCACTTTGCCAACAAAGGTCTGTCTAGTTAAAGCTATGGCTTTTCCAGTGGTCATGTACAGTTGTGAGAGTTGGACCATAAGGAAATCTGATCACGGAAGAATTGATGCTTTCGAATTATGGTGCTGAAGAAGACTCCTGAGAGTCTCTTGGACTGCAAGCAGTGCTGAAGAAGACTCTTGAGAGTCCCTTGGACTGCAAGGAGATCCAACCAGTCCATCCTAAAGGAAATCAGTCCTGAATATTCTTTGGAAAGATTAATGCTGAAGCTGAAGTTCCAATACTTTGGCCACCTGATGCAAAAAGCTGACTCATTGGAAAAAGACCCTGATGCTAGGAAAGCTTGAGGGCAGGAAAAGAGGGAAACAGAGGATGAAATGGCTGGATGGCATCACCAGTTCAATGGACATGAATTGGGGCAAAGTCTGGGAGATAGTAGAGGACAAGAGAGCTTGAGGTGCTATAGTCCTTGGGGTTGCAAAGAGTCAAACATGACTTAGCAAGTGGAAAACAACAACACCTGTATGGAAAAAGAGACTAGAGAGTGTGCAGCCTGACTCACTCCCAGATCTGGATGGACAATTGAATAGTTTGAATCCAACACATATTGGCTTTGGGCTGCAAGATCCCATGTTCCAAAGCAAATGTGCCCTACTCGTGGAGCTTCTGGTGAATGAATCCCCATCAAGTGACAAGATTGGGATTTTTTTCCATGATCTTCTTGGAAGCCCCAGGTAGTTAAAGGGCACAAGGAACCCAAGGAGGAAAGAATGAGGGGATGATGCTCTAACATCACCCTTCAGTGCTGCTGAAACCTCCCCAGTTTGCCTACTGATTCCATTGGCAGCCAATCTCTTTCAGCCCATGACCACATTCATTACCGTGGGTGGAGATTGGCTCCCATTTGACAGATGAGCAAAGTGAGGCTGTGGGCAGGTGAGAGGAGACTGAAAGAATGATTTCATTCCAAGCAGACTCGGCTCCATCCAGGCTGGCCTGGGGCCCATTTGCCCTAGACTATCAGGCAGAGAAACTGCTCTCCCTCCCAGGGGGCTGGAGGGCTTGGCAGGGAGGCAGCCCACTGCTCGGTTGGTTGAGGAGATAATCATACTTGGGGTCTGTTTATCAGCCATCTTTGAATGGCAGGCCTGGATTTCCTAATTAGCTAACATCCGTGGTCTGGTAACTCTTCTAAGAGCCCAGTCATATCAGATCACTGGCATTCTCCATGGTTCTATCTCTCCCCCAAACCTGTGCTCAATGTCTGATAACTAGAAGTTTCTGCAGTGGATAATGAATGAATAGGGGTTGGGGGAGGAAGGGGCAGGCTTTCTAGATGGCCCCAAATTCCCAGGGGTCCCAAGAATTAAAGTTGATTTTTTTCTGCCAAAAGGAGGCCTGTGTGGACAACATGCTATGAGGAAAGGGCCAAGGATGCTCAGCTGTTCTGAATTTACCCAGGAACGCAGGGGCCGCGCTCCCTGGCCACCTGGCACCCAGCTGTTCATAGCATTAGAGCCCCTGAATCCTGCCCTGGTGGGGCCCCCAGAGACCAGCTCACAGCCTTCATTGTTCAGCCGTTGCTGGGTGTGCCCAGCCCCTTAGCAACAGATGCAGGACAGAGACCCAGGTCATCCTGGCGGGGGCGGGGGATTGCTGTCTTTCGAGTTGTATTCCCTGCCCCAGAGCTGCAGCCGGAGCTGACACTATTGTGCATCCTTTCGGACAGGTCACAGTCCTGCCCACAAGTTCAGTGGCTCAGTCGTGTCCGACTCTTTGCAACCCCGTGAACTGCAGCACACTAGGCTTCCCTGTCCATCACCAGCTCCTGGACTTGCTCACACCATCCCTTCCACCCATACCCTTCTTCCTTCTTTTCTCCTTTGGGAGAATCTCAAGTCAAAGATCCAGTTTCAGCCCAAGCTCCCTGGCTCGCAGAAGCTTTCCATGACTCACTGCCTCTTGGGGCTGAGTTAGGCACCTTCCTCTATGCAGCCAGCCTGGCTTCATTGCCTCTTTCACAACACTTTCTGGCTGCCTTAAAGTTGTCTGAGTCTGCGCTACACATTAAACCCTGAGCTTCTCGAAGACCCCAATGGGTTCCTCTCTGTTTCACCCTAGAACCCAAGACAGACCAGAAGAAAAGAATTTGTGCCAGACCATTCCTAGTGAATAAAAGAAGGGATAAATGAAGGATGAATGAGTCTTTTCTATTTTAATAAGATGTTTTCACTCTCTAAGGATGGGGACACTAATTTGATTATAAATAAATGACCTTGGGGCTTCCCTAATGGTTCAGCAGGTAAAAAATCTGCCTGCAGTGAAGAAGACACAGGAGACTTGGGTTCAATCCTTAAGTCAGGAAGATCCCCTGCAAAAGGAAATGGCAACCTACTCCATTATTCTTGCCTGGGAAATTCCATGGACAGAGGAGCCTGGCGGGCCACAGTGTAAAGGACTGCAAAGAGTCGGACATAACTGAGCAACTAAGTACGCACGCAGTAAATGACCACATGGCGCTTGGCTCTTGTGAAGGCGTATACAGGGCAGTCTCCTGACATGCTTGAGGCAGACTTCAGGATCGTATGGACAGCTAAGTGGTCAGCCGGCCAGCCTACGTGAAAGCGCACCCTGTCCGATGGACATGTATCTCTGAGCACTCAGGCGCCCAGGGAGGGGTCCCTGTCTGTGACTTGGGCCCGAGAAGGAGGCTATATTTGTTTTCCCTTGAGAGCTCAGAAACCACGCATCTTCTTCTCCAGCAACAAAGGTTTGCTGCTGTGTCTGTTTCCACTGAAACACAAAAATATACTCACATGGGCAAGAAGCCCCAGATTGGCTAGACCAGACTGTTTTCATCCCTCAAATGAGAAGACTATGGTGTGTACTTATGTCCAAACACAGAGAAGTTCAGAGTCATATGTGGGGGGCTTTTTAAGTGGGGACGTTTTAAGATGATGTGATAGGGTAAGTGACTCAGCCCACCCAAGCCTCTGTTTCGTCAGCTAAGAAGCACTTTGACAGTGTTTCCTCTGCAGGAGACAGGAGACATGTCATGCAGGGAAAGTGTTTGAATCCCTGTCTGGAATCTTCCAGGACTCAGATCCCCTGCCTTTCTCCAGGCTGGATCCAGGAAGGCCAGTGAGGGAAAAGGGGCCGCTTTTTCCCAGACACGTCTCCTTAAATGAGTTGTAAACCTGCCTGGACTCTTAGCACCATTAAAAGTTTTCTTTCTTTTTCCCTTGAAAACTCACATGCCAGATAATACAACACCCATCTCCATCAACCCATCACCTTTCCTAAAGACCAAGCAATAAAAGTATTTGAATTCAATCCATCTTTCTCATGGGAAAATCACAGATACCTGCTAAAACTCAAAGAAGCTAAGTCTATCAACTCCCTATTTGTTTTCATATAGATATTCTTAATACAGAGTTCAATAAATGTCATAATGCCACAAATATATTTTGAGCCAAAAGGATCCTTCTGGAGATTGCAACAGCACTTGAAGGCCAGTGGGAACCATCACGATCGAGGTCATGCTTTTCTCCGTGCGCATATCTTGAGAGCACACCCCTTCTCCCACGGTCCCTCCCTTCCCCGGGTCCCATTTGGACCAAGCCAGTGTTTGACCATTGCTGACAGGGAGACACACCCAAAGGCTTGAGAGCAGTACAAAGCGGCGTGCCTCGACGCTGTAAGTGACAAAGACTAGGGGGCAGCCAGTGACTCATTCCCTGGCTCACCCAGCACTTCTGAGGCCCAGTGGGTGCAGGCCAGCGTCCCAGGTGTCAGGCTCCTTGGCCAGCAAGATACACAGAGGCCCTACTTTCAGAGAGAGAGAGAGAGAGTGAAGGACCCAGACAATAATCAAAACCAGATCATCATATAACAAAGCCAGGTGCTGAAGACATCTATAGCCATTTTAGGGCTTAGAGAGGTTTGGGGGCTGTTGCTTCAGACAAGCCCAGCTCGGCAGGCCTCTCTGAGGAGCTGACATGGGGAACCAGGGAGATGAATGGCATTGTGAGCCCTGGGCAGTGCCCCTGGGCACTCCAGGTGGTGAGCAACGAGGGCAAAGGCCCAGCAGCTGGACCGTGCTGGGCGCCCGTGAAGAGCCAGGGGACGGGGGCCCCGAGCAGGCAGCACTGGGGGCAGGGCATGGTGTGAAGGGTCTGGGTTTTTATCCTAGAGGAAGCAAGGAGACTGGACCATCAAGACCTCGGAAACACCGAGGTGAGGACTTTGACTTCTCCGAGGAGGAGGGAGAGTTACAAGCAGAGAATGACCAGATTTAACTCAGATTTTTGCAGTTTGCTCCCTCAGGGAGGAAAAGGCTCAGAAACCAAGCAGAGCGGAGCCTGAAAGACCAGTATGTCATTATTTCACTGAAGGGAGAGCTTCATGGGCTATTGTGAAGGCTGAGTGCCCACTGCATCCCTTGACTCACCTGCTGGGACCACAAAGAACCTACGACCAATGCTGGGGTCCTTCCCAGGATCCTTCCCCAAACTCACATCTCCCAGCCCTTGTGTAGCTAACAGTACAGATGCAGCTAACAGGATTGCCAGAAAGCAGCCCTTCCTTCTGGGGGACAGGCTTATCCTGTGTAGGCTCCTGAAACCCTGATATTTAACATCCAGCACACACTTCCACTGCGTCCCACATACAGCCATGGCGTGCGTGCTCTGTGAAAAGTTGCGTCAGTCGTGTCCGGCTCTGTGTGACCCCAGGGAATGTAGCCCACCAGGCTCCTCAGTCCATGGGACTCTCCAGGCAAGAATATTGGAGTGGGTTGCCATACCCTCCTCCAGGGGATCTTTCTGACCCAAGGATTGTTCCCTCGTCTCTTACGTCTCCTGCGTTGGCAGGTGGGTTCTTTACCACTGTGGCACCACCTGGGAAGCCCCACAGCCATGATTGGGATGGCTTAAATTCATGTGCCTGGCCACACCTCCCAATCCAGAAACACAAAGACGTCCTGAGAGTTGAATTTCCCTGGAGGCAGCCAGCATGGCCCAGGCCTTTACTCCAAATAATAAAGATAATAATAACCTGGCTGTCCGCTGAGGCTTTCCCAACGTGGTTCCCATCAGGTTAAAAGAGTGCAAAGTGTCTCCCCTGCTGCTGCTTCTCAGAAGAATTCCAAGTTTTGGACAAAACAAACTGAAAGTCTGGAACGAAGTCCAGCCAGCTCAGCTTCCGATGCTCAGAAAACTCACGCTCCTCGCTGCATCAGACACTGATTCAGAAGTCACCTTTGCAAGCCTGCTGACTCATTTCATAGAGGCGGTGTGGAGGGGGTGTTTGGAAAGGCCTCAGAAGAAGGAGGGTTGTCCGATCCATCAGTCAGACTTTTAGGGGCCTTCTTTAGGGGACTGATGCTGAAGCTCCCATACTTTGGCCATCTGATGAGAAGAGCTGACTCACTGGAAAAGACCCTGGTGCTCAGAAAGATTGAGGACAGGAGGAGAAGGGGGCGACAGAGGATGAGCTGGCTGGATGGCATCACTGACTCTGGAATGAGTCTGAGCAAATTCTGGGAGACAGTGGAGGACAGGACAGCCTGGTGGGTTGCAGTCCACGGGGTGCGCCTGGGCACTCCAGGTGGTGAGCAGTGAGGTCAAAGGCCCAGCGCCTGGACCATGCTGGGCACCCATGAAGAGCCAAGGGACAGGAGGCCTGAGCAGGCGGCACTAGGGGCAGGGCACGGTGTGAAGGGCTGGGGTTTTTATCAGAGAGGAAGCAGGGAGACTGGATCGTCAGGATGCGGCAAGGTCCCTCTTTGACCTTGCAGAGTCAGACATGACTTAGCAATGGACAGCAACAACTTTGTCCTGGGAGGAGACCATGGTCTTTACATCTGTTTATCCTCTGAGTCAAACAACTTTTGTCTAAACCATTGACTTTAGAACGAAGGTGCTGATCTCCACAGACTAGTCTCAAACCTGAGCTAAAAGAAGCCCATTGCCTTTTCTCAAGGAATAACTCAGAAATTTCTTTTTTCCCTCGCTCACCCTCCTTTTGTCAGTAATGTTCCCTTGGGGGCAGTAACTAGCAAGGTCAGCCTCATTTTGGGTGAATGTGTGTGTGTTTTATTTATTTTATTTTTATTTTTTTTTCAAGTTTTAAAATTTTTATTTATTCACCTAGAGTTGATTCACAATGCTGTGTTGGTTTCAAAGTGATTCCGTTTTAGCATCTTTATATATATATATGTATATATATGCATCACACACACATATCTGTATATGTAATTTTTCAGATTCTTTTCCCTTACTGCTGCTGCTGCTGCTAAGTCACTTCAGTCGTGTCCAAGTCTGTGCGACCCCATAGACAGCAGCCCACCAGGCTCCCCTGTCCCTGGGATTCTCCAGGCAAGAACACTGGAGTGGGTTGCCATTTCCTTCTCCAATGCAGGAAAGTGAAAAGTGAAAGTGAAGTCACTCAGTCATGTCCGACTCTTTGTGACCCCATGGACTGCAGCCCACCAGGCTCCTCTGTCCATGGGATTTTCCAGGAAAGAGTACTGGAGTGAGGTGCCATTGCCTTCTCCTTTTCCTTTATGGGTTATTACAAAATATTGAGCAGAGTTCCCTGTGCTTTACAGTAGATTCTTGTTGCTTATCTATTTTATAAATAGTAGTATGCAAGACTGGCCTAATTTAGTAGCAGCACCTGGCTTAAGCCACACAAAAGCTCAGGCTGCCCTTGGAGAGGTGTTGTCAATAGTTCATTCTATGGCTGTGAACCCCATGCATCACAGGTCTGTGATCTGTCAGTGTGGCAGGTGTGCTGGGAGCCTGGGTTCCAGAGCATTCCACAGAGCATCATCACTGCTACTGTACACTGAGTGTCCAGCATGTCAAGTGCTGCCTGTGAATTTGATCCAAAGCCATATATTCCTGCAAGGATTATCATCCCCAGGAGTAAACTGAGGTTCCAAGGAGGTATGGAACTGGCCCAGAATCCCAGTTAGAACACGTCTAAGCCAAGACCTAGGGCACCCCCTGCTTACATCTTGCTGCTTGTCCTTCACAAGCAACACTGGCCATGTGCCTACATTTTGCCAGGCAGTGTGCCAATGGCCCAGGCTTCCCTGATGGCTCAGTGGGTAAAGAATTTCACCTGCAATGCTAGAGACGTGAGACAGGAGACGTGGGTTCCATCCGTGGGTTCCATCTGTGGGTCGAGATCCCCTGGAGAGGGAAATGGCAACCCACTCCAGTATTCTTGCCTGGGAAATCCCATGGATAGAGGAGCCTGGGGGACTACAGTTTGAAGGGTGGCAAAGAGTCAGGCATGATTGAGAGACTGAGCACGCACGCACGCGTGTGCCGATGGCCGGGGCATCCGAGATCAGTGAGACCTGCCAGAGCCCTCTGGAATCTCAGGCTCAGTTTGGATTCCTGAAGAAGCAGAACTTGACACAAGGATCACCAAACAGGGAGTCTATTTAGGATTGCAGGAAGCACAGGTAGAAGAGGCGGACATGAAACAGGGAAGGGAAGGCAGAGACAAAGTAGCGCGCTGCCCGGGGAAGGCTGCCGTGCAAATCAGTGAGCTCACTCCCACCAGAGACTCCAGGAGACAACGCCCCACACTCCTGGAATCCCCCCATGCACAAACCAGAGACTAGGGAGCTGGTTTACCGATTTACCCTCTTGACATCCACTGCAGGTTGAGGGGTGCACAGCCCCCAGGGCTCAGCTGCGCTCTTCCAAGGGCATTAACGATCGAGTATCTTTGATTTCCCACGCCTGTGGCTTCCTGCCAGGAAAAAGAACCCTCAGACACACATTATCCACAAACGGCCAAATGAAGGCAAGGGGCTGGCCTCTCCTACACACCAGGCCTGGGGCTTCTATCTGCGGATCTCATATAGAGACAGGCAATGCCTGAGTATGATAAGAAGTGTGGATATCTAGAGTCCACATTTATAAGCTGGAGGATCTTGAACTAATCTAATGTTTGCTGCATTATGGGAAGGGTCTGGGACTTACCTGGTTCTCCGGTCTCTAAGACTACATGGTCCCAGTGCAGGTGGCCAGGTTCTATCCCTGGCCAGGGAGCTAGATCCCACATGCCACAGCTAAGTGTTCAAATGCCACAGTTAAAAGATCCCACGTGCTGCAAGGAAGATTAACAACCCTGTATGCCTGGCACAGCCAAATAAATAAATGTGTTAGTCGCCGGCTGTGTCTGACTCATTGTGATCACGTAGACTGAAGCCCACCAGGCTTCTCTGTCCACGAAATTCCCCAGGCAAGGATACTGGAGTGGGTAGCCATTCCCTTCTCCAGGGGACCTTCCCCGACCCAAGGATCACACCTGGGTCTCCTGAATTGCAAGCAGATTCTTTACTGTCTGAGCCACCAGGAAAGCCGTCCCCCCATCCCACCCCACACTGCCAACAAAACTTAAGCAAGTTTTTTTTTTGTTTTTTTAAATATGGGAAATGTTATAATGCCCCTCATGTAGAATGAAACTTGGATGGAAAAGGATTATGTGTATAAAGCAGTTGGCGTCATGTCCAGAACACAGTGAGCTCTCATATAAGGTGAACTTATCTGAAAATCATAATACCCTTAGTTCATCCAGTCCTCCCACTGACCTGTGATGACAGTGGGTCTCACAGGGGTGAAACGAGGTGCTAGATGTCCGCCAAAGATCGGAGAGCTGAACAGAACTTGATCCAAGACTAGGAGACGCCAGCTCACAGAGGGGCACGTGGCCCTCCTGAGAATCGTGCCAGGATAAAAATCAGAACACAGGCCCCTCTCTTCCTTTGTGCGTCTTCTCCCCACTCCGAGGAACACAGAGTTCAGAGTAAGAATGAGCTCCCCAACCCTCTGCCTTCAAATTGTGGATGTGGAAAGCAGTGAACTTCGTAGCTGCCTTCCTCTCCAGATTTATAACACAGCCATTCCCCTAAGTGCTTGACATAGACGCACTGGAGATTTGAAGGCGTTCTCTAAAGCTCAATATTTCTGTGATTAATGTTTTATTGGATGGTGGGCAACAGAAATGCTATCCAGGCTCAAAAGAAATCATTCAAATAGGGAACATTGTCTGTTGCATAAAACCTCCACTTACAGGGGTTTTTATACTTTTTGTAAAGTTATTTTTTAAAAGTGACTTTGGAAGAAAGCTTCAACCCGAGGAGAAGCATCAAAAGTAAAATTGATGGCTTCAGGGTGAAATTTTTTTCCTTCGGTAATTTAACTGTCCAGAAAGAGATAATGATGTCCACCTGTCAAGGCGAGAAGGCAGGAGCCGCTGCAGAGAAAGATAGCAGGGACCTTCAGAGAGACTGTGCGGCTCCAGGAGCTGCGTTAAGGGGCTGGGAGGAGATGAGCAATCGCCCTCTCTCTGTCCTTCTCCTGACCTCTTTATCCAAGCCGGAGAAGGATTTGAAGGCTCCTGTGAGCCCCAGGCAGCTGATGAGAACACGACGCTCCCAGTTCTGCATGACTCAGCAATCATCTATGTGCCTGGCCCGGTGCAAAGCCGCTCACCTAAATGAACCTGGGGAGCTTCCTGGGACCCATGAGGGTGGCCCCCAAATCCCTACTTTACAGATGAGGAAACCAAGGCCCCAGAAGCTCATTGTTACTAATGCCGAGTCACTCGACCGAGATGTGGAGAAGACTTGATCGTCTCGGCCCCCAGCCACTGTGTCACACTGCCCCACACACCCAGTCTCCTGTGATCCTCCGCACGGTGCTGCTGGACATTGAATCTGTGGCCCGTTACAGAGTAAGGGGATCCAGAACCCGCGAGGGACAAGGCCTCTGTCCAAGGTGACGCAGCTGGTACGTGGCCCAGCCCGACCTTGAACCAGAGTGGCCTCACTCCAGGCTACTTCATGTCTGGCGGGAGTGTAGAGGGGCTTTAGCTGGTTGGTTTTCCTTCATGGCTCATTTTAGGTGGTTTTTTTTTTTTTTTTTTCCCTTTCTTTTAAGATGTTTCCATGTGAACCATGTTTAAAATTTTTATTGAAGTTGAGGCAATATTGCTTCCATCTTATGTTTTGGATTTTTGGCCGGGAGGCATGTGGGATCTTGCCTCCCCAGCCAGGGGTTGAACCAGCGCTGCTTGCGTTGGAAGGCAAAATCTTAACCACTGGACTGCCAGGGAAGTCCCTCATTTTAGTTAGCGAATCATGCATTTTAATACCTTCTGTTTTCATTAGTTTCTTAGGTTTTATACTCCTGTGTGGGCTTCCTTTGTGGCTCAGCTAGTAGAGAAGCCGCCTCCAGTACGAGAGACTGGGTTTGATCCCTGGGTTGAGAAGATCCCCTGGGGAAGGGAAAGGCTACCCACTCCAGTATTCTGGCCTGGAGAATTCCAAGGACAGCCCATGGGGTCGCAAAGAGTCAGATATGACTGAGCGACTTTCACTTTCACTATACTCCTGTATCCGTAAAGAATAGTTAAAACGTACTTGCTATTTGTGTTGAATTTGTGGAAGCTGTGGTGCATACATACAATGGGATATCACTCAGCTAGAAAAAGGAAGACGTTTGAGTCAGTTCTAATAAGGTAGATGAACCTAGAGCCTATTATAGAGTGAAGTAAGTCAGAAAGAGAAAGACAAATACCATATATTAATGCATATATATGGAATCTAGAAAGATAGTACCCACGCGCCTACACGCAGGGCAGCGAAGGAGACACAGACATCAAGAACAGGCTTTCGGACACAGTGGGGGAAGGAGAGGGTGGGATGATTTGAGAGAATACAACTGAAACATAGACATCGCCATCCATAAAACAGACAGCCGGTGGGAGTTTGCTGTATGAAGCAGGGCACCCAAAGCCCGTGCCCTGTGACACCCTGGAGCGGCAGGGTGAGGAGGGAGGTGGGAGGGGGTTCAAGAGGGAGAGGATATACGTATACCTATCTATGGCTGATTCACCTTGATGTATGGCAAAAACCATCACAATATTGTAAAGCAATTATCCTCCAATTAAAAATAAATAAATAGTTTTTTAAATGGAGTTGAAAAGCTGTTATCTTGAGAGAAATTGGTATTATAGTTGTTACCACATAACAGATATAAACAAACCTGTATGTGTTATGTCTAATATACATAAATCTTACTAGAGGCATGTTTTATGTAAGTAAATATGTTATATACGTATGAATTCACACATCTCTTCCTATTGCTTTGAATTATTAACAATCACTGAGTAAGTTAATCTCTGAGTCTACTCTTCTTGAATACATGATTTCTTCATAATAAGCAGGTTTGATCCTATTGCAAAGCCAGACTGGAACAAAGTTCAAAGCTTTGCCCTTGTGACTTTCAATGTGGAACTCATTCTCAAAACCTCTCTCATCCTCTTTGACCACAACATATTCTTACTATATGTAGTCCATCTTTCCTGGTGAGTTATCACATGTACCTCTCATCAAACGTCAAGATCAGCAGTGGGAAAGGGAAGGTGCCTGCCTCTTCCTTGGAAAGGCGATCAAGGTCCCCAAAATGAACGTCACCTACACTCTAGGGCACAAGTTTTACACTCAGCCATCCAACCCCGGCGTGCAGAAACTGGTCTGACCATTTTTGTTTGATGTTGTGACAAAGAAAAAAACTATTAAATTTATTGTATGGTTTTATGAACACTTCAGTTTATTCTGCAAAGTATCAAAGGTGGTGTAAGTAAGATGTAGATCCAGATAGCTACTATATCATTCCCATTCCAGAGGGTTTCGTATTTCATGCAGTTTGAAACTGAACATGATCAGATTGTTATGTAAATAATAAAATACAATCTGTAATTTCTTTAAAGAATAACTGATAAATTAGCTGTGATCACTTCAGTATTAAGTTCATATAAGAAGCATTTACTTTACTATGAACCCCACATGTTAATAATTGGTCTTAAAATACAAGCCAATGGTCTGGTGAAAGTTGAGCTCTAGTGTGGTAAATGTGAGCTTATACTGACCTCAACCTTGTTTCTCCAAGTGGAAGAGACTGAGAACAGGTATCTGGGAGGAGGTTCACTGCTCTGAACAGCTAGTTCATTGCCTACCATTCTGACCAACTCAATGAAATTTCCTTTAAAATTCAAATTGTTATCAAAATGACACTGTATCCGGTAATTCACTGTGCATGGAGGGTGCAGCCCTGAAATCAAAAGATGCTTGCTCCTTGGAAAGAAAGTTATGACAAACTTAGTTCAGTCATTCAGTTCTGTCCGACTCTTTGTGACCGCATGGGCTGCAGCACGCCATGCTTTCCCCAAATCCCAGAGCTTACTCAGACTCACGTCCATCCAGTCGGTGTTGCCATACAATCATCTCATCCTTTGTCATCCCCTTCTCCTCCTGCCTTCAACCTTTCCCAGCATCAGGGTCTTTTCCAGTGAGTCAGTTCTTCACATCAGGCAGCCAAAGTAGACAGACAAACCTAGACAGCATGTTAAAAAGCACATACATCACTTTGCCAACAAAGATCTATATAGTCAAGCTGTGGTTTTCCCAGTAATCATATGTGGATGTGAGAGCTGGACCATAAAGAAAGCTGGCTGCTGAAGAACTGATGATTTCAAATTCTGATACTAGAGAAGACTCTTGAGAGTCCCTTAGACAGCAAGGAGATCAAACAAGTCAGTCCTAAAGGAAGTCAACCCTGAATATTCATTGGAAGGACTGATGCTGAAGCTGAAGGTCTAGTACTTTGGCCAGCTGATGCGAAAAGCAACTGACTGGAGAAGACTCTGATGCTGGGGAAGATTGAGGGCAGGAGGAGAAGGGGGCAGCAGAGGGCAAGACGGCTGGATGGCATTATCAACACAGTGGGTTTGAGTTTGAGCAAACTCAGGGAGACAGTGAAGGACAGAAGTCTGGTGTGCTGCAGTCCATGGGGTCACAAAGAGTCAGACACAACTTAGCAACTGAACAACCACCACCAGCAGGTGATGGCTGATGGAGTTAGTTATGCTCTTCAGGCGCTTTTCTTTAAAACACTGAGCCAGAGTCACCGCATGGTGTTCTTTCTATTTTCCACATGTATAGGGGAGAGCAGCTCATCATTTGCACATCTGGCCTTTATCTCTTTCTCAAAGCAACATCAACATTTGGTTTGTCTTAAAGCCAGTAGCTTTATACATTCCCTCTGAATTCTTCAATTCAGAGAAGTTTTACAGACGAAGCAAGAGGAAGATCATTACATCTCTCTCTCATTTTTAAGAAGGTCTATCTGAAGATCAGAGAAGGCAAGTGACTTAGCCAATGCACACAGCAAGTTCATGGCAGAGCTGAGACTAGACCCAAGAGATCTGAGAGTAGGATGGCCATTCACTCCACACACTACCTCACCCTCTCTCAGAAATGCTCACGTTTTATGAAGAGGGTTGTTCTCCAGGTACTGCCTGTCTCCCCATCTTTATCTGTGAGCTTATACTGCTTGACGTGACTGTTCACCCTTTCAGCCCCACAAACTCTACCATCGAGAGTTTCTCCACGTCATCACTGCAAACACTGCTCAGATAAGCCATCACCAGCCAACTCCCACTAAGCTCAAGCCTAGAAGGGCTGGCAAGTCAGGGCCCATCTTGAAGGAGGGTTTATACTTTATACATGTTTTCCCCAAGGAAGAGATGAATCTGGGTGTGGCTCAGAAAAGAGGGGTTAAAAGAATCACAAAATTTAAAAAAAAAGGTCCTACAGAACATCGTTGTCAAATATCTAAAGAGAATTTTTAGTATACATGAGAAATTGAAATTTCATCCACACAGAGGAACTAGGGTCATTCAAATGATTTGTCCCTTTATATACTAATTAAAGACCTTTCTGTCCATTACAGTTGATAGAACAAAGGATGTATCATCTTTGAAGGAAAGAGTTTCCCAGTCTAAGAAGTACAAGGCAAAGCATCACAGTGTCCAAGGAAGTTCTGGGTTCATGTCTTGCCTCTGACTTACAAGCTGTGCGACTGTAGCTGCATACGAGGTGAAGACGCCAGTGATGGTCATAAGGATGATGACAGTGACAAAAATGTGGTGAAGAGGAAGACAAGAAGATAGATGACAAGTAAAAGCTTCTTCCAGGGACAATGTTAAGAAATCCTTGCCTTGGGTGGAATGTGGGAACCAGGTGAGGTCTAAGATTTCCTACATCTCCTACAATTCTGTGCCTCTTTAGTGAAATAAAAACAACCGTGTTTTAGAGTTAGGTCAACAACAGGGCAGACTCACTAGGTATGAACCTCATGAATGTGGTCAAATCATTTATGTTCTTTGGGCTTTTTTTTTTCACCCTGGAATACGGTGATAAAACATCCAACATGCAGAGTGTTGGGCAGAAATGAATGTTTTTTTTAATTTTATAAAGTACCTTGTTGCAGTCATATGAGACTCACCCAATGAATATTGATCAATCTTTGATAGAAGATGAAAGGAAACAGTGGACAGAGACGTAAAGTACTAATGGCTAAAAATCCGAAATGACTGGACTGATGTTTATCAAGGAAATTTGAGGACTATTTCAGTAGCTATATGGCTTGGGCCTTTAGAAAATTAATGATAGGGAACATCTCTTTGTTATCCTGGTAGAAGGCCAAGTGGACTAGGTCTGGAAATCCCCCCCAAACCCAAATAAGCCTTCAACCTGCTCTTGAGCCTTTTCAGATTTTTTTCCAGTTTTGCCCAAAGTTGAATTGCAAACAGGCTTCTCAGTCATTCATTTGTTCACACACCATGTTCTGTTAAGAATGAAGGATGGATAAAAGCATCTGACCAACCCCTGACCACGCTCTGAGGAAGGGATGGAGGAAACAAGCATGCATGCAAGATGTCACAACACGATGCTTTCGGAGCTGAAGTAAAGATGGACACAGAAGGCAAGGATGGTGTGGTCCAAAGCCTGCCAGATTCTGCTGGGGCAGCATGTGGAGGTGAGGGTTCTTCCTGGAGGAGATGATGTGTAGATTTAGAACTGAATGAAGGGAGTACATAGCAGAGCCCAAGAGTTCCAGTTATAAGTATTGTGGCTTCTTTTTATATTCAATAAATATTGATCAAAGTTCATCTAAGGAGTGGGCTTGCAGTAACCCCTAGAGATGCAGGGAGAGCAAGACAGACACAGAGTCTGCTCTGTAGTATTTCTGATAGAGGAAGCAGAAACTTTAAGTGTAGTTAGGTAAGTAAATGGATGATATAAAAGGAAGACAAGAAAGTTTTCTTTAAACATGCACACTGGAAGGAAAGAGGCATGAGAGCACCCACAGACGCAGAAATGCTTACATAGTCTTTATGTTGCACCAATGATTTCATTCTTGCAACTTGCACAAATTCATCTCGCGTGGAAGACACATACTTGAAACTTGGACTCTGGAAATTGACAACCCAATCTAGGAGCCCCTGAAAGTCATCACAGAGCAAACGCAATGAGATTTGTTCTGGGGGAAACAACGTTATCCCAGCAAACCTTGCTGGAACACCTGCCACCTGTGGGAACTTGTGAGAGGCTCTTGGGGGGATGGGGAGGGGCAGTGATGAGTCAATTTGTCCAGCCCTCCCCAACTTCCCAGTTCACTGGGCCAAGCCAGCAGGCTCCTTTCACACAACATAAAGCGGGAAAGACATCAGAATTGGAGGTGGAGCAAAGTGGGAGCTGGTTTAAGGTCTATGTCGATGAGCATCCTTCAGAATTATTGAATGTTGCTGAGGAAGAATCAGAAATCCTCTGATTTAAAACAAAAGCAAAGAAACATACAATAACTTCTGAGTAAATATATTCTGGAGAAGCAGTATCAGGTGGGGACGTTCAGAATGCCATTTGCTGCCTTCCTGGGATAGTAGTTTAGTAACTAAGTCATGGCAGACTCTTCATGACCCCATGGACTGAAGCCCACGAGACTCCTCTGTCCGTGGGATTTCCTAGGCTAGGATACTGGAATCGTTGCAATTTCCTCCTTCAGGGATCTTCCTGAGCCAAGTATTAAACCCAGGTCTCCTGTTTTGCAGGTGGGCTCTTTGCCTACTGAGCCACCGGGGAAGCCCACCTTCCTGGAATGGTCCCAGACTCTTACGATTGCTCGTCTTCCCTCGAGGGCTCCAGGCAGTGGAAGTCACTAGGGACCCCGGGCCTTAGCAGAACCTACTGAACACAGTTGTGCTTTGCATTCTGAGGCTGGGCTCTTCTGAAGAAGTTCACTTGACAAGCTGTCATTAACATCCTCATGGAATTGAGGGAGCTTGGGAAAAGAAGAACATCTACATAGGGTGGTTTGGGAGGGCTGATCCGTCAAATGCTGGGTCCTCCCCTGTTACTGGTTTTCTTCTCTGTTTGAAGACAGAGACTTAAACCGAGGGAGGGGAACAGACTCTGATCGGCCCTTTTCTCTCCAAGGCCGGGAGGACTGGAGCCACGTGGGGGTGGCTAGATGCCAGCAGAGGGTGGGGACAGGGAGAGAGGGTTTGCTCATCTGATGAAGCACCAAGTGCGGTCGGCTCTGCGCCTCTCCTTCCTTGCTATTTTGGCGCTATCTTAGAGTCCAAATCTGCATCTTCCACCTTGAAACCCCTCTCTCTGAACTCTGGATCTCCATCTTATACCCTTCCCTTCCAAAAGCTGCTCAGCTCCTCACACCTGCAGCTCCAAACCAGAAGTTCTCACCTCCTGAGTTTCCCATCCCCTGTGGTTTGGGTACCCTCCACCACAATGGCTCAAGACAGAAAGTACCCTTCTCTCCCTCTCCTGCATTCCCAACATCCTAAAGATTTTTATCTTCTCAAGTTCTCTTGATTCCTTTTCTGCATCACTACAATTTCTATTCACCCTCAAGGTCACCCCGTACTGGGAGGACCCAGTTCCAATTTCTTAACAAAATTTAGAATGTCTATGCACTACTACATATAAAATAGATAATCAACAAGGACCAAGTGTACAGCACAGGGAACTCTACTCAATATTCTGTAGTAACCTGTACTCTACTCAATATTCTGTAGTGTATGAGAAAAGAAATCTGAAAAAAAAAATAGATGTATGAATATATACAATTAAGGGTTTCCCTGGTGGCTCAGTTGATAAAGAATCTGCCTGCAATGCATGAGCTTTGGTCCCTGGCTGGGGAAGATCCCCTGGAGGAGGAAATGGCAGCCCACTTCAGTATTCTTGCCTGGGAAATCCCATGGACAGAGGAGCCTGGAGGTCTAAAGTCCGAGGGGTCACAAAGAGTCAAACACAAGTTAAAAACTAAACCGCCATACAGCTGAATTACTTTGCTGTATACCTGAAACTAACACAACATTGCAAATCAACTATACTCCAATATAAAATAAAACTTTAAAAAATAATAATTAAAAAAAAAAAAAACTTAGAATGCCCTTCTTAATTTGACCAGGCCTCTGTGGCATGTCCTTCAGTTTCAGCAACATCAACAGCTTGCGTCTCACAGCCTAGATTGTGCATCAGATGACTTGATGCTTTGCACCTCCTTGACCCGTCCATGTCCTTGATGACTCATTCGAGGCTTCAGTCCCTCCAGGAACTGAATCTTTGCTGATTCCCCCAGGACTGAGTTGGGTACCATTTCCATCATGGTCTACTGAGCCCTGACTGGGTATTCTACACTTTGGCACTTGTCCAGTCTTCCATGAGTATTGCTGTGTTTCTTTGTGGCCCATTGGATGGTGGGCTCCTTGGGCTCAGCCCCTCTCCCATTCACTCAGCATCAACTTCAGTTCACAGAGCTGTTGTGCACACAAAGTATGCTGTCCAAAAAATGCATAATTAATTTCATTTCTCTGGGGAACAGAGCTGCTGCACTCATTGCACAAGAATCTCTCCCTAAAGAGTCTCAGAATTGGAGGGAAACTCCTTGCGTCCCCACTCACAGATGTGGAAACTGAGGCCCCAGGAGGGACAAGTTCCATGCCACACCTGGACTGACCTGGGATCCTCACACTGTCCAGGATGCCTCTGCTGGCCGCAGGCCCTCTCTCACTCTCCCCTCTGCTGATTACTGACCCCTGGCCAACCGGAAGCAGCACTTAGTACCACCCCAGCCCCTAGACTACTCTGAATCAATTTCAGTTACAAGAATCAGAGTCAGGTAGAGACAGGGATGGGGTTTATTGGGCTTGAAAATGCTGTCAGAGACTGTATACCAGTTTCCTGAGACCTTCACTGTCATCGAGTTCTAGGAGCCAAGACACTGATAAGAGTCTGGCTAAACTATGAAGTCCCATTCAGCATGTTCTTGTGTAATTCTAGTTCTTTGATATGTGTAGACCCACCCTTGATTTATCTGCTAGACTGTAGAATCCTGCAGAGCAGCCCTGGGGGATCTCATTCATATACAGTAAGTTACCTACATATGAAGGTGTTCCATTTTGACAGCACATTCATGGGTCCAGTTTGTTTGTATGATCAACTAACATGATCAGCTACACAGTACTGTACACTAATAGGCTTATAATACTTTCCACACAAATCATATATAAAAACAAACACAAAAAAACAACTTTGATCTTTTTAAAATTTTTTTAATATAAATTTATTTATTTTAATTGGACGCTAATTACTTTACAATATTGTATTGGTTTTGCCATACATCAGCATGAATCCACCACGGGTATTCACATGGTCCCCATCCTGAACCTCCCTCCCCTTAATTTTTTAAAATTTATTTCTAACTGAATGATAACTGCTTTACAGTATTGCGTTGGTTTCTACCAAACACCACATGAATCAGCCACAGGTTTACCTATTTCCCCTCCCACCTGAACATCTTTCCCATGTCCCTCTCCATCCCACCCCTCTAGGCTGTTACCAAGCCCTGGTTTCCTATGGCAATACCAACCTGGATGCGTCTGGTCTCAGAAGCAAAACAGTTTTAATCTTACAATACAGTACTTTGGAAAAGTACAGCAGTACCAGCTACATCACTGCTACTTTTCCTTGCTTCTGGACCTGCTGGGCTGGAAATAAAGCTACTGTGATACTGTATTCTATACAGTGTGTACAGTAAAGTTCCCCAAAGCCTAAGCACTTGCAGAAGAGACACACATGTGACACGTAAACTAATGTACATGCTTGGGTATGTGAACACATGTTTGCAACTTTGAAAGTTCACAGCTTGAAGGTTTGTCTGCAGGGGACTTACTTTACCTATCAGCTTCCAATACCTCTGGTCAAAAGCCAGGAACATAGTAGGCACTCAGGTAAGAGTGGCTGAAAGAATTCAGTTCTCCCGACTCTCGGAATAGGGCATCTCCATTGTCCCAGGCAGGTGAGAATGCAAGCCAGCAGGAAACCCCAGGAAGGATGCAATGCTTAGGCACCAGGCACTGGGCTACGCCTTTACATCACTGCCTCGCTTCATCCTCAGCCAGGAAATAGTCACTGTGATCATCCCCATTTCAGAGATGAAGACGCTGAGAGGTTGCATAATCTGCCTGAGATTGCCCAGCCATGCATTTAAGCCTTGGTCCACTTGACCCCATAGACTTGTCTCTCAATTTATGATTTAAAAACAAACAAACAACAAAACACAGGAAGACAAGAAAGAGACAAACCTGAAGCCCATGTCAGAATCAGGCAAGGTGCTGAAAGAGCCAGGAGTCAGCGTAGTGGCCCAAGACACATTCGGACCACATCTAATTAAGACACGTTTTTTTCTCTTTTATTCTTTTGTCCTGGCTGCACTGCTGGCTTGCGCTGTCTAAAGAGAAAAGAGTTAATTGGTTTATTTAGCCAACTATAGATGTATTCAGGATTATTCTTCATCATGTGAATTAAATTAAATAGTTTATTTACCCCCATGAATTTCATTCAGTTCATTTAATTTAATTTCATAGTTATAACATGGGGAACAAACTAACTAGATTTCTCCCTTTGGGATGGAAATGGGCAAATATTTTGGTTCTGAATTAACAAGCAGCAAAGCTGATATTTATAATAAATCATCCATTGTTAACCATCCTGATAATTATTCCGTGAATGGTCTAAAACAGACATGGGCATGTAATAGACATATTGTTGGCTTTTACTGCAGTTTAGTTCTTTGTGTTAGTGAACAATCTAAACCGAAAACTCAGAAATGCATCCAGAGCAAACTGGTTTGTTTCACAGGCAGGAACTGAGCACCTACTATGTGCCTGGCCCCCGGAAACAGCTTTATATGCGTTTTCCATCACATCAGCTTCTGCTGAAAATATACCTGAATCTTCTGTCTCCCACAGGAAGATACCCAAGCTCCTTAGAAAGGCTTGCAGGACCCCCAAGACCTGGTCCCACTCAACTTCCCACCCTCAATGCCTGGCCCTTGCTCTCTGCATCCCACTTGCCCTCCAGAATTGCTAAAGGCATTAGCGATGCTAGACTATTTGCATTTGTGCCAACTTGATGCTCTGCACAGGACTGTGGGTCTTTGTTTCCTCCACTCCCTAGTGAACTCTGATTCGTCCTGCAAACTTCAGTTTAGTTTCTACCCTGTTCTAAGCGGCAGAGTTAATACCACCCTCCTTCATCCTTTAAGCAAGTGAGCATCACTTCCTAAGGCAAGTGATTTCCTCACCCACTGTAAGAGTGTGGCCTTTGCCATCCCTGGATAAAGGAGAGACCCCATCTATACCTCCCCACTCTCTCATCTGAAACTCCCACATCCCTAAAATGGTCTGATAATAACACCTTCCTTGTCCAGGTATTTGGAGGATTAAATGAGGTTACAGTGTGTAAAAGAGTAAATGGCAATATATGTAATAGTAAGCCTCTAATAAACATTAATCATCACTATCTGTTTATACATCACACTTGCTACTAGACTGCGAGTTGGTGGAGAACCAAGACTTGGTCATTCATGGTCCCCATCAATAGCACAGTGCTTTGAACAGAATTGCTTTTCTTCAATAAATGTGCATTTCATAATTGATGAAGATTGTTAGAGAATTTCAGGTGACAGTTAAGATTCATCTAGGCAATGAAAAAGGAGAGAAGAAAGGGGCCCAGAGTTTTGTAATTTAAGGGGCACCAAAAATTACAGACAAAAGCTCCCTGTTCTTCCAGAAAGTCTGGAGCCTCCCATGAAGGATGGAGCCAGATGCTAGGAAACAGGTTGATTCCAGGAACAAGCGAAGGGCTGGCAGCCCAAAACGTCCATCAGCTGGGAACTTTTCAGCAGGTATAAGTTCCCCCTGGAAAAAAAAATGCAGCCCTTTCATCTTTCTTCCCCTAATAATGAATAAGCTCCTGAGCAGTCCTCTGGGGACAAAAGAGCAGAATTCTAAGGAAGAGTGTAGGAGACACTTTATTTGAATGAGCGCAACAGATCCAGAAAGAAAAGAAACTCAAAGCAGACAGGTTCCCATTTGGCTCTCAGCGTGGTCCATTATGAGGTGTGTCACCTGGGGCTGTTCACCGTCCCCTGGGGCCAAAGATCCATCACCTTTGAAAAGGGGAAACAGCAGGAGCGTGGCTTGGTGAGCTGGCTCAGAGAGGGCCAGGGAGAAAGTCTGGAAGAAGTGGAAGTGGTCGCGGGAGGTGCCTCCCCCCCTGGCCCACACAGCAGCCTTGCACACCCGCTTTCCACGCACTTAGGGCTGTGTATCAATTAGTCCCAGGCCCTAAAGCTGAATGCAATTAATTCTATAACGTGCTGCTCTTCCTGCTGCATTCCAGCAAAATCGCATCATGAAATCAGGACACAATGAAGGAATTCTGACAAAAGGAAGGCAGATCTGCGTCGACTCACCATATGGCCTTCATGTCAGGGTCTGGTCCAGGACGCCTGAGCCAAGTGAGGACCTCGGATGTCCTGCCACATGCTCTACCAAGGAGAAACACATGGGGGTCCCCAGGAACGGCCCCTCGTTCCAGGGGAGCGTGCACAGGGCTAGAGAGAGACAGGAAAAGTTGATCAGGGTCAGGGAGTGGTCCCTCCCTCAAAGCCTCATCGAACTACTTTCACCTACATCCTACCCACAAAGATGTCGGGAAACATAGTTTTTATGTTATTTTATTCAAAATAGACATAACATAAAATTTACCACCTCAATAATTTTAAACATACGATTCAGTGGCAGTAAGTACTTTCACATCGCTGTGCAACTCTTATCACCATCCACCTCTAGAACTTATCATCATCCCAAACCAAAAAAAAAAAAAAAACAAAAAAGCCCTCCACTCTCAAAAATAACTTCCTGCTGTCCTCCCACACCCAGACCCTGGAAACCACTGTTCTATTCTCTGTCTTTATGAATTTGCTATTGTTGGAGGCTCATGTAAGTGGGGTCATATATATTTGTTGTTTTACCTCTGACTTATTTCATTCAGCAAAATGTCCTTAAAGATCATCCATGCTTTAGTACATATTAGAATTTCATCCTTTTTAAAGGGTGAATAAAATCATTCTATAGATAGAACATTACTTCATTTTGCTTATCGATGTATCCTCGGTTGATGGACATTTGAGTCGTTTCTACATTCAGCTACTGTGAACTCAATGAACATGAATTTGAGCAAACTCCAGGAGACAGTGAAGGAAAGGGAAGCGTGGAGTGCTGCAGGAAGTCACAAAGAGTCAGACGCGACTGAGTCACTGAACAACAACTTTGTGAATAACGCCGCCTTGAATATGGATGTACAGATTATCTATCCAAGTACCTTCCTTCGGCTCTTTTGTGTGCACACCCAGAAGATAATGTCTTAATGATTCTTCAGGGATCTTCTCTACCCAGGGATTGAACTTGCATCTTCTGCACTGATAGGCAGATTCTTTACTGCTGAGCTACCAGGAAAGCCTAGATAGAGAATATATATATATATTTATATTCTTTTTCAGATTTTTTTCCCTTTAAAGGTTATTAAAAGTACTGAGTATAGTTCCTTGTGCTCTAAAGTAGGACCTTGTTATTTATTTATTTTATATATAGTAGTGTGTATATGTTAATTCTAAACTCTTATCTATCCTCCTCGCCTTTCCCCTTCAGTAACATTGTCTGTTTTCTATGTCTTTTGGCCTATTTCTATTTTGTAAGTAAGTTCACTTCTTTTTTTTTTTTAGCCATCCATTTTCAATCTTTGGAGCTATTTGTTTAGCTAGATCTCTTGCAAACAGCATTTTGTCATTTTTGGTGGGTCTGTTTTAGGTGTGTTTAACGTGTTTCATATTGGCATTACTCAAATTTGAGACTTATTTCTGCCTTCTCCACACCTTCTACTATGCTTTTTATTTTCTTATTTTTCCCCATGGTCTCCTTCCATTAGATGAGTGAGGCTTCTTCAGTGCTTTTTGGTTTTATTGCTACTAATTTAGGAATTATACATTCTCTTTATTTTTTAATGTCTCAAAAATTTCAATATACATACTAGGTTTTTTTCCTCTGAAAGACAACTTATCATCACTACCTCCACTGTCATAAGCAAGACAATCTGCATTGATCATTTGTTTTTTCCCCCAAGCTCCCTACCCTATTACATTTTCATCTGAAATTTAGTTCCATATAGTTTTACACATTTTGGATTTTTTAAATAATAATTATTATACTATGATTATTGGGGCTTCTCAAGTGGTGCAAGGGGTAAAGTACCCTCCTGCCAGTGCAGGAGATGTAAGAGACGTGGGTTCAATCCCTGGGTCAGGAAGATCCCTTGGAGAAAGACATGGCAACCCACTTCAATATTCTTTCTGGGAGAATTGCATAGGCAGAGGAGACTGGTGGTCTAAGGTCCATGGGGCCATGAAGAGTTGGACATGACTGAAGTGACTTAGCATGCACACTGTGATTCTTAGTTAAGAGTATTATTTATATTTCACATTTCTGAAAATAGTCATTGATTATATTTTTTACTCTCATTTTTTCATCTACTTCCTTTTTCTTTTTTTTCATTTTTCTTGAATTTATTACATAATCATTGAAATAGTGTGTTTCTAGAAAACAGAATGGCTGATAAGAGAATATAAACCAAAGCTTTTTCAACAGTACAAGGGCTTTTTCTTGCTACAGCAGGGTATGAAAACTCTTTCTGTAAGGAAACATATAATCACTATTTTAGGCTTTGCAGGCCATGTGGTCTCTGCCACAGGTACTCAGAACTTGTGTTTTGTAGCTTGAGAGCAGCCACAGACACCACATAAACAGATGGGCATGGTTGTGTCCCCATAAGTGTAACTTATGGGCACTGACATTTGCATTCCATATCATTTCCATGTGTCAAAAATTTTTATTCATCTTCTGATTTCCTTTCAGTCATTTAAAAATGTAAAATCCACTCTTAGCCCACAGAGCATACAAAACCAAGTGGTGGGTGGGTTTGGCCATCATGAATTGACCTTCACTCCAGGGCATCTTTTTCTGCCAGAGAAGGTCTGTGGTCAATCGCCTAGTTTGTGTATATCATTACATGTCTTTATTTGCATGTTATCCTCACTCTTGATAACTTCTTGGGAAGAGGAAAGAATTCTTGACAGAGAGCTTCTATTTTCTCTTCAGATATTTTACTTAATTATTCATCCAGAATCAGTACTGTTGATGAGAAGTCCAACGTCTGTGTGATCTTCACTCGTTTGTAAGAAATCCATTTTTTTTTTCCTCAGATATATCATAGGGTTTTCTTTTTGCCTGTTGTGTTTGGAGGCTTTTCTGGATGACACCAGCCAGTGATTGGAATATCTTCACAGCACATCTTCAATATCCCTCATGTGTGTCCAGCATCCTGTCCTGTTTGGTCTCTTCTCCTGCAACTGGAGAGACATTATAGCTTCTAGCCGGGTCATCTTCTCTGTTTCAACTTTTCAAGATTGTTGTCTCTTTGTACTGTTATGATGTTGGATCTTTCTTTGTTAAGCACATCTTGTAAGGGATGTTTTATCTTGAAAAAATACATTTTTACACACAAAAGTTATCATTGCTTTTTCCATCTGAAATTCCTGCTAGCATTTGAAAGTCTCTTTTACTCCGTGGCCTTCTTTCCTTTGCTTATGACTGCTTTGTCATCTGCATTTTTTTCAAGATGTGAAAAATACTTTAAATTTCTTTTCAGATGTCCTTGGGATCTTTACATCAGTGACTGTTCTTCCACTCCCTGAATGTTTGTTTGTTTCCCATGGACTTCAGCTTCCTTCGGTGTTTGCAGCTCTTGGCTGTGCGGTCATCGTCATCCTGGGGAATTTCTCTTTCTTGCCTCCTTGGACTCTCATGCATTGTCACGGCTCCCAGTCATGAGTTCTGCTCACGTCTGAGTTTGGATCTCATGCTCCATGTGGAACTTAGAACACTCTCTACCCTTTGGTGACTCCAGTCCTGCCATGGGCAGAAGGCATTGCTCGAATCCCTGGATTAACTATAAAATATCAGTACTAGAATAGAGTTCCGTAAGTTTGTTTTGCGGTGGAATGTGGCCAGGGTAGTTCTCAGGTTGTGCTAGAGCAGCACTTTGTTACATGGAAGACAGGTTTTATAAGCAGCCTTTGAATCCAGCTAGTCAAGTGTAATGGAGAAGGCAATGGCAACCCACTCCAGTACTCTTGCCTGGAAAATCCCATGGATGGAAGAGCCTGGTAGGCTGCAGTCCATGGGGTCGCTAAGAGTCAGGCACAACTGAGCAACTTCACTTTCACTTTTCACTTTCCTGCATTGGAGAAGGAAATGGCAGCCCACTCCAGTATTCTTGCCTGGAGAATCCCAGGGACAGAGGAGCCTAGTGGGCTGCCGTCTATGGGGTCACACAGAGTTGGACACGACTGAAGCGACTTAGCAGCAGCAACAAGTTACACTCTTGTGTAAACAGATAGCAGAGCGGAGTCTAGAGATGGGGGTCAGGTAGCAAATCTCAGTGCTCCCTGCAGATTCACAGACTAAGTGCAGATTAAGTAACTGTTCCAACCCTTCCTAGGACTCAAGGCCGAGATCCAGGCCCTTGCTTGGGATTGGACTCTTTCCTTGGGTTTCAGGGGTTCAAATCCTCCTGAGCACAACAAGCACCTTCTTTCCAGGAAATATTCCCATGTCCAGTATTGGAGACTCTCCGTTCTTGTTTTAGATCACTCACTTCGGCCACGTGATGCAAAGAGCCTACTCATTAGAAAAGACCTTGATGCTAGGGAAGACTGAGGGCAACAGGAGGAGGGGGCAACAGAGGATGAGACGGTTGGATGGCATCATCAACTCAATGGACACGAATGTGAGCAAACTCCAGAAGACAGTAAAAGACAGGAAAGCCTGGCATGCTGCAGTCCATGGGATCACAAAGAGTCAGACAGAACTGAGCAAGTGAACAACAACGAGTGTGCTTAATACACCTTGCCAATACTTTCCCAACTTTACCACGTGTTCACAGAAGTGAGGGGAAGTAAGCATTTATTCTGTGTACCACCTTGAACTGAGATTCTCATTGCTAGGTGAATACAGTGCAATAATCATAACTATCACTCAGGATTATTTTTGAAATCTAAAAAGATAAATGCTTTGGAAACAATATAATGTCTAAAATATAACAACCCTTATTCCTTTTTTAACATTGTAACAAGCCCCACAAATTCAGCATCAATGAGAGAAATTCAGATTAATTTGGGGTAGCACTGATTTTTTTGTGGTTACCAGTGCAATGACAGAAGTGTTCTAGGGTGAAATAACTTTGGGAAAGGCAACAAGTTATACACCCACTTAGATATTCCAAAAATATATCTATATCGTGGGCTTTGAAAAGCCCCACTGTAAAGACACTGATGTAATTTTGTTTAATCTCATATTTCCAAGATGCATTGATTATGAAAGCCTAATATGGTAACAAAGATATACAAGAATGAGTGAATCAGGGCATGCATTAAAGAATCTTGATTTTGTGAAAAGACTGAATTACTTAAGATTCTTAAATGAGGCTATTTTAGGCATAGAATAAGCAAGAAACTTTAAGACAATACTAAGACATCATAGGAAGTAATATATTGAAATAATTGTGATCCAAAATAGGCTCCCCTTACTTAATAATGCTTCCCTGGTGGCTCACATGGTAAAGAATACGCCTGCAATGCCAGAGACCCGGGTTCGATCCCTGGGTTGGGAAGATCCCCCTGGAGAAGGAAATGGCAACCCACTCCAGTATTCTTGCCTGGAGAATTCCATGGAGTGAGGAGCCTGGTGGGCTACAGTCCATGAGATCCCAAAGAGTCAAACACTACTGAGCGACTAACACTTTCACTTTCACTTAATAATGTATCAAAACTAAGAATGCTTCATACCTCTGAATGCCCTGAAAGACTAATTATTTGAATGCCTGCTGTGGGAATGCTCAATGAGACTGAGGCCCTTTGATTAGAATGGGCTCATACCATAGATATGAATTTGAATATTAATTTCAACTTCATTTAGCCTCAGTTGGTATCATCTGTGAAATGGGAATGATATCAACCACAATGGCATGTTATAAACTTCTGACACACAGAGATCAGCATATAAATACTGCTGTAGCCATAGCGCTCGCCCCATGGTGAAGAGGACATTGAATGAAAATCATATGCATCAGCTTGCAAAGTTGTAACTATTGGCAATAAAAGAAATGCTCTTATTTTCTAGACCCTCATTATGTTTTAAATATTAGATAGCTAAAAAATCATGGCAGTTTAGATACTATGTCTTAAATATTAGACAGCTAATATATCATGCTGAAGCTCTGATACTTTGGCCACTTGATGTGAAAAGCCAACTCATTGGAAAAGACCCTGATGCTAGCAAAGATTGAGGGCAGGAGGAGAAGTGGATGACAGGATGAGTTGGCAAGACATTACCAAATCAATGAACGTGAGTTTGAGCAAAAGTCCAGGAGACGGTAAAGGACAGGGAAGCCTGGCATGCTGCCGTCTAAGGAGTCAAGAAGAGTCAGATACAACGGGGAGACTGAACAGCGAAAACTAGATCATGGAATTTTAGAGCTGGAATGGGTCTGACAGCTCATCTATTTAGTGGAGAAGGAAATGTTTAGTGGAGAAGGAAGTGGCAACCAACTCCAGTCCTCTTGCCTGGAGAATTCCGTGGACAGAGGAGCCTGGTGGTCTGCAGTCCATGGGGTCGCAAACAGCTGGATGCCACTGAGTGACTAACACTCACAACGTTAAGAAAAAGTGACTGAAGGTCTGAGACAACCCATGACTTGTCCGAGGTTAGTGGCAGGCGGCAGTTAGAGCCTTTTCCCCGGCTCTCTGCTCACTGGTCTTCGGGGCTGGACAATGCCTCCCTCAGTGAAAGAAAAGTTTAACCAAGTCCAGGCAAGTAATTTAGGTCTGTAAAGAAGGGAAAGTTGAAGTGTTTCAGAGCTTCTTATTTCCCTTCAGCAGATCTTACAACACGAAAGAGGTGAATCACATTCTGTATGTGTAAAAGTGTCAGTCACTCAGTCATGTCGGAATCTTCGTGACCCCATGGACTGCAGCCCGCCAGGTGCCTCTGTCCATGGAGGTAAGAATACTGGAGTGGGTTGCCATTCCCTTCTCCAGGGAATCTGCCCACCCAGGATCAAAACCGAGTCCCACGCATTGCAGGTGGATTCTTGACTGTCTGAGCCACCAGGGAAGCCCGAATCACAGTCTACTTACATGTAAGGCACATCTTTCCTTCTGATTTCTACAAATAAATGAGAGTTCTGCATACTTCGAATGGCCAGAAGAGAGAGTGAGTTTTTGCTTCATGTCAGACATGACCACCACTTCCCTAGCATCTTGTCTGCAAGGCTGAGCTAGGAGTTGTCCACGCTGGTCCCGACGAGTGATGTGCGCTTGGGTTGTGTTTTCGTCACCTGGAAGGCAACCGTCAAAGCGAGCCATGTGTGCCTGCGAGATGCCTCTGTGTATTTTTAGAAAGTTTTTAAGAGGGAGACAGCCAAAATATTTTTACTGCACAGCAGGCACTGTGTCATGCTGGAGTGTTGGAAAGAAAAAGAAGGGAAACGAAAGGGAGGAGAAGATTTAAGACTGGTGCACAGATTGAAATGGTTAACTGCTTCATGGGCCTGGAGCACAATTCCTCCGAGCTGGGAACACTCTGTCACAATCTCCTTCTCTCCAAATGTCCCCACAGATTCTGAGAACCACACAACGTAGGCACATCCCAGCACATGTGAACCTTGATGATCAGGTAGGACTCAGCAGCAAGAGGACACAGAGAGAAACCTGTCAATCAAGGCAGCATGAAGGTAACGCTCCATGGGGTGGCTATCACATGGGGACCACAGGAAAGAGGTGGAAAAGGAAAGGCCTCACCCTTGCCCCAGGGGACAGCCTTTAAGGCAGGCTCTGTAGTATGGATGCTGGCCCATGGACAAAGGAGTTATAAAATCATCTACACATTCACTTGTGCTTTGCAGCCAGGAGACATTTGCACATCTCACAGTCTTCGGGCCCCTGTGGCTGGCACCATGACCCCATTGTTCAGATGAGGAAACTGAGGCTTGGAAGGGGTTGGGATTCAAACCCAGATTTTGTTATATAGCTTCCAGGGTGACTAACTTACAAGCAGGGTGTTTTAAAGAGTTTTGAGCAGGGTGGTGACACGACGTGTTGAGTTGGGTGGGGAAGGAGCCCTTGGAACTAGAAGAAGATGGAACTGTTACAGAGCTAAGGATGGTCCAGAACAGCCTCAGCAAGTGGTATCCATAAAGGGCCAGATGGTAAATAGTTTAGGCTTTGTGATCCTAAATGCACATCCTTCTTTGTTTTTATTATTTGTTTGGTTCATTGGTTTTTATAAGCCTTTAACAAATATAAGAATATTTTTAGCTTGAGGGCCATAAAAATAGGCCCAGGGTTGGATTCCGTCACTGGCTGTGGTTTGCTGACTGCTGGTCTAGCATCTCAGTAAAGAGGATGATTTGGGAGGCTTCCAAATGAGCCCAGGTGAGGGTTGGGCCAGTAAGAAGAAGACAGAGACCCAGTCCTACAAAAGGCCCACACGCGGTAGAGACCTGGGAGGAATGAACAGCAGGAGAGGGGCAGCTCCAGGGCCTGGCTCCCCATTCTGTGCCCACATCAGGCAGACATGCCAAGGCCAGTCCTTTCACCAAGCACCTTCTCTCCAGAGCTTTCCTAACCAAGACATGGAAGCCCATGGCCATCAGTGGGAGCTGGCACCACTGGAACCACTGGAACCACTGGAACCACTTCTAGTAGGATGAGGGCATCAGAAAGAGCCTGCGGCCAGTTTGGAGCACATAAGTGGGCTCAGCCAGGCTATGCAAGCAGGGTGAGCCTTCCGGTGAGGCTCCAAGTACCGCCTGACCATGAAACGTAACAAATAGCACATCCTGACACTTACAAGGCCAGCTTCTGGCTCAGCATTTTTCCTGCACGGCCTTGCTCAGCTGTTCACTCCATCCCCATTTGTCCATCCCCATGAACTCTAATCACCCCTACTTCTGGCTCCTAGGCTTAGGAAACTCAGCCGTGGTGGTCTTGAATGACAATTCCATGCTTGACTCCCCTGTCCCAACACCATTCCCAGCAATCAGATCTGGGACAACAGGACAATAGGCTTACTTCATGCTGTCTGAAATAGTATGTCTGAATTTCCTCATCTGTAAAATAAAGATCATGATCATAATGTGAAGGGAAGGAAAAGGACCACAAGCCCTTAGACAGGGGCCCTGCAGCAGATGCATTGTGGTTTTGGTGGAGATGTGGAGGTTATTCCCATATCACACAGCTAGTAGGTGGCAGAGTCAAAGTCTGAATCCAGATAACTGATGAGAGGAAAAACCTGACATTTCCCAGTCTCTGGATTTCCTCCTTTGAAAAGTGAGGCCACGTGTCCTGTCAATCTCAGAAAAAGTTTGTATGTGTGCTCAGTGGCTTCAGTCATGTCTGACTCTTTGCAAACCCATGATGTAGGCCACCAGGCTCCTCTGTCCATGGGTTTTCCAGGCAAGAATACTGGAGTGGGTTGCCATGCCCTCCTCCAAGGTGTCTTCCTGACCCAGGGATCAAAACTGGGTCTCCAGCATTGCAGGCAGATTCTTTACTGCTGAGCCACTGGGGAAGCCTGAAAAAAGTATGAAATAAAACTTAGGGTCCTTTACCAAAGCAAGAATGGTTACTGCCTGGTTCACCCATGACAATAATACAGCTTAAAAG
Source organism: Oryx dammah (assembly GCF_014754425.2). Taxonomy (NCBI): domain Eukaryota; kingdom Metazoa; phylum Chordata; class Mammalia; order Artiodactyla; family Bovidae; genus Oryx; species Oryx dammah. Next base: position 6,247,782 of record NW_024070200.1, on the reverse strand, counting down.
CTGAGAGCAAAGGTGGCTTTGGCATCAGAGCAGCGCTGGTCCGTTTGGAAACCGAAGACTGACGTGCACTCTGCAGAGAGGGCAAGGAGAAAAAGGTCCACATTCCCAGAAGGCCTCCCTGTGCCCAGCCCTTTTACAAAATTCAACCCCTCTCCAGGTGAGCATTTTGCCTTTTTTTTTTTTTTAACAGAAAAGGAATCTGAATTCCAGAAAAGTTAAAGAAATGTATGTAAGGCCACAGAATCACCAAATAAGGTCTGGTTTGACAACCTCTGCTCTTTGAGTAACACCAAGATTTAAGCAGCTGTTTAAAAGAGCAGTGGAAGAGATGTCACAGATGAAAATATCCTTGAAGGAAGTCGGATCTCAAAGATAAATACTGGCCTTCTCCATTCACCTCTCCATCTCTATAACTTTGGATAACGGGGTTTTTATTGTCAGAGAGGCTTATGCATGTGTCAGGAGAGTGCCGGAGCAGAGTAATCTATGTGGCAGACCCCCCTGGATAGGAAATAGAAAGTCTGCTCCTGCTGACAGTTCTAGAAAATTCTCCACTTTTTGTGAAATATATGCTTGTCAGTTGGTCAGGGGGCAGCTGGAAATCTGAGCTGTGCAGTAAGAGCTGAGGACCTGAGATGGTTAGAGGCTTCCTAGCATATTCTGAGAGTTTGTGCCTTGGCCATGAATGTCCCATGAAGCACTCCCATCTCTCTGTCCGGCTGGGCCAGGAGCAAGAAGTCCCCTCCTGTTCTGTGGGCCAAGCACTCATGGCAACAATGCTCCAATTTTGTTGTGCTTGAGAATCATCAATGGAGCTTGTTAAAAATATACATCTCCAGACCCTATTTTCCTAGGAATTCTGATTAAGTCTGAGGATACCCAGGAATTTGCATGTTCACTTTTTTTTTTTTTTTCTGGGCCATGTGCAAAGGAAAACATCAGCCCTGGAATTGCATCTTGGAATTAGTTGAATGATTTCAAGTGGCCAAGAGCTTATAAAGAAGACCCAGGATGGTACATCAAAGGTAGGCATGTAAGGACACTTCCCCCATAAAGGTTGTTTCAGTGGAAACCTGTGGACGAGCAAATTGGGAGAGGTCAGAGGAAACAATTGGAAGAAAGATTGGGAGGTCAGGGAGATCACAGCATGGCAGAGAAACTCAAAGAATTTCAACAAGCTTAATACAGAATAGGAGGACAAGAGAAGCTGGAAACACAAGGTGATGGGGATGTAGGCCGGAGTCTGGGTGCGCAGGGCCCTATAACACTCCGGGTTTTAGCTGAGATCCATGGGGAGCTAGCAGAGCATTTTAAGCTGGAGAATCACACATTTAGACTTGTGTATGTAAAGCTACCCTCACTGCTCTGCAGGAGACGGCTGTGGGGAATGCAGGGTTCCAGCGAAGGGTTGTCTGCTGCACCATCCAGGTGACAGATGACAGTGGTTTTAAGTAGGTTGGAGGCCATAGAACTAGAGAAAGAAGCAGAAGTGAAAAGTACTCAGGAAGCGAAATCCACAGGACATGGTGGAAGCGTGCATGCAGGGGAGGAAGGCATCCAAGTGGACTCCCAGATATTGGACCAGGGCGACTGGTACATTGTTGGTGACACTTCACCAGGATCAAAGGCTCCTGAGACCCACCAGGTGTGAGCTCCACAAGCTCGGAACTTTGTCAGACTCTCCCTTCTGCCTCTTTAGCCTCCTCCGTGTTGCCCAGGGAAGGTTAGTGGCTGCAATGAATTGTTGAATCAGGGATGAAAGATTGAGCAGGTGGGGCAGAGGGGGGAGGTCTGGAAAGTGTTGAGTCTTAGACCCCTTAGCAGAAATATCAGGTGGATGATCTTTCTAGACATGGATACTGGGAATCCGAAAGGGAGGCTTGGGGAGACACACATTTGGGATCATCGGCACATGTAGATGGTAACTGAACACAGGGAATCATTTAAGATGACTAGGGAGTCTCCAGCAACAGAAAGGCAGGAAGGGCAGAAAGTCAAAGAGATGAGGGGAGGTGGAGAGGGGAAGGAAGCAAAGAGGGTGGAGACTATTTATTTTGGAACATCGTCTACACTGTCCCTTGAATTAGCACCTCTGTAAAGACTAAAGGGCGATTTATAGAAGAGGCATACTGTCACACTCATTATACAGATAAGCCATAAAAATGAAACTGTATTAGACACTTTCCATAAGCAAGGCAGGAGGAGAAGGGGACGACAGAGGACAAGATGGTTGGATGGCATCACCAACTCAATGGACATGAGTTTGAGCAAGCTCCAGGTGTTGGTGATCGACAGGGAAGCCTAGTGGGACCCCATGCGGTCCATGGGGTTGCAAAGAGTCGGACACGACTGAGCAACTGAACTGAATTGAACTGATAAGCAAGGCCCTGCACTAAGCATTTCACAAACTTTATCTCATTTAATCCTAATAACAGACCTATAAGGTAGGCATTGAAGTGAAGTGAAGTGAAGTCGCTCAGTAGTGTCCGACTCTTTGTGGCCCCGTGGACTGTAGTCTACCAGGCTCCTCCGTCCATGAGATTCTCCAGGCAAGAATACTGGAGAGGGTTGCCATTTCCTTCTCCAGGGCATCTTCTCGATCCAGGGATCGAACCCGGGTCTCCTGCATTGCAGGCAGATGCTTTAACCTCTGAGCCACCAGGGAAGCCCCTGGTAGGCATTACCAGCCTCAATTTTCACATAAGGATGCACATTGCAAGAGCATTTAAGAAACGTGTCCAAATTTACCAGCCACTGGGATGCAAACCCAGTTCACCACAGGCCTCCTCTTGTGAAGTTTTGTAAGCAATGGAAAAGGGCAAATTCCCAGTGAAGGCAAATGGGAGAGAGAAAAACTCATCTATGCAGTCAAAGGAGTTCATTCCTTTGTGACTGAATAAATGGGTTCTTTGAGGAAGAGCATGAATCGGAGTCTGGCCCAGCCAGGACCCCCAGCACATGTGGCCTTTGCTGAGGGCTGGAAAATGTAGTATGGGCTACCTGACAGTTTTCTCAGCCTGATTTACAGGAGTGTTTGTTGTGCTTACATCATAAATCTCCACCCCGAGGACATTTCTGTTCTGGTATTTATTGACCAAAGACAACTTGTATTAAAAAATGTTTTGAGATTTTGCCAGATAATCACTATGAAATATTCGAGAAAACATGCTGTCCTCAGGTCAATGAAATTCTGCAAGTAGCTGATTTTGCTACTGGGCCAAATACCTTCCCTGTCTACCATTTTATTGCCTTTTTGTAAAATTTGTTTTAATCGAAGAGGCAGGTTCTTCATACATGTCTCTTTATCACCTCACCAGTTCATCAAGGGAAGACGGAGAGAATTATTATCAAAAGATTTCCCTCGGGGCCTGGGGAAAGTTTTGATTCTTTTGAACCAGAACTTTTGGCCAAGTGTGTCTCAGAAGCATTCAGGTGGCAAAACACCTGGAGAAGAACTGTGAAATGTAGATCCTTCCACATGAAAAAACAGAGATCGAAATGTGAGCTAACTCTGACACTGATGCCAGATTCTAGTATAAGCAAGCTGAAGACTTGAGAGAAGAATTCTGGAGAAAAACCAAGGAAAAACTTCCCAGTAATCAGCTTTGCTTAGGGTAAGCCCAGGTGCGTCCTTGAGCATGGCTGCGGTAAATTTGGAAAGTCTCTAAAATGACCAATGTTATTGACCACCTTATCCAATTCAAAAGAAATAGCGTCCCAGTTGGAATGTAGTCAACCACTGTTTTCAATCAGGAGTGAAAAATTCTAAGTCTGCAAGGACTGGAGTGTCAAGGTAGAGAGACTGGCATAAGAAAACACAGTTATCAAACAGCACGCCAACATCTGGGAAAGCAGGTGTCTCTCTCAAAGGAAAAGTCCACTTCTTGGGCCCAGTAGGCTGTGGGCACCTCGGGATGTGAACCCCAGCTTTGTCAGAGCTTCTCTACTCTCAGTAGGCCCTGGAAAGGCTGATTTTAACATGGTGGTTGTTGTTGTTGAGTCCCTCAGTCGTGTCTGACTCTGCGACCCCGTGGACCGCAGCACACCAGGCTTCCATGTCCTTCACTATCTCCCAGAGCTTGATCAAACTCAGGTCAGTTGAGTCAGTGATGCCATCCAACCATCTCATCCTCTGTCACCCGCTTCTCCTTTTTCCTTCAATCTTTCCCAACATCAGGGTTTTATCCAATGAGCTGGCTCCTCACATCAGGTGCTAAAGTATCAGAGCTTCAGCATCAGTCCTTCCAATGAATATTGAGGGTTGATTTCCTTTAGGGATTGACTGCTTTGATCTCCTTGCTATCTGAGAGACCCTCAACAGTCTTCTCCAGCACCGCAGTTTGAAAGCATCAGCGTGGTGGATCCAGGCTTTAAATGTGAATTCCTCTTTTTTTGTAACAGTGTGGGGGCCAAATGAAACACGTGTGCAAGCCAGATGAGACCAGGGCCCCTGGCTGTGGCCGATGTTCCTGTGAATTCAGAGTCGTGGACAGTTGAGACTTCGGCCCTTGATTTTTTGTAATTAGGCAGACTGGGCATTTGTTGTTGGGCTCAGAAATCTGAGTGCTTCAGAAAGTAAAAGTAGGGAGTGCTGATGAATCTCTGCCTCCTGTCGCTGCCCCTGACTGAGGCCTCTGCTGCTCCCTCCTCCTGATACCATCTGCCCTCAGACCCTTCTGTGAATGCTGCCCCTGCCATTTGCCCCTTCACTTGGGTACTGAGCCTGCTCTTTCCTCTACCAGTGGGAATAGTCACGATAGTGGCTATTAGTGACCTGCCACGTGGGAGCTGTAGCTTCTCCATCCCATCATCCCATCCAGTCTTCACTTTGAGGTTGACGCCATCCTCAGCTTCCCAAGGGTTACAGTGGTAAAGAATCCGCCTGCCAAGCAGAAGACACGGGTTTGATCCCCAGGTCAGAAAGAGTCCCTGGAGAAAGAAAAGGCAATCCACTCCAGTACTGTTGCCTGGGAAATCCCATGGACAGAGCAGCCTGGTGGCCTGCAGTAGGGGTTGCCAGAGTCAGACATGATCAAGAGCATGCATGGTGCCATCCTCACCCTCACTCCACAGAGAGTGGCTCAGAGGGTGAGATGCATGCCCAGGGCCGTTCGTCTGCTAAGTGGCACATCCAGGATTCAAGCCAAGCTGCCCATCTCTACACCCACCTGTGCTGCTTGTACCAAATCCCACCATGCGTACCTGGGCTCCATGGTTCTCCACCAGCCCACCTGGGCTTCCATGCATTCTGATCTGAGGCTTGCATTAGCAGCCCCCTTCATGAGCATGAGGGTCCCCCATTCCTGTGTGATTTATCCCTCCATGGGGGCAGAGGGCACACACTTTGAATTGTCGCCCAGAGTTGAGCAGACTGAGACTGACTGACTCTCCAGGTGGTTGTAGAAAGTTCTGCACCAACTATCCTGGTCACTGCACCACCATCCATCCAGTGGCAGAAGGTACATCCTTGGAGATGTCCCTTGGAGTCATATTTGACAAACCCTTCCCCCTAGCACAATTGAATCAAACAGCAGACGCTGTGGACAGATGCCTCGGTATCACTGATATCTGTCAGCTTCTCACCATGAACACTCCTGCCTCAGCAGTCTGAGCTTACATCACTCTGAGCTGGCATTCAAAGCTTTCCATCCAGTCTTTGCTCGTGGGGTTGACCACTCCTTACTGGTCTTCAGATAAAAATCACAACCTCTTTTTCTCTGCATAAGCTGATCCCTGCCTGCCTCTCCTGACTCATGTAGATTTCAGCTAAAAGTCCTCTTTCTCCAGCCACTGCAAGTCAGGCCCTTTCTTAAATCCCAGCTGTGTCCTTTGCAGCATCTATCGCCATTTCAATTAAATAACTAATTGCAAAACTGGGTAATGTTTGCCTCCCTGGCAAGAATATCAGTTCCATAGGGAAAAGGATGGAGCTGTCACTCTTGGATTCTTGGTGTCTATACAGCGTCTGCAAACTAGCAACCACTACATAGATCTGAATAAAGAGAAGAAAAGAGTGGGGAAGGAGAGAATCCTTCTATAGGTTACAAGCAAGAAATGAAGTCCTTTTACGGCCATGTGAATTGCTTTCCCTGGAAATTCATTGTCATCCTAAGATCCATCTTGTTCTTTTCCTTGAAAGGGTAACAGTCTCACCATCTCATTCTGTCCCACGTTCAGGATCCTCTACCCTCCAGCCAAGCTCTAGTTTCCTTTTGAGATTTGAAATTTTAATCTTTGAGATACTGTTTCCTTCATTTAGGGGCTTTTCTAAAATTTCATTTGCTAGCATTATCAGATCCACATTCCCTGAAGAAGGGAACAGCAACCATTGGGCTGGGCACAGCACATCAGCTTTGCCCAGAGCACATTCCTCAGGGGTGTCAGGAAGGGCCACTGGGTGTTACCAACCTCCACAATGGATGCATACTTCTGGCTGCCATCCCCGTGTTAAAACTAATGAGGGAATCTAGATCGCTTGCCTATATTCTGATCCTACAGAAATATGGGATGGAAGGCTTCTCAACCTTTAGCCCAGATCACATTCCTGGGAACTCAGAATTGCAATGATATGAAAGCAATTTGCTTGAGACTTACAAAGGAGGGGGCCAGAACATGTCCATGTGCCTGTATCTCATTTGATAAACAGCATCACCCTCTTCTATTCTGTAAGATGCTACAGCTCCAATAAGTTTGTTCAGGAAGAGTATTGAGAAATAGCCTTGCATCATGCAAAGAGATGGGAGCCCAGGGCGAGAGACTGCACTGCTCATCATCCAGAAAGTTTGCGCGGACGGGCTCTGCCATTACCGGGAGACGTGTGTAATTATCGAGCAGCTTGGGAGAGGTCTCTGACTGAAACCCACAAATAAAACTCTCTAGTTCCTGGTGAAGCTGGCTTGATCCCTTTCCAAGGGAAACAATGACTCTGGGTAACCTTTTAACACATCTCCTTTTTTTCTCACTGATACTGGATAATTATTTATTTTGTCGTCTAATTAGTTAATTAGGCTGGCATTGTGTTTTAAGTTGAAAATCCTGTTGTTTAGGTACAAGGAAATGGCTTTCTGTTTGTTTGGGGTTTTTTGCAGGGTAATGGGGACTAACTAATTGAGTGGCTGGCTCTGGGTGAAGCCGCTCAGGGACACAGTGCAAGGTTTTCTGGGAATAAATTGATGCATTAGCAGTGGAAGGTTGTGTTCAAAATAAGAGCACCTTGGTGCAGGCAGAGTCTCGGTGGCCCGTTTCCCTTGTCATTTCACTTCCTCATGTTTATGTGGCAATTTACAGTTTGCAAAACCCTGTTCACTTAAAATAGCTCATTTAGCTCTAATGCAAGAGCCGTTTGGAATGCATTTTATTGCTGCTAATTTACAAATGGGAAGCCAAGGGCCTAGACCGGCAGGGCTTGGCCCCTGTCTCTCTCTGCCCTGCTCTACAAGCTGTCTGTTCCAAAGAGGAAATTCAGTGGGGGAGGGGAGGCTTGGGAGGGAAAGATCCTAGGTGTGAATCCAAGTTCTTCCACTTTTTAATCTCATCCAACATTCAGCAAATGTTAGCCACATGTCTGTCTAGTCCCAGGCACAGTGCAAGATGCAGGAGACACGAAATGAATAACGTGGGCCTCCAAGCTGCCCTGGACCAGCTTACATGACTGACATCTCTCTGCCAGTTGGGGAGGATACCGTTCACCCTGAAGGACCATGATCAGACTGAGAGGCAGCAAAAGTTAAGCGCAAAGCCCAGCCTCTGGCACCTCGTAGGTGCTTTGGGATAGGAGCTAGTCTTAATCTGACTCTAGGGTCATTGCTCACTTTACTGAGACACAGGCTTAGGGTCCACTCCTTGGAGACCTGTCCTTTAGCAGGGTCCTCTGGGAGTGGGGCTTAAGTGGAGCCTTCCTCGAGAAAGAGGAGCGTGGTGGGCTACATCCCATGGGCTTGCAAAGATTCCGACATGACTTAGCTACTGAACACAAGCACCCAGCTTCTGGAAGTGCTTTCCTAGTGGGTCTAGGGTGGGCTTGGACCTGGGTTTCCTGTAAAACAAACACCCCTAGTAACCCTAAGTAGGAATTTGGGGGCCATACTCTGAGGAACATCACAGGTAATGATCTTTGAGTTCCCCCAACTCCATCATCTCCTAACTCCAGGAGAGAGGCAGCAGACAGATAAAAAATCTTTACTTTCTCACCCACCTTTGAAAAATACTGGTAGAATGAGAGGCCCAATCAATTAGTATTGTTTAAAGAACTTGGAGATCTGTTTTGTTTTGTTTTTTTAATAAGAAAATGAACATAAGTGCAAAGCATCATGACTACTCATTATTTAATTTAATGATTTGTGAAGATTCTGTTGCCATGGTGACTGAACACTATTTATAAAAATTAAGAACATAAATTATAAATAATAATATTATTACAAGCAGAAGGGACTCGAACCTCTCAATCAGAGAGGAATAATTTCCAGATGGGGAAAAAAAATCAACATAGTTTACATCACATATGGGGAAGAGTGTTGGCTAATTTGCATTTGCACAGTGTTCTAGAGGGAGAAATCAGGTCAGGATGATGGTTTTATGTCATTAATGTGACAGCCTGTGTCTTTGTATTCCACAGGATGCCTGGTGATTCAAGAGAGTGAGAGTGGGCCTGCCAATGGTGTTGGGGACAGTCTGAAAGCAGGGGTGGGATGTCATCTCTGAGACAGTAGAGTCACTCCCTCCTCCCCCCGACTCCCACTCACCTGGTGGTACAGGTCAGCATCCCAGTGGTTCCTAGACTCAGGGAGGGTCAAGCCAGTGCGCCCCCCTTCAGTGATGGCAGGCAAGGTGGAGCTCAGTCCCATTAGACTCACTTGGATTTTTGCTTTTTTTTTTTTTTTTAATTTCTATTGGTGTCTGGTTGTTTTGGTATATTGTGTTAGTTTCTACTGTACAGCAAAGTGAGTGAGATATATATATATATATATATATATCTCCCCTCTTTTGGGGATTTCCTTCTCATTTAGGTCACCACAGAGCCCTGAATAGAGTTCCTGTTCTATTCTCTACATAGTAGAAAGTGGTGTATGTATATCAGTCCCAATTCCCCAGTTTATCCCATCTCCCCCTTTCCCCTTGTTATCCCCCTTTGTTCTCTATGTCTATATCTCTATTTCTGCTTTGTAAATAAGATCCTCTGCACCACTTTCTTCAGATTCCACGTATATGTGTTAATATACGGTATTTGTTTTTCTCTTTCTGACTTACTTCACTCCGTGGGACAGTCTCTAGGTGCATCCACGTCTCTATAAATGACCTGATTTCATCCCTTCTTAAGGCTGAGTGATGTTCCATTGTATATCTGCATCGCATCTTCTTTATCCATCCCTCCGTGATGGACATTCAGGTTGTTTCCTTGTCCTGGTTATTGTAAAAAGCGCTGCAATGAACTTTGAGGTGCATGTCTTTGAATTATGATTCTCTCATGACATACGCCCAGGAGTGGGATTGCTAGGTCATATGTAGTTCTACTTTTAGTGTTTTGAGGAATCTTCCTGCTGTTCTTCATAGTGGCTGTATCGATTTACACTCCCACCAGCAGCACAAGAGCTTTCCCTTTTCTCCCCGCCCTTTCCAGCACTCATTATTTGTAATTTTTTTCCAGCACTTGTTTGTAAATTTTATGATGATGACCATTCTAATCCATGTGAGGTGATGTCCCGTTGTACTTTTGATTTGCATTTCTCCCATAATTAGTGATATTGAGCACCCTTTCCTGTGTTTGTCAGCCATCTTTTCATGTATTTGCACGTCTTCTTCGAAAAAAATGTCTATTTAGGTCTCCTGCTCATTTTCTGATTGGGTTGTTTGCTTTTATGATATTGAGCTGTCTGAGCTCTTTGTATATTTTGGAGACTCACTTGGATTTGATCTGTGTATTTGAGCACTTGCATAAGGCTGTTGATGCCAGGAAGGCAGGGCAGCCAGGGAGACTGAGATCAGGGGACAAAATTGCTGCAGCCAGACCCAATGGGTCACCCTATTAAGTGTGGGGTCCTGAGCTGGGAGCAGAGAGACACAGGAATTGAAGACAGGAGCTCCACCAAGGTCCCTCACACAACCTAGTGGAAAAGCCACTAGCAGAACCCAGATACCCTACGTGTTAATCCAAGACTGTTTTTCCAGGTCACACTCCTTTTCTTGAATCTTCCCAGGATCCTGAGCCCAGAAACTATGACTGTGGATAACTGATTGGCACTCCCGTTACCATCCTTGTGATGTCCTGATCCATTCAGTTCAGTTCAGTCATGTCCAACTCTTTGCGACCCCATGGACCACAGCATACCAGGCCTCCCTGTCCATCACCAACTCCTAGAGTCCACCCAAATTCATGTCCATCAAGTCGGTGATGCCATCCAGACATCTCATCCTCTGTCGTCCCCTTCTCCTCCTGCCTTCAATCTTTCCAAGCATCAGAGTCTTTTCAAGTGAGTCAGCTCTTCACATCAGGTGGCCAAAATATTGGAGTTTCAGCTTCAGCATCAGTCCTTCCAATGAATTGATTGATCTCAGGATTAATCTCCTTTAGGATGGACTGGTTGGATCTCCTTGCAGTCCAAGGGACTCTTCAGAGTCTTCTCTATACCACAGTTCAAAAGCATCAATTCTTCGACACTCAGCTTTCTTTATAATCCAACTCTGACATCCGTACATTACTACTTGAAAAACCATAGCCTTGACTAGATGGAACTTGGTTGGAAAAGTAATGTCTCTGCTTTTTAATATGCTGTCTAGGTTGGTCATAACTTTCCTTCCAAGGAGTAAGCATCTTTTAATTTCATGGCTACAATCACCATCTGCAGTGATTTGGGAGCCCCCCAAAAATAGTCAGCCACTGTTTCCACTGTTTCCCCATCTATTCAATATCTATGTGCATCTATTTGCCATGAAGTGATGGGACCGGATGCCATGATCTTAGTTTTCTGAATGTTGAGCTTTAAACCAACTTTTTCACTCTCCTCTTTCACTTTCATCAAGAGGCTCTTTAGTTCTTCTTCACTTTCTGCCGTAAGGGTGGCGTCATCTGCACATCTGAGGTTACTGATATTTCTCCCGGCAATCTTGATTCTAGCTTGTGCTTCATCCAACCCAGTATTTCTCATGATGTACTCTGCATATAAGCTAAATAAGCAGGGTTTCAATATATAGCTGTGACATACTCCTTTTCCTATTTGGAACCAGTCTGTTATTCCACGTCCAGTTCTAACTGTTGCTTCCTGACCTGCATACAGATTTCTCAAGAGGTAGGTCAGGTGGTCTCGTATTCCAATCTTTTTCTGAATTTTCCACAGTTTATTGTGATCCACACAGTCGAATAATCACCTACAAATTCTACATAGAATCAGACTGAATTACCCTAAGAGATTATTGCTGGAAGCAGAGGGAAAGGGACAAAATGATGCCAAATCTCGTTACATCACTCATTTCCCAGCAGAGTTGACTGTGGATTACTAGCCGTGTTTATCCAAGGGACTTCCACTTAAATGATGTCCTCCTTATAGATTCCCCAGCCAAATCCTGTCCATCCCCCTAAATGGATGGACTTATTTTATGGACTAAAATAAGTCACCATTGACTCCAGGAATCCTCTGAATCCTCAGCTGCCCCTCATATTTTGCAGCAACATGTTGGAAAGCAGAGAGCAGGCATGCAAAAGCTGACACAACACTCACTGTGTAGGGAACAATGCCCTCAGCTTGCTCCTGGACTAACCTTGGCTCAGGGGGGCTGCATCTGGGTAAGGAGAAGGCAGTAAGATTCTACAAGCCATCAGTAGGAACCCCAAAAGAATGGCCCTTAATATAACCTTCTCCTTCCTGGAATTTCTTCAAATTAAGGTGCTTTTAAGGATGCAGGGTTAACCAAGACATATTCCAGGCACTGATAGCAAATGGAATGTTTACAGAATATAATTGCCTTTCCCCGCCATGACAAAGGGAATTAGGTCTCTACAGAGCTGATGCTAAAGTGAATATTTGAACATTTCATGAACATAAGATGAGGTGTGCCATACAAGTGTATATGAAGGAGAGTGTTAAAGCACTAAAACTCATACTCCTTAACTTCACTCCCCAAAAAATAATCTGATTTTTTTTTAAATAGCTGTTTGCTACCAAGGAAACTATGAGATACTGTCCAATAAAAACGTAACAAACACTTTTTAAAGGTTTGGGGAGGGTAATTACAATACAGTTTTTTTATTATTATTATTGGAATATAATTGCTTTACAATGTTGTGTTGGGCTCTGCTACAATGATGTGATTCAGTGATATGTATACCTATGTCGCCTTTCTCTTGAGCCTCCCTCTCACCCCCATCCCACACCTTTAGGTCATCACAGAGCACTGAGGTGAGCTCCTTGTATTATACAGCAGCTCATTGCTAGCCCTCTCTTTCACATTCAGTATCTATGTGCTTCTATGTCAATACGACTCTCTCAGTTAATCCCCCCCTTCCCTCCCCACTCAGGCTGTCCACCAGTCCTTTCTCTATATCTCTGCTTCTATTCCTCCCTGCAAAGAGTTTCATCACTTCCATTTTTCTGGATTCCACATATATGCATTAATATATGATATGTGCTTCTCTCTTTCTGACTTACTTCACTCTGTTTGATCGGCTCCAGTTTCGTCCACATCACTGCAACTGACTCAGTCTCACTCATGTATCTGGCTGAGTAATATGCCGTTGTCTATACACACCACAAGAGGAGGAGAAGGGACTTCCAGAATTCAAGGAATTTGTTTTCCAAGAAGGCATGTAAGCAGGTGCAGTGGAAGTGGTGCATCCTTAGACAGGAGCCCCAAAGACGAGGGCCTGCTGAACAGAGCATTTGACGCAGGCTGCATTCACCCTGTCGCCTTCCTCCCTGCCTCACTGGTTGTAAAGTTTAGGAAGAACACTGTTCTGGATCCACATAATCTCCTCGGGGCTTCGGTGGTTATTCTCTTTCATTGGTCATGACAGCACTTTTTTTTGAAGAGGAGAAAAATGTAGTTCATCCATACCATTTTACAATTGAAGAAGCAGGTGTCCAGAAAGGTTGGAATGACACAGAAAGTCATGAGCCTGAGAGAGTTCTCCATGACCTACAACCTGGAGCTAACAGTGATCCTCCATCCAGAAACCCCAGAGTTGGACAGCCTTCAGCCCAGCCAAATTCCACTCCCACCTCCTGCTTTGCAATCTGCCTCTCGACCTGCTGGATCTATCTCTTCATGTCTTGCCTAAGGGATGGCCTGATGGGGTTCTCTGGTCCTTCCTGAGACTTACTGAGGAATGGCGCCCTCCCTACCTGCACAGGTCATGGGCTCCCAGGGGCTACATTCACCTACACTCGCCTTTGAAGATGCACGATCGCTCAATGCCATTCAGACCGCACCCTAACCGAGGGATCTCTCTGATAACTCTACCTGCATACCAAGCAGGTCTGACATGAGATAGAGCAACCCGCCGACTTCTTCCAGGTGTGCTTGAGCCTGTGTGGGGAGCAGAGCTGCCCAAGGGCCTCCATATCAGTGTGAGAGCTGGACAATCCATGTCTGTACCATTAGAAAACTCCAATGAAACAGTCATCTGTTCTCAAATAACTGAATGATTGGTGCTTTGTGACCAGAAAACATTTTCCAATGTTGATTATTTCTTCCAAATGAGAGAACGTGGAGGCAAAAAACAAATATATAAAGCATGTGATAATTGACTAGTTCTAGGATAAACCGTATGGCAGGTATGGATGTCTTGCTTGGAAGACAGCCCCAGGGTCCACATCCACAAAAGATCCTGACCACATTGAGTGTGAGGACAAGGACTCAGACCTTCATAGGTTTGGTCCAGGTTCATCCTTCCACAGGCTCTGTTGATTGATACTGAACCTGCAGCAGCCTGTACTCTTGTTTCTTAGGATCCAGCTTGGGTGGATAGTATGAGATTCCCTTTTTTTTTCTTCCAGGGAAAAGGGATAGGAGGGGAATGAGAAGAGCATGATGGATTCATTGATTTGAGTTCCATAAATAATAATTCATCAAAGGTTAGAAAATGATTTGTTTTCTGTGGAGACACTGCAGGCTCCTTGCCCAGCATTTGGATAAACATTTATTTAGGCAGATAGTTTATGAATTATACAGTGCATTGTAAAATGGGGTGGTGGGGAATAAAAGGATAGCCTCTTGAAGAGCTTTCCTTGGATCCATCAGAATGGAATGAGGAGTTCTGGTCAAGGAAGCAAGGACTCCAACCCTCTCCCTGCCCCGCTGGCCACCTCCGGTCACTCTTTGCCTACACAGTATTGATCAGAGGCCTCTGGACTCACAAAGTAGCAGGACCGAAGTGGGCTGTCTTAAGATGAAGAAAACCAATGGTCCCTCTCTCAAGAGAATGAAAGTGTGATACACACTGGACAAATTTTTCATCATATCCAATGTGCATAGGCTACTGGATGCTCTCTAAGGGGACACTGGGCTTTCCCAGGTGGCACTAATGGTAAAGAACCGGCCTGCCAACGCAGGAGACATAAGAGACTCAGGTTAGATCCCTGGGTGGGGAGATCCCCTGGAGGAGGAAATGGCAACCCACCCCAGTATTCTTTCCTGGAGAATCCTGTGGACAGAGGAGCCTGAGGGGCTACAGTCCATGGGATCAAAGAGCCGGACAGGACTGTGTAACTGAGCACACCCCAGAGCACTGTGAAGCACTCAGACCCGGGGAGAGAGCACCTGTAAACTGATTTTACAGAAGTGGAACACAAGCACAGCCAGGAAGGGGCAGGGCAGGGAGCAAGCCTCCGATTCGGCCAGATGAGCCTCAAGCCTTTCTGACTTCTGATCTTGTTCCACGTAGAAAACAAGAGAATCAAGGCAGAGGCATAGCCACTGGGGCATGGAGGTGCATCCAAGGAAGCACTGCCCAGAGTTCTCTGGCTGAGAATCTAAACACTCAGGTGCTTGGCAGTGGTTATGAGACTAGAGACATCTGAGCATCCTCAGAGCTTAATGCACACTTGTGGGGATCATCTGTGCAATATTAGTTGAATTAACTCAACAAAAATATGCTGATTTCTACTCTGCCTCAGGAGTTAAGGACCCAAGAGTTAGGGACACAAACATGAACAAGACAGAGTCTGTTGAAGAAATCAGAAGGAAAAAAAAAAAAAAAAAGCTAAGTGTCACGTGGTTTGTAATAATATATTGAATAGAGGACACAGCAAGAAAGAGGGATGAATGATGATTTCTGCTGGAGATGTCATAGAAAGTGTCAATCAGGAATGAGATTTGACCTAGGTCTTGAAACACAATGAAAAGGTCACCATATTGATTAGGGTGCAGAATGCATTTAAATAAGAGGACAAAAAGAAGGCAGGTTGGGCAGGAGAGAGGAAGGAGGGAGGGAGAGGGATCCAGAAAAGTTAGAAACTACACCAGGTACTTCAACTAGAGGGAGTCCAATCCTGGGAATTTTTTATATGGCCCTTAGAACAGCTGAGGATTAAATATGAGAACAGTGAGAGAATCTAGGGATTTATCACAGCTGGAACCCACCACCACCATCACCAGGAAAGGAGGTGGTGATCTCAAAACCCAGAAACTGCAGTACCACTCGGCCAGGGAAATTCAGAACCAGGGTGGGTCAGTTTCTAACATGAGTACAGGCAGGCAGCTTGATGTCTTCCCCGACTGTGAGATGAAAACTGAAACTTATTAGCCATCTCCCCAGGGTCATGTATCTGGTAAGACCTGAGTCGGTCTCCCTATCTCCAGAGATTTTGCCCTTAACCATCCTCAACAAATGCCTCTCTGTATTGAGGCTTCACTAAATACTTTGCTCATTAACCAGTTCTCAAAGTGTCTTCACGTAGTTCCCATATTTCAAATCAAATTTATTTCTCAACCAAATTTTCCAGGGTCTTGGTATGCTAATCCCAGACACTATACCCTACTGGCAGCTTCTTGCTTTTAGGAAATGTGGCAAAATTTTATTCTTCTTGTAAAAATTTTAAAACAATTATTAGTTGTGATACTTGGTCAGATAATTGAGTGAAAATAGTTTTATCTTAAGTAATAGTTTAATAGTTTTATCTTATTGTGAGAATTACATTTCTGGCACCAAAAGCAGAGGTCTTATGAAATCACAGCATCAGCGACCTTTGGGAAGAATTTAAGGATGGTGACCCCAGAATGCAAATATGGGACCTCATGTGAATCTAAGATACTTTCTATTGATGAGTTAAGTTGTTGCCTGCACCCCAAATTCAAACTATTCCAAGCCCCTTTGGCAAAATAGGTGCCTTTGTTACAGGCAGTTTATGTTTCAAGGTTTCATCTTGGTCATTACTGCTGCTGCAGCTGATTTAAATATTTTAATGAATGATGCTATTGTCTCTGTGCCTGGGGGTCTTTTCAGCAGAGGTCGCAATTTGAAGGAAAAAAAAACACAAAAATAGCTCTAAAAAAGTCAGTGACGATGGATGACTCACTTTGGATGTGAAGCGAAACTCAAGCTTGAGGCTTCTATGTTAATGAAGGATGTCCCCCCAAACCCCAGTGTCTGGCAGAGGAGGGGTTTCAGAGGCATGGAGGTGTGTCACTGGAGGAACTAAAGCCATCTCCCAAGAGCATCATCACCACACTGTACCATCAACCAACACTAAGGGGCTGGATGGACATTATGGACAAAGTCATTATAAGCATCTGGCATTAAGGGTGCAGGGAAGGGGGTGGAAAGGAAAGTAAATCATTTAAATAATGTGGGGAATTCTGCCTCTTCTTCCGCTGGAAGAGAATTTCTGTCCCAATGTGAGCGTAACCAGGAAGTGTGACTTCTGTCGCTCAGTTGCTCAGTTATGTATCACTCATCCTCTGTCGCCCCCTTCTTCTCCTGTCTCTCAGTCTTTCCCACCATCAGGGTCTTTTCCAATGAGTCAGTTCTTCACATCAGCTTCAGCATCAGTCCTTCCAATGAGTACTCAGGACTGATTTCTTTTAGGATTGACTGGTTTGATTTCCTTGCAGTCCAAGGGACTCTCAAGAGTCTTCTCCAGCGCCACAACTTGAAAGCATCAATTCTTCGGTGCTCAGCCTTTTTCATAGTCCAACTCTCATGTATGACTACTGGAAAAACCACAGCTTTGACCATATGGATCTGCAAAGTGACTTCTGTATGCTTACACTAAACAGATCCCAATTCCAACTAGTGAGAACGTCTCACCATGGAGGGAATGACTCCAGTGTTTCAAGATGGGTAGTTCTCTTGCAACATGGATCTGAAACTTGGGTCTAGTCCTGCCTCTGATGCTCTACTGAAGAATAGCAGCATGTCCCACCATGAAGGAAAAACTGTGGGTGACGAGTGGTTGAGAGATGGTCCACCTGACTCCAGCATGGCAGCCTCCAAGGGATAGCAGGAGGTTTTGATCTTGTGTAATTTTCAATTTTCATGCTGACTCTGGACCTTTATGGTCACAAAGCCCATTCACCCACTTAACCATGCACTTTACGGTTATCGATCACTTTCTGATTCAGGCAGCTAGCTGAGGATGCCCAGGCTACAGTAATGAACAGTCGGGGGTGAAGGAGATGGACAAGAAGCAAGAATACCCACAGTGTGACTTCAGGTAGTGGTCAGAGTTATAGAAACAGTGAAGCACAAGGAGGAGGTGGAGGCAGGAGTTGTCATTTGGAATTGGGGACCCAAGGTCTGCGAGTATTTCTCTGGGAAAGTGAAAATTTAGCAGATACCAGTGCTGTGAGGAGAGGGTGCTGGGGACAGATCCATGCAAAGAATTCCAGAGAAAGAAGCTTCAAGTGAAGAGCTGGGCATGTTTGAGAAACAGTTCATATCTCTATTCACTAAATCTGTGTGATTCCCCCCAGAAAACAATGAGGGGGCAGGTGAGCTGTGATTAACTCCGTTTTAGAGATAAGGAGCAGGAGAGTCATGAGACTTCTCTCTGGGGTGTGGCCAAGTCCAGCAGAGGAGGCAGAGGCAGATGTGAGCTGGGAAGGCACTTCCAATCAGAGTCCGGGGACGGAGCTGAGAAAAGTACAGCCCAGTGGAGGCTGGGCCAGAGAACTGGAATCTGTGGTCAAACAAGGATCAGGCCACGGTCATGAACACAGTTGCCAAGACAGGTGCAAGGTCGAAGCCCAATGCCAGGAATTCATCAGGGCCAGGGAGTCCTGTGTGGACAGTCCTGTGTCGAGAATTGGTAAAGTCACCAAGACAGGGCACGAAAGGTTTCACAGGGGGCACTAGAGGTAAAGAGCCCATCTGTCAAAGCAGGAGACATAAGAGACTCAGGTTTGATCCCTGGGCCGAGAAGATTTCCTGGAGAAGAGCACGGCAACCCACTCCAGTATTCTTGCCTGGGAAATCCCCATGGACAGAGGAGCCTTGTGGGCTACAGTCCATGGGGTCGCAATGAATCACACATGACCGAAGTGGCTTAGCATGCGCACACACACAGAGCATCAAAGCTCTCTCGAGAGCCTTCTGGGAGGCTGGCTTCCTGAGATTTGCTCTTGCCTACTTGTAAATCTAGGTGCAACAGGTGATGACATTTAAATATACATGGAATTAATTGTTAAAATAACACTTTAAAAAGAATAATAAGGGATCATTTGAACTGGGGGAAAGGGAAATTCAGGGAAGCTCTTGAATGAAGTGGCAGCCATAGTCATCTGGGGTTGAGAACTGAGTCACTGGCAGCAAAAGCCAGGCTTCTATTAAAGAATTGTTGCATGAGTGGAAGCAGGGACATTTCCTGGGGGCTAATGTCCAGCTCTGATTTATGTTTTGGGTCCTCACATGAGAGATACCTTTCTTAACAGAATTTTTATAAATACACCTGGCTGAGCTTCTACTGGGAAGGCACACTGTATTCGGTGTGTAGTCGTTGGCTATCTTTTGGGAAAATTCCAGGTCATGGGTGAGGTGCTGGCTAGTTTTTGAGCCCCACCTGTGTCAGAATCCTGCCTGTTTGTCAGCCTTCATTTCTTCCCTAAACAATTCCCAAAGCATAGCCAGACAGGGCGGCAGCTTCCACTGTCATGGAGCCCTTGGGCTTGCTGTGGCCAGTGTAGACATGGAGAATCCAGGAGCCAACAAAACAGGTATCACCCATTGCCTACACCCTCGAAATTGCCACAGAGATTCCCTTCCTTGGGGATCTGGTCTTAAACAATGCAACCAGCACGAGTTCATAATTAGTTTTCAAGATTTCTGCTTCAGTTGTTTTGCTCAAAAAAAACATAATCTCTTGGAGGTTAAAATGATGAAACTAGTATTTACAAAGACTCAATGGTCTCAATCACTGGGCCTTGGAGGGCAGCTTGGGAGGGGGAAGAAGGTCAGGGGGAGGACAGGAAGTGCTTTCTGCTCTGGGAAAGTTCTGGCTTGCAGCTAACAGGAGCTTTGAAAGATTTACTCTTCCATCCTCCACCCCAGCCATTATGCCGCCATATTCCCTTCTGGGCTAATCCAGAACGTGATCCAATAAAAAGGTTTAGAAATCTCATCTCCATTTTCAGACATCTCAGCTGCGGCAAGGAACTCTATTCTCTTCAAGACCTCCCACAAGAAATTTGTATGTTTACCTGCAAACATTTATCTCATACCAAGGATCAGCATCACCGGTCCACTGAGGTCAATATGTTGTTGCCAGAACTAATGCAAATCATGTTCAAGAAAATTACATGTGTAAAAATCCATAAGCTTAGAAGGATGAGATGCTCAGACAAATTCAATTCATTTTTAATAAACATCAGTTGAGTACCTGCTATGTAATACCATATATACACATAGTATGTCTATGTCATCACCTTCATCCTGGGCAGCAGGCTAAGTCCTAGCAATAATAACAACCAATAACTTCTGTGAGTGCAGAAGTGGCTCAGATGGTAAAGAATCTGCCTGCAATGCAGGAGACCCAGGTTCAATCCCTAGGTCAGGAAGATCCCCTGGAGAAAGAAATGGCAATCCACTCCAGTATTCTTGCCTGGAGAATCCCATGGACAGAGGAGACTTTGGCCACCTGATTCAAAGAGCTGATTCATTAGAGAAGACTCTGATGCTGGGAAAGATTGAAGGCAGGAGGAGAAGGGACAACAGGGGACAAGGTGGTTGGATGTCATCACCGACCAAATGGACATGAGTTTGAGCAAGTTCCAGGGAGATGCTGAAGGACAGGGAAGCCTGGCATGCTGCAATCCATGGGGCTGCAAAGAGTTGGACTTGACTGAGCGACTGAACAGGAACAGCAACTTCTGTGAAACTACAGTTTAATAATAACGAGAACAACAACTTGTGTGAAACTACAATTTGCAACCGTTGTCTCCTCGATTTATACCACAGGCCTGTGAAATTCTAATTATTAATATCATTTGACAGACAGAGGACAGGAAAACTCAGAGACATCAAGTAACTTTCTCAGGGTCACACAGTTATTAAAACAGTAAAGCTGGGCTTGAAGCCAAGTTTTCAGATTTTCAGTTGAGAGCCCCATCCTCCTCAGAAGGCTGCTGGTGTAGATACGGGGCCATCAGAGAGCTGAAAGATTAATACTTTGTTTAAATATGATGGGAAATTTTTAATGATTCATACCAGTCTGCATTGGTCTCATACAGCTTATTTTCCATCTGGGTTGTAGCTCTTAAAATTGAAAATCAAAATTATCAGTATGCATTGTGAAAATCACACAGACACACGTGCACATACAGTTACTTACCTGTGCCAAACACTTCACACAGATCATTTATGTAACCCACACACAATCCTATGAAGTAAATTATCTCATCATCCTTACTTTGCACAGGTTTAAAGAAGGGAAGTAACTTGTCCAGTCACATAATTGATGAGGATTCAAAATCCAACCCACTCTAGTATTCTTGCCTGTGAAATCCCATGGACAGAGGAAGCTGGTGAGCTACAGTCCATGGAGTCTCAAAAGAGTTGGACATGACTTAGTGACTAAACAACCAACTTGATTACACCTGCAAAGATTTTAATATCAAATAATGTTGCATTCACAGATCACAGGGGTTCAGACTCTGATAAATCTTTGGGGAGCAGGGGACACAATTCAACCCACATGCTACCCATTGCCTTCTTCCTCACCCTCATGCCAGGCTTCCTCTGTCTCACTTCATAAAAAGGTCATCTTTCAGCTGGGAATTATAAAGTGCTCAAAGATGATAGAAGGGAAAATTGATCCCCAGGTAAAGGATCATGAGTGTGTCAGGAATCCAGTCTGAATCATTCCTTCTTCCTGGGATACATCAGTCCTCGCAATTTTTTTTTTTTTTTCAGAACATGATGAGTTTCATCTTCCAAAGCAGAGTGTACTGATGAGAAATGGAATTGAGTAAAAAATGTCCACAAAATATTTATTTTTAAGGTAATGAAAAGAGAAAAATCCTACCTTTACTCAGCACACAAGAGTCCCATGGTTCTAAAAATGATTAAGCCCCATATCCAATGCTTTTGTGATTAACAGAGTTGTTGTCTATTCTATATATTGTGGCTTTTTCTTCTCTGAGATTATACTAGTTAAAGTCATTGCCTGTACATCCAGTATCCTGATATAAATGTTAAGAAAACCATTCACTTTATCCCCTTCATGGCTATTTAAGTATCTTGAACTGATAAGTTAGTAAGAAATCGCAAAGTGTGCATAGCCCAATGTGATGTGATATGAATACTCAGAAGGGAGTCTGAGCATTGAGTTACTCAAAATCTCCACTGCCCAGGCAGAAACCTGTATTTCCAAAGTAAATTACTTGTAAGACGCAACATCTCGATGAAATATTCAAGTTTAAACCCATTTTGTATTCCCAATTTTAAATACAGACACAAACTTAGGCTGTAGCTTCCCAGGCCATATCTGAAAGTGAGCAGGTGCATTGAATCAATCAGCTGGAGTTGGCAGACAGAAAAATAATCCTTCCACCCAGAGTCAACTGCAAAAATTCATAAATAAAAAACAGAGCTATGGAAAATCTCAGCTATACAGGAAAGTTTGTCCATGTGCATTTAAAGATTTAGCTTATTTTTTCCCCAGCTTGGAGATTTAAGGGACCTCTTTTAATAGGTAAATATGTATGAATTTGACTTTCACCCAAAAACTTGTTTACAGTTGCAGAAGTTTTTGACCAGAGTTAACACTCGGGAGCAGAAAATTGTTTGCAGAGCAATGAAAGAGGAATTTGAAAATCTTGTTGAATCGGAATTAGTTGTGCTCATGAACAGGAAGAACAGAAGGCCAGTTTCTTTGCCTCCTCTTCCAGGAAGCCATTCATTCTTCCGGCACCTTGGAGCATGTCCAAATCTAAGGAAGAAGGGGGAAAACCCACACAGCAGAGGACCCCTTATGTGTGGGTCCCTCTGATCTTAATCATCACTTGCTGAGTTCTTTAGAAACGGCAGACATGAAAGTTGGGAGCATCCAGCTTGAGACCTTTGGGTACCAGAGCTCTGCAAGCCATGCTCAGGTCCTTCCCTTTCTGGAAGATCCCCATCCCTTCCAATTGAAATGACTCAGATCCTCAGAATGGCACTCTGCTCAGCGCACATTACTCCTCATACTCAAGGCGGTGCCCTCTGATTGTCCCAGGCCAACTCTGCCACCTTTAGCTAATAAACCTTGGGTCAACAGTAGCACCTGAGCCCGCCCCTGCTAAGAAAAAGCGATATGCTAAAAGAAACAATGACTTAAAGCTGGGGCAATAGGCTCACTTTCATGCAGCCAAGACACATTATAAACCTTTGCTCATGATCTGCTAATAAGTACTAACTGCAATGGCAATCCTGAACCTTAGGCACGATTTGCCCTACTATTTTTTTCTAATTTTTGCAGTTTTCCCCCTCTCTTTTTTTTTCTTTTCCTCAGTTCCTATTGACTTCTTTCTCACCCTCTTGCTTTCATGTTTGACTTAATGGTCTCATAATTTTCAGCTCAAGTCTCAAAGCATTGTGTTCATGACCTCTGAGCCAGGAGGCAGTTTAGGCAGAAGGGTTCAGGCCAGAAGAGGCAGGCGAAGCCAGAGAATTCACAGTGGGGAGAGAATGGGGAAGACCAGACACCTGGTGATGCCCTGCCTCCCAATCTCCTCTAATGCTCACTCTCACCCACTCCAGACATTCAAAGGCAAGCCAACAGCTTATTGTTCTTGACATTTGTGTGGATGCTAAAGGGCCACATAGTCAAAGCTATGGTTTTTCCAGTCATCATGTATGGATGTGAGAGTTGGACCATAAAGAAGACTGAGCTCTGAAAGACTGATGCTTTCAAGTTGCAGTGCTGGGAAAGACGCTTGAGAGTTCCTCCTCCAGCAAGGAGATCCAACCAGTCCATCCTAAAGGAAACCAACCCTGAATATTCACTGGAAGCACTGATGCTGAAGCTTGATACTTTGGCCACCCACTGTGAAGAGCCGACTCATCGGAAAAGATCTTGAGGCTGGGAAAGATTGAAGGCAGGAAGAGAAGGGGATGATAGAGGATGAGATGGTTGGATGGCATCATCCACTCAATTGACATGAGTTTGAGCAAACTCTGGGAGATAGTGAAGGACAGGGAAGCCTGGCATGCTGCAATACGTGGAGTCACAGAGTCAGACATGCCTGAGTGACTGAACAACAGCAGTAATTCAGGTCAAGGACACGCAGGCAGGTCCATGCAATCCCTAGCTCAACTCCATTTTCATCTCAGAAAAGCACCCCTCCTCTTGCCTTCTTGTTAACTCTGTTTGCAATTATTGAAAAGGATATATCTGAAGGCAAACTCAAGATTGGGGAAGAAAGTGGAGGCAATGAAGTTTAGCACACAAAGCAGGACATGTGATGGTTCCAACTCAGGGATCTCATCTGACCACACCCCTGCCCCGAAACTCTCTGGAGCCCCCCATCCCCAAGTGGATAGACCCCAGGGCCCTCAGTCCACATGCTCCTGAGCTGGCCAAGCTGGCCTCTCCACCTCCTTTCCTCTTTTTACTGTTTCAGGGGCTGAGCTTCAGACTCACCCAACACACTGGGTCCTCTAGGCCTGCTGCACTTCTGAGATGAGGAGACTCCTTGGTCCTCATTTTTCCTTAAATAGCATTTGATCTGCTATTAGCTGGACATCTCTGCTCCAGAAAAGTTTTTGATTTTCAGCTAAACACACACACACACACACACACACACACACACACATACTCTTTTTTGCTAGATAGAAAATTGCGTGAGTATAGAGTTATAACTATAGTATGAGGGTCTGTCTGTGTGTGTATGTCTGTATTTCAGAGAGATGGAAGAGAGACCACATCATTCATTTTGGACTCGATCCCATGAAACAGTTGCATATTTTTTTAATACCTCAGATTCCCTACCGCCTTGATAAATGTTAGGTGCCTGATAGGTATTGAATGAATGAATGAGCTGCCTCCGCCATCTCCACCCCGGAAAAGAGGCCTCTCCTGAGTTCCTGTAGCATCTTCTTCTCACTTCTTCCTTGTTAGTATTAGTCAGTCGGTCGTGTCTGGCTCTTTGTGACCCCAGGAACTGTAGCCCGCCAGGCTCCTCTTGTCCATGGAGTTTCCCAGGTGAGAACACTGGAGTAGGCAGCCAGTCCCTCCTTCAGGAGACCTGCTTGACCCAGAGATCGAACCTCTGTCTCCTCCATTGCAGTTGGATTCTTTACCATCTGAGTCATTAAGGGAGTCACTTCTACCTTAGGGGCTACCAAGTCTGTCTGGCTGGCTGTCTGCTCCCACGTCTGTCACCAGTCTAGACCATGATGCTTTGAAGCCAGGGATGTCTTGTGGATTTCTCTGTCTTCAGCATCCCAGCCGGAGACTGGAAAAAACACACACAAAGACAAAACCTCAGACTACTTATTGAATCATGAGCATGTGTGTGTACAAGGTTCCAACTGTGGTCTTTTGTTCTATGTTTTTGAAATCTTCTTTTACTGTTTTCAAATGTATTCTTGGTTGAGAGGAGCCTGGAACACAAGTTCCTCCCAGACCCGTCTCGCTGCATCCATATTCCAGAGACGGTCCCCATCAACCCCAGCCTGACCAGGTACGACTAAGCCTGCAGGAGCTGAAGATAACATACCTCCGAGGGCACCTGTAAGGGATGAGGTGAGCAGAGTTCCTGCCGCTGCCCTCGGCAGGCAATTTTTTATCTCCAAATATAATGTAATAAGATGTGATAATAAACACACTACACAGGCAAACAAATCACTCCTTCTCCCAACTGCTGTCTCACTTGCACTGGCTGCTGTAAAGCATGAAACAAATGTTAACTCTTCTCAACTAAACTACATTTTTAAAAGCTAAGTGAATACTTTTTTTAATGCTAAATGATGCTACTGGATAGAGGATATTAGCATTTTTCTCAAAATAGCCAACAGCAGATGCTTAAAAGTCTTCAGGTACGTTTGCAAAAAGAAGGAAGGGAAGAAAATAATAGTAAAAACCAGAAGGGGCAGTGAAAACTAGTTGCTTTCCTTAGAAGTCCTGGAAAAGAGCCCTATTTTAAGTCCTTTTCTAGGATGGAACTAAATTACTTTGCCTCCAGTTTTCTGATCATTAAAAATATAGTCAGATCAGCTCTCACTTCCTTTTTCTCTGATGCCCCTCAAGTGCCTCTTAGGCCAAGTATACAGGATAACAGGTCATAACATTTTTTGCAAATATAGTCCAATTAGCACCAAATAGGGGGAAATGAACCAAAACTATAGAAATATGGGAAAACAAACAGCACTCGCTGCCACGATAGGATGTTAGCATTATTTATTTAACCACAATTCTCCCACTGAGAGAGGCCCTGTTTCAAAGCCTTTCTAATGAGAAAGAAGAAGCCTTTCTTTTGACAAATTGTATCATAAAATAGCCCTGTCTACTCTGCCAACTAAATCCAGGACTCAATGAACTTCCCTGTTCATTGTACCCGGTTTTAAGAATAAAAACAAAGTAAGTGACCAGACTTATTCTTCTCTTAATTTTTTATTTTGTATTAGAGTATAGCCAGTTGGAGGATGAGATGATTAGATAGCATCACTGACTCAATGGATATGAATCTTGAGCAAACCCTGAAAGATGAAGACAGAGGAACTTGGCATGCTGCAGTCCATGGTGTCTCAAAGAGTTGGACCCAGCTTAGCGACCAAACAACCACAGAGCTGAATATCAACGTTGTGATAGTTTCAGATGGATAACAAAGTGACTCAGCCATACATATACAGGCATCCTTTCTCCCATCCAGGCGACCAGACTTATTTTTGACAAGAAGCAGGCTAAGGTGATTTTCTTTTAAAGATCACATAAGGTCAAGTTGTCTGGTCCAGGGCTTCGCCACTACAGTACTATGTGCTACTATCAAAGTGTTAGAGGTTTTGTTAAATGAAGCTTCCAGGTCTTAAATCCTGAGTGTCAGTTTGATACCACAAAGACTGTGGAGCTGAGAGCCATAGGAATATTTCCTACTCAAGATCCAATATGCATTGATACATGTGTATGTATAATTGAATCTCCAATATGCATTGATACATGAGTATGTATAATTGAATCGCCTTGCTCTATGCCTGAAACTAACATTGTTAACCAATTATACGCCAATATAAAATAAAACTTAAAAAATGAAAATAAAACACCCAACCTGCAATTCCAGTCTGGGGACTAAAACAATGCCCAGTACCAAAGGAGGCCCTGTTATTTTTTAATTTATGTATTTTTGGCCATGCCAGCATAGGTGGGATCTTAGTTCCCCAACCAGGAATCAAACTCACGCTCCCTACATTTGAAGTGCAGAGTGTTAGCCTTCTGGACTGCCAGGAAAGTCCTCAAGGGGAGCCCTCTGGATTTTCCACACCCCTCCTTCCATCAAACCCACAGTTTACTCCAATAGACCATCCGCTCTTCTGTTGAATCTAGGCACCAAAATCATGGTTGCCATTTCAGTTTGGGTCTAAATATATCCATCAAAACGTGCTCCCAGGTAGTTTACAAATACAGCAAGAGGACTGCAAACGAATGAATGAACTCACAATCCAGGGTGTCTCCATGAAGGCCACCCAGCATCGACCTCTCCAAGACATGGATCGTGGACCCCAAAGAGTTCTTCTGACTCTTCCTCCTCGAGGTCCTTCTTCCATGGGCTCTGCTGCAGTGTCATCAAGATTTCTCTGCGTGTTGGGAATCCTGCACCTCTCTTGTGGGATCGTCCACACTCTTGTCCTGTGCCCTTGGTGCTGATATGTTCTTACCCTTGGGTCAGGGTCCTGAGTGTGTTCTGCAAGACATCTGGGATCATTTGTATCCATCAATCCAAGCTCCCTTTCGGTGCCATGTCTTCAGCAGTTGTTTTCTCTGGAGGATTCTCTCTCCATGAGTCCATGAATGTCTGCATGAGGATTTATTAGCCAAGGGATGGTCCTGTCTGTCATGTCACATTCTGCCCTGTCCTTCACCTCAACTCGCTGCTACAAGTGGAGGAAAGTCTTAAGGACTTTCTGTGCAGAAAGATTATTGGGGTTCAAGTTTGAGAATAAAGGGGTCATGTCCTCTCCTATCTCTCATTTCAACCACACAGAACATGGCATCGAGACCCTGCCACTGGCTGGCTGAGAACCTTAACTGTTCCCCCACCTGCCTGCTTCGAGAGTGAGTGTGGGTCCCAGCTCCATAGAGGTATCATGTTCCAGCAGAACAAGGGTCTAGCCGAATGCCTTGTCCTGCATTCCCCCAGCAGTGTCTCGGGAAACCCCCAACTGGAGAGGTAGACAAAGAGACCAAAGACGATCTAGAACCCCAACCAAGTTGATGAAGGAACCCACATCCTTGCTCTTCAAAGGCTTGCAAGCTCCCATGCAGAAGCATGTGAGCCCAGACTCTAGACTCTGGTCACCCCAATTTCCCGTCTCTTAACCCCCTCTCTCTCCTGTTGTGCAAAAACCCTGAATAAATGCCAGCTTCCTTGATAGAAATGGACTTTCCATCTTGCCCATTTAGGAGCACTTTCCTACTTCAGCCTACACCAAGATTACCCCACCATCTCCATGCTTCCACCACACAAGTACATGTCCAAGACTGTCCTACTGACCAACTGGCCTGTCCATTTCCCACACTGGCATGTGGGTTTCTTGTGTTCCGTGTGTGTGTGTGTGTGTGTGTGTGTGTGTGTGTGTGTGTAAACTTCCTGTGTTCATTCTTCTATTTCCTCTCCACCCTCCTTTCTTTCTTTCCTTCAATTACTCATTAAGTAAAATTAGATTACTACCCTACAGCTTGCTAGGCACTATTTGGGGCATTTGAGACAGAGTAGAGACAAGGGCAGGTGGACTCTGCCCTCATGGAACTAATATTTACATATTAGCTGAAGGAGAATCAAAGAGAGGGAGGCATGGTGAAAAGAAAAAAAAAAAGGTGCCAATGCAATTCCTCATTCCACAATTTACTAAAAGCAACACTGAGGTAAACTGAGTGATATCTTTCATTCTCAGCTTCCTGATTAACTAAAAATGATTGGGCCTAGTCTGTGGGGTTATGAAGATTGAAATGAATAATGCTTGCAAAGCAACTGGTACATAGCAGGTCATCAGAAGATGTAACCGTTATATAAGGACCTATATTATAGCACAGGGAACTCTGAATATTCAATAAAAACCTAAATAGGAAAAGAATTTTTAAAAAAATAGATATGTGTATATGGATAACTGAATGACTTTTCTATACACCTGAAACAAATATAACATTGTTAATCAACTATTTGCCAATATAAAATAATTTTTAATTAAAATAAGAAAGTAAATAAATGTAACCATTTTTATTGTTGTGCCCATTGTCTTAAGCACTGGTATCAAAACATGACTTGTAAACATGTCCCAATATATGTCTATATATTCAGAAATCATGATATAAATGTATACATATTAGCAAGCATGCTTTAATAAAGTTTAATTTCTACTTATATTTTTAGATGACAATAAATAGAAATAAAGTTCTAGTATGTTTCCTCACACCACAATAAATCATTTTAGTTACCCCTAGGGGCAAACACCCACTTTGAAGATCAGTGGTAGAAAATGTGAGTTTTCAGGGAATTTATGAGGGCAACTTCAGAGAAAAGAATATCTTCAAAAATTCCATGCTGTTGATAACTCTTTAGGAGTATCTTGGTAATAAAGCAAAGTGTTAGTCACTCACTCACGTCCAACTCTCTGCAGCTACATGGACTGCTGCCCACCAGGCTCCTCTGTCCATGGGATTCTCCAGGCAAGAATTTTGGAGTAAGGTTGCCATTTTCCTTCTGCAGGGGATCTTCCCAACCCAAGGTTCGAACCCTGGTCTCCTGCATTGCAGGCAGATGATTTTACCATCTGAGCCACCTGGTAGGTGTGTCAAGTGAATGGTAACATCATTTATTACAGCGCTCGGCAAAGTTTACTAAAGAGCAAATTGCGAACACCATGTGCCCCCGAAATTGTACTCTTAGAGCATTCACCTTGGAAAAGAGATTACTCAGTCTTCTGTCATGAAACTTCTTGATGGTCTTGTGATCTGTATATGCATATGCATTATTGTAGGTCAGTTCAGTTCAGTTCAGCCGCTCAGTCGTGTCCGACTCTTTGCAACCCCATGAACCCCAGCACGCCAGGCCTCCCTGTCCATCACCATCTCCCGGAGTTCACTCAGACTCACGTCCATCGAGTCCATGATGCCATCCAGCCATCTCATCCTCTGTCGTCCCCTTCTCCTCCTGCCCCCAATCCCTCCCAGCATCAGAGTCTTTTCCAATGAGTCAACTCTTCGCATGAGGTGGCCAAAGTACTGGAGCTTCAGCTTTAGCATCATTCCTTCCAAAGAAATCCCAGGATTGATCTCCTTCAGAATGGACTGGTTGGATCTCCTTGCAGTCCGAGGGACTCTCAAGAGTCTTCTCCAATACCACAGTTCAAAAGCATCAATTCTTCGGTGCTCAGCCTTCTTCACAGTCCAACTCTCACATCCATACATGACCACAGGAAAAACCAGAGCCTTGACTAGGCGGACCTTAGTCGGCAAAGTAATGTCTCTGCTTTTGAATATACTATCTAGGTTGGTCATAACTTTTCTTCCAAGGAGTAAGCGTCTTTTAATTTCATGGCTGCAGTCACCGTCTGCAGTGATTTTGGAGCCCAAAAAAATAAAGTCTGACACTGTTTCCACAGTTTCCCCATCTATTTCCCATGAAGTGATGGGACCGGATGCCATGATCTTCGTTTTCTGAATGTTGAGCTTTAAGCCAACTTTTTCACTCTCCTCTTTCACTTTCATCAAGAGGCTTTTTAGTTCCTCTTCACTTTCTGCCATAAGGGTGGCGTCATCTGCATATCTGAGGTTATCGATATTTCTCCGGCAGTCTTGTTTCCAGCCTGTGTTTCTTCCAGTCCAGCATTTCTCATGATGTACTCTGCATAGAAGTTAAATAAACAGAGTGACAATATACAGCCTTGACGTACTCCTTTTCCTATTTGGAACCAGTCTGTTGTTCCATGTCCAGTTCTAACTGTTGCTTCCTGACCTGCATACAGATTTCTCAAGAGGCATGTTAGGTGGTCTGGTATTCCCATCTCTTTCAGAATTTTCCACAGTTTGTTGTGATCCACACAGTCAAAGGTTTTGGCATAGTCAATAAAGCAGAAATAGATGTTTTTCTGGAACTCTCTTGCTTTTTCCAGGATCCAGCGATGTTGGCAATTTGATCTCTGGTTCCTCTGCCTTTTCTAAAACCAGCTTGAACATCAGGGAGTTCACAGTTCATGTATTGCTGAAGCCTGGTTTGGAGAATTTTAAGCATTACTTTACTAGCATGTGAAATGAGTGCAATTGTGCAGTAGTTTGAGCATTCTTTGGCATTGCCTTTCTTTGGGATTGGAATGAAAACTGACCTTTTCCAGTCCTGTGGCCACTGCTGAGTTTTCCAAATTTGCTGGCATATTGAGTGCAGCACTTTCACAGCATCATCTTTCAGGATTTGAAATAGCTCAACTGGAATTCCATCACCTCCACTAGCTTTGTTTGTAGTGATGCTTTCTAAGGCCCACTTGACTTCACTTTCCAAGATGTCTGGCTCTAGATTAGTGATCACATCATCATGATTATCTGGGTCGTGAAGATCTTTTTTGTACAGTTCTTCCGTGTATTCTTGCCACCTCTT